>NW_020664561.1:43345512-43386703 GCF_002925995.2 Terrapene triunguis
TGACAGTGACATGATGATGACGGTTGTGGGTGGAAGTGATGACCTTGGCAGCAGGTCACTGCTGTCAAGGTCATCACTTCCACCCACAACCGTCATCATCATGTCACTGTCACCATCACTTTAATTGTGCCTGTTTCAACTTTTACTCAGCCCACTACTCTGTTTTAAATTTGCTGTATGTGGTGGTTATGCCGGTTTCAATATAAAGCTCAGGCCATTTTTGGACTTCATAATACGTCCGCCATCATGGGGTCAATTTGCTTTTGTCACTTTCTTTTAATAAAAGTGGTAGGCCCATAGACCGAGTACTGTGATAGCAAACTGTCTCCGAGACTGTGCTGAGCTCTGTGATATGACTTGGGTTTTATAAATAATTGAAAACAATAAGTGGCAGGAGAGCCAGCGGCGGAAAGCACACAGCTCACCGTAGTCTATCTGTGAGCAGCTCCCCTGGACTATATAAAACCAATAATCACCAGCCCGTCTTCCTTGGGTACTATAAAAGCTAAAGATCCCATACTGCCTTTCCTAAATGAAAACTAAGTAATTGGCAGCAGTGACAGCTGCTGGGAGCATGCCACTGACTGTCTCTGTGCTCAGTGCTTCTCGCCTCTCCTTATCCCCACCACCAGAACCAACGACCGATATATTGCAAACGTGAATGACTGGTGTTACTGTAGAACACAAAGAACTCACTTGTTGCCTTTTAATTGAAAATAAAAAGCGGAAGCAGTGCCAGCAAAAATGCTGTTAATGAGGCACACTATGGGGCTCTGATTTCAAAAGCTGAAATTTGCTTAAATCAAAACAATAAGGAATAATTCTCTAGGATGCCACTGAGAATTCAGACAGCCCTTGATGTTTCCCTCCATCCCCGTCAAGCTCCATACATTGCGTTCCTCCTAAATGGAAACTTACTACCTACCTCACCAACTGCTGTGAGAATTACTAATCAGTCAATTTTTGTGAAGTGCAATGAAAATGAAATGCTCCCCCTAAGCGCTAAATACTGTTATCTTTTCACAAACTCCTTCTCTCCCTCTAGCCTTTCATCCCACACTGCTTCCTTCTTCTCACTGTATTGCTATATACTTCTGGGATACTGAAAATATATGTTTAAAACTGCAAACCAAACGGAGGCTTCCAGCCCGCAGAGTGGGCTTTCCTTAGGGAGCCAAGGTCCAATATGTCACCTGCATTTCCTGCTTTTGTGCAGTATTTGCCTGACAAACTTTTCCTAGTCACTTTTATAGAGAACCCCTAATGAGACATTCTTCTCCAAAGTTCTCTCCCATACTAAAATGCCTCCAAGCAATATCCCAAACAACAGTTAACTACCTGACCTCTTACTTTGGGATTGACTCTTAACTATCTGAGTGTATGGCCAGGCACTTACAACCATCCCACGGGGACACAGGCTCCCTCATTAAGTCCAGTGTGACCCTTTGTTCTTTGAACAAAGACAAACAGATTCCATTTTTAGTTTGGAACCTTCTTCAGATTTACTGATGCCTTAACCCCTAGATCGCCATAGTGGTGGGCTGGATGGCACATCTTCTGTTAAAATTCTACCCCAAAATTGAAGGAACATTTGGGATCAATTCCCTGCTTCTAACGGAGTCACCCTTTCTCTGCTTACGCATAAATCATCCTATCTCACTGCCCCGTTTCACTGCGTTGGAGGAAGGGCCCCCCTACCCTCACTGCTCCAGATCTGGGGAGTGGAATGGGGCATTGGCAGTATTGCCAACCCCAAATGTTCAAAAATCATGAGTCAGGCTCACCAAAAATCATGGGATTGGCTTTAAAATCATGAGACTGTGTATAAATAATAGATGTGGTGTTCTTAAAATACTGTACTTATAAGAGGGTTTCTTTTTTTTTTTTTTTCTTCCATTTTGGAAGAGGCCGGATTCTACCAAACAGCAGATATTGAAAAACATGTTGATTTTTCCCAGTCCCCTATAAGGTCTTCATTGCTAACTCCTCTTCTAATTACACACCTCGAACAGTATGCTCATGCTATCAATCCATGGCATGTATGTATGGCTATATATTTTTCAGGAGTAAAATATAAGCATTTCTGGCAAAGTATAACAGAATAGAAGTTTCTGTGGCAAATGCTATTGCCGCCTTCCTTCATTGTGGTTACGAGAAAGTGTTATTGTTTAAATGGGACAAATTAATTGATTCCCCATTTCCTCCACCATCCTGGGAGAAGTTGCATGTAGGAACGCCGTGTTAAAATACTGACAACACATGACTGGATCTATGTGAGTTCCCCTGTAGAGAAATTTAGTCAAACTGGTTACCAAGTCAGGCCATCCCCATAGCATACCCATTAATTGGTCTAGACCACAGTTATTAACCTTAATGACTTGCCATTGTATCTGGTCTAGGAGAGACATGCTATGGACCTGTCAGAAAATGGTGGATTCCACATCCACCTAGTGGCATTCCATGATACAACAATTTCCATAATAACAACTTCATAAAATCAAACAGAATTCATTAGCTGTACATAGAAGGATTCCTCAAATTTTCACATCTGGGAAAATTCCCAAATTTGAACTTTGATCTTTCCTTCAAAAGTCACCAAAAGGTCATTAGCCAACAGGAAATCTGCATAGTGATAAAGGAATGATGATTAAGACAAGGCCGGCCCTTTATTGATTTCAGACCACACTCTACAATTAAAATTATAATCATAAATCATCTTGCAACTAACATTTGAAAGTCAGAGCTCCGTTGTTGATAGTCATATCTGCCCAACAGGTGGACGGCTGTCAACAAGCATAATGTAATTACTCATATCCCTAGTTTGTGTGAAAATGCTTTTACCGTAATAGCTTTGAGGGATCTTGTTTAAACTTCTGAGAGTGGTTAAGGTGTATATTCACTCAACATTAAATAACTCCCACTATAACACTGAACAAACACATTAGTTGGCAGCCTGGGCAATTATTTAGTACAGATACCATCAATTACTTCATTTATGTGATAAGCTCATGTCAGTGGAGCATGTACTTCATAATGAATGCGTGTACAATCAGCACTAGCTCTGCCATTGTAGAGTTATTGCTAATCTAAAGAGAATTTGGGAAAAAAACATTCCAAAGAGATTTTCTTTTTCTTTTTAATTATAAACTCATGTTATAAAACAACTGGGCAGCTTCCTCCTGAGGAGGTTTATAAGCACCTCATTTCATTAGGACACAACAGCCAGCCCCCGTACAGTTACTGGTTCCAAAAAGTCAGTTGAGAATGAATAATGTCATGGTAGTGCTGCAGCCTGAGTGACAGAGTTAAATTATCATACACAGCAGTGACTCAAATTATTTACCCATGTTAACATGAAATAATATAAAAGCATAGCCATCATCACAAGTGATTGGCTAAGGAGGTAGTTGAAAGGTTGATAAAGGGCACCGCTTGATTGAAAGACTTTACTAACTGAAGTAAAATTAATGAATTTGGGGAGCTTTGTTAGTCACACCAAAGCCTAGGCGAAGATAAAAACTCTAGCCAGGATGGTGAGTTTTAAAGTCATGCAGGCTCCCCTCAGACACACACTGCCACCACACTAGAAGGCTACTACCAGCACTGTAGAATGGTGTGTGAATAATAATTCAGAGAGCCTTCTTTTGGATTTTTAAATGAGTTCACTTTTTCTGCGGTTGTACCCCTTTCATGTTTGCTATCTATGAATATTCTAGCCATTGAGTTTATTGGCCAATTTTAAGCAAAAATTGAAGGATTTTTGGAAAAAAAGCAAATTATGAGCTCTATAAATGAGAGTATTGTGTATCTATTCAGAAAGCAGAAATATACCATGCAACCTATGTGTTCAATCTAAATAGCTCAAATTTTAAATATGGGAATACGCACAATTAACTACTTACAAACAAGCTAAAGATTAAGAATTATTTGCAGAAGTTATTTGGCAAATTCACTGAATAAATTATTTGTTATGAATTATTCACCCAATTCTATCACTTACCCTCCTCACCAAGCATTAAAACCATCCGAACTTGAGCTTTATTGTTAACTGCTATAATTATGAATTATAATTAATTCTTAACCTGTTGTCAAGAGACTGCCACACGACTGAAATGACTGCAGCATTCCAAAGGTATCAGTGACACAGATAATTCCCTTAACACAGAACATGGCATTGATGTAGGCTGACAATGAATCATTGGGAACAAGAAAAGCAACATAATACTTTGCAACTAAAACAATTAACATTTGAAATGTGAAATTCTTCTGTTCTCTGCAACCCTGAAAACAGTGAGTTGCTGAACTTGAGTAGGGTGGAAGCAATGACGATTGGGTAGCACAAGGAAAAGAGAACTGGTTACTTTTGTCACTACATCTCCTATCTCCTTGTGACAGCTGTTAAAAAATGTGCCCAACATTATTTATTTCATAGCAAAGTGCCAACAGAGCTTTGAGATAGGATTCTGCAAAGGATGCCTGGTCACTAGGGGGGAGGCCTGCCAAAAATATTGTTTTTAATTATAAGAGATTGCTGTCCATCATGCTCACACCACTGCACACAGTGCTGGCCTACAAAGATCTTGGGGCAAGGTTAGTGAGATATGACCCTTTGCAATACAACCCACATTTAGCTGACTCCTCTTAAACAAGTGCATATGTAGGAATGGAGCCTGTATGCCCATTCAGCCTCCTGCTGCAGAAGCTGACCCCGTTTGCTTCTTTCAGCCCTTTCTGACTTAAGTCTTTAGGGTGATTTTATCAGGTATTGTTTATACCTGTTTATTGTGTCCTTACTGTAAGATTATTTGCTTGGAGACAGTTAATTTTTTTTCCCCAAGTGTGATGCCCTTGGTATGATAACTCCAGTTGAGATAATCTTGTCACAGTAATTGCTGCTGTCATTATCAGTATTAAGATTCATTTTTATTTCTTTTTGTGTCTATGTGTCTGCTTAGCACGCCTAATCAGGCTATTTGTGATCTGAGCCTTCTGGCCATATGAAATTCTAGAGTCCCACAGAAGCTTCATTCAATGCATATCCAGAGAAGTGGTATCATTAAACCCTCAAGAAACATAGTTACCGATGTAATTAATGTAATGAGAAAAGGTCTGATTATGGTTACAGACATGCATTCTAAGATTTACTGCATGCTGCTGACTATTTTGTCATGTCCAGATAGGCAACAATTTAATCAGGTGCCCTACCCATCTCTTATGCAGAGGGAAGGTCTCTGAAACCAGGCTAAGAACACTAACTACTCTGTAGGGTAAATAACAGATCAAACCTTTTTCAATAAAGGCCAGATTACTCAACAATGAGAATAAGGGGTTAGCAGTGATAAACAGGAACAATCCCATTGACTCCACTGAGAGTCACTGCTCACCAGTATGGTGACATTCATACTCTGTCCCTAGCCATCCTTAAATAAACACTGTAGGAATATTTAACAATAAACACTTCTCAGTTTACTGAGGCCAAAAGATTTGCCTACATGCCCCTTGGGTTCTGTTACTTGTGTCAGTATTGCCCGAACGTGAGATCCTTGGAACGTGGCTCAATATTCAGCTTTTCCTGGTGCATCAGTCATCACAAAGGTGTCTAAGTAAATTGCACTGGGGTTGACTCCTCCCATTCTCTCCAGGAACTCACACTTCAGGGTTCTATCACCCCTGTCAGCATGACTCCAGTCTATCCAGCTTCTCACTTGCTAACCCTGGTGTAGTCTCACTCCAACTAGGACAGTTATGGCCTTTTTGCCACTTCCCAGGTGACCCCAGTTTAATCTGGTTCTCACAGGTCTGGTCCCAGCTGCAGCAGCAAATCCTCTGGCATGTTAGCCAACAGAAGAAACCATCAGCCCTGTTTATGACAAAGTCCCTACTAGTTTCATTACTTGCAAAGGACTCAATCATCTTGCAACCTTTTATAAATAAAGATGAGGGTAACTGGTTTAGGCAAGAGCAAATTCTTCTCAGAAACATCCTCCACGGCAGATCAAACAAAAAAGACCTGTTTATTATAAGCAATAATTTCACTTAAACAGCAACCACGTCTGTGTCTTACAAAAGCAGCCAGTTCAGTTCCTCTCTTTCCCTTACAGATTACAACAATAATCTCTTCTTTGGGGGCTCATCTGCAGAGGATCCTCTAACCCCTACATCCAATAGTCCTCTATGTTATGCGGAAATGACTGCCGTGACTGAAAAAAATCTAATAATTCCGCCCTTTCCAGGTTTTGACTAAATTTTCTTTCATATTATATTGCAAATGTTCATGCTGCTTTTGGATCATTCAGAAGAGATTAGCTTCATAAACATAGGAGCTAGACATGGAGTATGGTTTTGCTCTCATTATAGTAAAAAAAAAATGTTTTTTCTATAATGTTGATTTCAAAGAGAATAGATTCAGGCCTCACAAATCCAGCTAGGTCACCCCATCTCTCTGCAATATTTTCCCCTATAGACTATTTCCTAGTCTATAGCTTACATTTTCCAGTCTGTTTCTTGGTTTCCATTACATGCACGCATATTCTAAAAATCTAGATGTTCTGCATCATTCTTGTCTTTTCCTTTTTTCCCTAACATATACAGAACATCCATGACAATTGTAACTGCCCTAAATACATTGCAAAAATATTAAATATTAGTCATCAAATACTCCCTTGTTCAAAATTAACCAGAGTAAGTCATTGGACACTTCCATTCTTTAAGAACACCAGATAAAAACAAATAACCCTTCAAGCCATGCTTTCTATTTTAACATAAAGTTAAAATAATTCCAACAGAAATAATAACTCCTTGTTGTGGTTGTTGGGAAAGATGTCACTACTGTAACATTTGTTTTGTAAGAAACTAGTAAATAGTTAAAACTAGCTTGAATGTTCATGGCTGTGCATGTTGCTTGACTGAAGTAGCAAACTAATTTAGTTTCACTTGTGATCTTGCAATAATTTCTGTCAATCAGGCTGGAATTAATGAAAAACCTCAATCTAAACAGAAGTGCTGTGCAGCGTGTATAATGTATACACTCATTGAAAGAGGCTGAAAAGATTGCAGTCACACAATTAGGGTAACATTTGACAGCTTTAATCACTTTGAATCTCTTCACATCACTTTTAAATGTCAAAACTACCTCCAGAGGTCTCATCAGAACAAAGCATTACTTAAATTGCAAATGAAATGATCCAAATTCAGCACACTATTATTAGAAATATAAAAAAGCTCCACATTATTTTGTGGGAAACATTCGCTTCTACCATGCAATACTGAAATGAGCAAAACAGGAAACAACTATAGTTCTTTTTTTTTTAATGTGGTATTCATGCTAAATTCACTCCCCATTAGCATGTCACAGGATGTTATATTCCCCACTATGTTATGTTATCTTTCCCAAGCAACTTAGAGTCCTTGTTTCGATATGAAAATTATGATTATTTAAATCACTAAATCCTTGTAACTCAATGACAACAGAGCCATTGCTGAAAGCAGGCTTTCATACTGATGTCATGTATAAAAGAGGCTTTTTGTCTTTTCCATTTGTTTTTTTTCTCAGTCCCTCTCCTGCCACATTTAGGGAGGCTAGCTGTATGGTATATTGCAATCTTTTCTGTATTGTTTACTTGTGTACAAGTGACAGGCAGGGAAAGGGTCTAATATTTTGATATGAATCCTATTCTATATTGTTCTGTATGTAATGTATGAGTCATAAGCTTTAATAATTTAAAGCTACACTGTCAATTAGAAGTCCAACCTACTTTTTTTAAAAAAAATAATTAAAATAGTTCCGGGTTCTCCCATGTCCCTGAGTCCCCCAGCCAATTTTTGTGGTTTTATAATCACATTCTCCTTATATATATTTCTCTTCCCTTTTGCTCTGTAAAAGTCCCACTCAAATATGAGGGGAAAGTGACAAAATAACACAATATTCACAAACAAACAAATGAGTTCAGAAGAATTAAGGTTGAAAGAAGTCTAAACACAAGAGCTGGTAAATGAAGTAGGAATCCAAAAACCTTGTACTATTAAGAGGAATAAGTACTCTCACTGGAGGTTACTGATGTGATTGCTGCTGTAATGAGCCAGTGGAGCTTTGTATGGCATCATCATATTCCTGTCTATTCTTGTGGTTAGGCAAGGAACTAAGATCTAGAAATTTGGGATTCCTCTGTGGCCTTTGGCAAGTCTCTTAGTCAAAAATTTCTCAACATTTTGGTTCTCAAAAGTGCTGACCACCCAGAGCTTTGAAGTTGCTTTCAGTGTTTTCTCATCTCTGAAAATCAGGCCACTAAATCAGGTACTTAAGTACAAATATAGCTATCTAACTTTAGGGGCCCAGGTTTAAAAATGTCCTTAGCTTATGTCTGCCTCAGTTTCCCTATTTGTAATAGTGGAATAATAATACCTACCTTACTGAGGTGCTGTGTGTAGCTTAATTCATTCATATTCTCAGAATGCTTTGAGAACTCAGATTGAAGGTTTGATCTTCAGTGCAGACCATGAAAGATGGGAGTGAAGTAGGGAGAAAAGGTCTTTCTTTAGGGACAAATAGGTGTGATTTGTCACTGACAGACATTTAAATAAGGCCTTCCTCCAGGGCCCAGGATGAGCATTGCACCCAGTCTAAAAAGGCTTTAAGAGCATCTGGTTCGAAAAGCTGACCACTTACATGTGGACTTGTAGCCTAGAAACACCACATGCCATATGTCTGTTAACAGGTCACTCAGTTGCGTTTCTTTTCAATCTACCTCAGTGAGTAGCAGCTAGTTTTCTCGCTCAGCAAGCAACACACAGCATGTGCCGCTTTGAACAAGCCTACACTGCAGGGAATATTTTGCAGAAGCTGCATGATGAGATTACCAAGTGCTTACTCCTTGCTCTCTTTGTCCTTGGGTTTATTGCCTCTAATAATGGGGCAATATGGTGCATGCCATAAAGATCAGGTTATTCAGTCAGGAGACATGTTTGCTATGTTGCTTTTAATATATTTCCTAAGCAAGCCATTCCTTCCTTTGGATCCAAAGTCAGCAGTCACTTTACCTGAATATTTTAGCAGATGGTCATACACTGTGAGAATTTGCAAACACAGTGTGCCCTGCCTGGGAGGCAGTATGACATGGGGTGAAATTAGGGTTGCCAACTTTCTAATCGCACAAAATTGAACACCCTTGTCCTGCCCCCTGCCCCATCCCTTCCAGAGGCCCCACCCTACCCCGCCTCTTTTCCCAGGGCCCACCCCCTGCTTACTCCATCCCCCCTCCCTCTGTGACTCACTCTCCCCCACCCTCACTCACTTTCACCAGGCTGGGGCAGGGGGTTGCTGTGTGGGAGGGGTTGAGGTCTCCGGCTGGGGATGTGGACTCTGGGGTCGGACCAGAAATGAGGGGTTCAGGGAGAGGGCTCCAGGCTGGGGCCGAGGGGTTCAGAGCATGGGAGGGGGCTCAGGGCTGGGGCAGAGAGTTGCGGGAGGGGGCTCGGTGTGCAGGCTCTGGGCGGTGCTGTCCTCAGGCAGCTCTCAGAAGTGGCGACATGTCCCTCCTCTGGCTACTAGGCACAAAGGCGGCCAGAGGGCTCTGTGTGCTGCCCGCACTTATAGGCGCCGCCCCCACAGCTCCCATTGGCCATGGCTCCCGGCCAATGGGAGCTGCAGAGGCAGCATTCGGAACCCCTGTGGCCACCCCTGCACCCAGGAGCCTTCCGGGAGGCGCACTGAGCCAAGGCAGGCAGGGAGCCTGCCTTAGCCCCGCTGCATCAGCGACTGGACTTTTAGTGGCCTGGGCATTCCCGTCAAAAACCAGACACCTGGCAACCCTAGTGAAATCCTGGCACTACTGACTTCATTGGGGCTAGGATAACACCCACAGAGTATTGCTTGGAAAGTCATAAAATCTGGGTTATAATTCTCATTTTATCACTGCCTCATTTTGTGATCTTATCTGTATAGTCACTTAATCTCTGTTGGCCTCACTTTCTTTATCTATAAAATGGCCATAGAACATTAATATTCCCCATTGTATTGTTCTGTGAAGATGTGCTATATAAGTGCAAGGAATGGTTACAATTATCAAGTGGTACTGAACAGAAAGGATCTGATCTTCTATTAAGCAAGTGTACACAGTTTCTGGATTTGAGCTATGGCAGCCATTCAAGCTAAAATCTGCTTGTTTACTTTCTTTATCTCATAGTGTCACATACAGTAGCATGTTTGGAAAAAAAGTGATGTGAATGAAAAGTCCTCCCCCAGGGACAAACACTCTAATGTGAATATATATTATTCACTAGCTTGTGAGCAAGAGAAAGCAATTACAGCAGAAAGGAGGAAATGCAGCAGCAGCATCAGTATTTGATGTGATGCAGAGCAAAAGTGTATGGGTATTGAAGGTCAGGAGTTGGATAAACTTAATATCAGTGGTAGTGATCAAAGGGCTAACCAGATCAGGTTCGATTGTGCTTGGTGCTGTATACCAAAGTCCATGATTGAAAGACCTTATAATATAATTAATGATTTATTAGGAGACAGGTTTTCTGTTGTGGGTTGCAGAACCATAGACGGACACATAGGGGGCAAATAGACATAGCTTGTCTGCTCATTCTGATGTGAATTCAACATTCCTGAAGCAGCTTTGAGTGACACAGTGCTGGCACTGATCCACAGTACAGAACAACTAATTTGCTTGTGGCAAAAACACTTACTGTAATGGTAAAACAGAGTTTCCAAGAATGGGTTCAAAATGAGCATGGACTCAGCAAACACTGTGCAAGAACAAAACAAATGGCAAGAGGTGTTGGCCTACAATACCCCATACTGTCTAGTGTCAATGGCACTTGCAGAATGTATCTTCTGACTCTGTATTCACTATGTATTCCATTTATTGATGCTATAGTCATATGCCTAAATGACAGATTTAGAGCTTACAATTAAACAACCTCCAGTTTTAATATTTTACTACCTATATACTCAGGGCCAGCTCTAACTTTTTTGCCACCCCAAGCAGCAAAAAAAAGCGCCGCCCCGCTGTAACACCCCCCCCACCCGCTGCGCCGCCAGAACCCCCCCTCCCCGCCGAGCGCCACGCAGCACTGCCCCTCGCCACCCCAAAATTGGCCGCCCCTTACCAAGTGCCGCTCCAAGCACGTGCTTGGTTGCCTGGTGCCTGGAGCCGGCCCTGTATATCCTTCAGCAAATACATCTATAATGGACTTGAATAAACAAATACACACCACTTACCACATTTGCTTTGTGATAAAAAGCTGTGATCTAAACCAACATAAGGTCTGGTCTGAGCAGTACCAGCAATGGAAGCAATGCTGGCAAGGAAAAGAAGCTATACTCTGTTCCATTATGGAAATTCTGGCTCAATGTGACCCCCACATTCCTTCTCAATGTACTCTAAAAAAAATGTCAACTATGTCCCACTACCAGGGAACATTGCAGCTACCAGGAAACATTATTTTCCCACTCTTACTTACCTGAAAAAAACTACTGAGGCAGTGACAATTGACCACTTTATGAGACACCAAGATCTAAGATTATTGTACAGTATGCTGTCTTTCATGATGATGCAGCAATTTTGTGCACATATATTTGTATAATGCTATTTTTTTTTCATACCAGTCCATCCATCCATTCACCACACTGCTGATTGCAATATTCGACATCTGCTACTGTATGAGTGATTTTTTTGCTCTGTTAGTATGGTATTTTACATCTTTTTTTTAAGTGTACAAAAACTAAGCTTCTTACCACTCAATTGTAATTCAGAACTTCTCGAAGAACTGCAAAAGACAAAATTATTAGCTAAAGAAACAGGCATCCCCAAGGCTGATTTCCTGGTGAGGAGGGAATTATTTTAATAAGTGTGAGAAAGAGGTTTAAAAATAAATCTTTCCCACTGGGACAAGAACTGAGCACAGTATGAATCAAAGTTCTAAAGTAAACTAAGCAAGATAGACTGTTATACCGTTTAGTGGACCAGCTTCTAAATGATACTATACAGGCTTTCAGGATGTAAAGGACTTTTCTTCAGGGACGTATTATGGATATCAAGTTAAGGTTATAACCTACTTCCATTACAAAGACCTATGTTAGCCTCCCCTCTAATTATGATTTGGACCCAAAAATTGCCAGTTACTCTAAAGACAAAGGAGAATATTTCCATTAAGTTTGAAGATAATTTATTACACAGTCTTTCAGTCAGAGGTTATTTAACTATTGCCCTGATTTGAAATTTTGACTTTTGTCTAACATTTCTTTGTCTCCAACTAAATCAAGAACAGTTTGTTACTACCCATTCCAACTTTCTATTAAGTTTGAAGTAACTGAAAATGCATGCACTGGCTCACTGTTAAGAAACCAGACTGTAATTAATCAAATTTCCTAACTGTTTTGGAGGTGGATAGCGTTGAACTCAATCCTCCTCCCAGTGATTTCATTGGGAAGGTTTTTTGCTATGGATTTCAGGGAGAGAAAGATCAGATCTTTGGGTATGTGTTACCCTCTACTGGATAGTTGCAGGTTAGAGAGTATATGGGCCAAATTCTCTGTTGTGTAAATGGGCATAGCGCCATTGAATTTAATAGAGATGTGCCTCCTGGCACCAGCAGTGAATTTACCACTATAGGTGTGTTTCTGTAGTCACTAGAGTTCCCTTCTACACTCAAGTGATATTTGTGAAGTTGAAGGATGTTGACTTTGGTTTTAGCTCCACCGATGTATCTAGTTTCATTAGAGATGTGGTATCCTCTCCATAGTTACAGATTGACTTGGATTTCCTTGTAATTCCAAGAAGAAAATATATATATATATAAAAACTCCATGATGACATAATCTGTCACCACTTTGGTCTGTTGTGGGCTGTTGCTTCCCAGTTACTGTGGTCAATCTGACATGCTTTCAAGTTTGACTTCAGTGTGTCTTTATATAATTTCTACTGGTCACCATGCAGATAGTCATTGGGCCGGAGAGAAAAAAAAGAGTCTTGGATTGACTCTGTGGACCAGTGCTTAGGGAACCCACGTGAGAGGTGGGAGATCCTGGATTCCACTGCTCAGCCATTCTTTCATCATTTATCCAGAGTGCAACAGCTTCAACAGGGGAGACTGAGGGAGCCCCCTGGCAGAATATCCCATAACTCAGTGATTAGAGAACTCTCTTGAGAGGTGGGAGCATCTCGTTCAAATCCTTTCTACTCCCTGGCAGAGTGGGGAGAATTGAACCTGTCTCTCCCACATCTCTAATCACTGGGCTAAAAGTTATAAGGTGGGCAGCACCACCCCTACTTCCTCCTTCCAGCTGGATTTTGAATGGGACTCCATCCAGTAGGCAGCCTCTGAGCACACCTTCCAGACTGGGCCCTGCACACGGCTTCAGTGACCGAAAGCCTGTCTTCCCCTGATTTTTGACTTACTTTGGGGCTTAGGCAGGAGGTAGCTATCCAGATGCCTAAAGTGAGGCAGCGGTATACATGCCCAGAGGCACTTCAGGTATTTCTACTCTGAAAAACTTAGGTGCTGAATGAGTTTAGGCACCTGCAGGGTTCAGCATATGTTTTGTGGATCACAGTGGAGCCAAAATGGGATTTAGGAGCCTAAGTCTGGGATTTTGGCACTTAAATACCTTCATGACTCCTATCACAAGAAACTAAGGGTTTAGGTGGAAAGATAAAAAGCTCAGTGGAACTGATTGAAATTCATAATTTCTGTCTGGTGGGAAATTCCAAGATTCTGAAATTTGGTTTTGTCTGGAATAGGAATGTAAAATCAAAATCTCAGCATTTTTCACCAAATATTTTGTTTTGATAAGATCCATTGAAATTAATGGGAGTAAGGAACCTAGGAACATCTTCAGGCACCTCAATACCTTTAAAAATCTGAACCATGAAAATGGGATTTAGGCAGTTTTGAAAATTTTACCTGAAGCCATAAAATCAAATGAGGTCACCTGGGGAAGATTATAGAGAGGAAGAGCTAGCCAAGGGTAGCGCCCTAGATGGTGTCAGCAGTACCAGTGGAGGGAATGCAACGGAAAGAAAAGGTATCAGAATAGTCTGAACAGTAGGTAAGGAAAAAGTGTCTGAAGAGACTAGAGGGACAGATAGCCAGATTACAGTAGGTAGGATAGGGGAGATACCTGCTTTGAGGTTTAGGACAGTCACTACTTCCTCTCTAATTGTTAACTGTAAGCATGATGTGAAGGACACATTCTTCAAGTCCATGCAGTAACTGAACTCCAGATATAATGAAATACATAAAATAATATTAAATCTAAGCCAAAAAAATAATAGCCAGGAGTAAACTATTCCACAAAACTGGCTTCTAAAACCACAGAATAATGGAGTGATTCCTTCTTCAAAACCTTCAGTGCAGGGACTAATGACTATCTCCTAAATCCAGAGATTTTATTTCCCACTCCTCGATGACAAGATCAGGCCTAGTTCCACTGATTTAACCAACTGGGATCCAAGGATAATATCCGCCCACCCTTATTCCATGAAACTGTAACCCACTGCTAACTTGAATGCTGTCTAGGAAGCTCCAGGAAATAGCTTCAGACTCTGTTAAAAGGTAAATTAGAAATCAAAGCAACCATGCACAAACTAATCAACAATGTAATATAATAATCATTTCTCTTTGGTTCTAGTTATGTATGTGTAGTTAATAGAAAGAATGAAAGACACTGCTGTTGCCTCATTCAGTAATATTACTTTCAGCTGCAAACTACACTCAGCTGTAGGCTATAATAGAGTTTGTTTCTAACAGCTCTTGTTAACCCAAGCCTGGGATATTTGAAGTAATTCAGCGGGTGAACTCCAAGGCATCATTACTGTTAGAAAATGAAACAGAGTAGAAGAAAGGCCTGAGAAAAACTAAAAGAAACTAATTCTATAGAGGCATTCACATAGACTATAAAGATTTGCTCTGGCACCCTCCTGCCTCTCCCAAGCCAAGCCTCTAGAAAACTAACCCCCAAAATTTCTCCAGAAGGAGCCCTCTCCTTCACAAATCATTGTCATTATCCATCCAGTTAGCAACTGACTAAGTGTGGATGCAGGATATAAGTGACAGGTCCATCAAGAGAGAGGGTTAATAGATTATTACTATTTTAGTATGCATTTATTTAGTCATAGGAAAAGGAAATCACTGATACGAACTAGGATGAAAAACAAACCCAGCCATGTCCTGGGGAGAAAGCATTTTTAATGATTGAATTTCTTTGTCTCAGCTCCCCTGCCTGTAGCATCCATCTGGGATGGACAATGTGGCAAAAGTCTCTTCCAAAAATTAAAATGTGAATGCTAAATACATTTGTGGAGGGAAAAGTGAAGCTATACTCCCCTTTAGCAGAGCAGCTGCCATCCCTTCTCTCCAGCTCTTTTCCTTTTCTCTTCCCACTGTGCAGCATTACTTAGTGTAGGGTCTGCCAAACGGGAGGTGAGAGATGCTGGACCCCCTGAGGATTGAGAAAATGGAGGGGTTGACTGTACACATTGAACATGAATGGTAGGAGGAGATGCTATTCTACTCTTGTTCCTTTCTGCCATCTAAAAGTATCTTCTAAAGCATTGTATAGTGCTTTTGAGCAGGGGGTGGGTGGGTGTGAGAATCAGTAAGCCTGGGTTCTATTACCCACTGTGTGACTTTGAATAAGTCAATTATTTTGCCTCAGTTTCCCCATATGTAAAACAGGGATATTGATATTTATCTGCCTTTGTAAAGAGCTGGTAAGACCTAGGGATGGAAGGCACCATAGAAATGCAAAGTTTTCTTTATCAGAGTTGGGACTGGGATGCAAAATTTGATTCCAAATTTAAAAGAGCAAAGTTTGATTCCAGCATTTAAAGCAAATTCTAACTATTGGAGGTTAGGAGGAAATCTTACCCAGGGACAGGTTGTCTCATAACTGCCTACTGCAGGATTTCTGGCACCTTCCCCTGGAGCATCTGGTACTGGCCACTGTTAGTGACAAGATACTGAATTCAGTGGACGCCTGGTGTGATCCAAAATGTCAATTTTGTTCCTCATTTTCCCAGCGTTTGAAGCTATTTGGTACAAATCGATCTCTAATTTGTATTCATTAACTCATATACTTATTTGTGAGGAGATTCCCATGTTCATAAACCCCCCTCTATAATTGTCTTCATGTATCTGAATGAAAACCCTACAGTGATAGACTTCCCTCTCCTTCAAACAGATTCTGGAGGAATAAACACAATTCATAATGTGCAAACCTGAAAAGGTTTTGTTTAAGACATCCTTATTATTATTTATTTATATGACAGTAGAAGGCCAGAGGTAACAATTAAGATCGGGGCCCCATGCTGTTGGGCAGTGTCCAACACCCAGATAGACCAGGTCCATATCCCAAACAGCTTGCCATCTCATTTGAGAAAAGATGCTACAGGTGAGTAACAATCCAAAAGGAAAGGAGGGGGGAGTGAGGATAAGGGTAATGAAAATAAGATCATTTGGTTACAATGGCCAACTATTGTTTAATTTGATGGTATCCACCATCTTAATTTAAAGACAGATCTATTTATTTATTTTACTAAATAAATGAAATCAGCTGTCCCCCCAATAGCCATCCAAATTAGCTAGCTGTGGTTGGCTGTTTTTTTTGTAGGTGTCACAGCAGAGTTAGCTCTTGAGAGGGCAGTTGCCTTATGGATCAGTGTGGGGGGGGGCATTCCATGTATAAGGAAGAGCAGGGAAGAAAGCCCTGAGACATTTTTTGGGAGAAGCAGACAAATGAGCTTTCAAGGCTGGTATCTTTAAAGTGGCCAAGAGGGAGAGGGACACATAGAAAGAGACGAGAGCAGATAAAAAGGGTGAGGCAGAGTAGAAGTGACTCCCAGTTATGGGCCTGAATGAAGGGAGGATAGCAATGTTGTCAGTGATATAGACGGGAGGGTGAGGGAAAGGTCTGGGAAGAAAGAATAGGGAGTTCACTGTTGGTCATGTTCTATTTAAGTTGTTGATGAAAAATCTAGGGGGAGATGTCCGAGACACAGACTGACATGAAGGATTGAGTGGATGGAAATAAGTGTAGATTGGAAAGGTGGTATCAGTATAGAATATAGATGATATCAAAGAGTTTGTGGATGTTCCCCTGAATTTCTTGGGTTGGCAAAACGAGGCTGGAAAATCTTGCTAGTAAAGACTTTGCTGCAAAATATCTGGTACTTTTTGCCACTCACTGGAGAAATAATACTGTAACATTTATAAACAGAACAAAAAATGACCTATCCTCCTGGCAATAATCAGAATGACTTCCTGCCGCTACTCAGGCAGCTGTTCCTATGCGGCCATGTCAGTGTTGGAAGCATCGCTTTTGGATGTGGCAGCTCTGAGAAAGAAATAAACAATCTTGGCAGCACCAGTCACTGTAGCTAAATGCTGGCAGACATCTTAAAAGCCACTGATAGTGTTCTCCATATTACACCATCTCCTGGCTTCAGAAAAGTCGGGAAAACACTGACCATATGCAGGTTTGAATTATCACTATGCAAACTGTTCACAGTAAATCTTGAAACAAGGCAAAACTCTGCTGGTTTAGGCTTTTATTACAAACTTGATGTTCCGCCAAGGTTTCTGAAAAGTTTTACAAACCTTTTATGGGACCCTGAGCACGACTTTACACAAATGTTTTATGGTTGTGTCAAAACCTCCAGAAACTTGTGTTTTAACACAAAATCAGGTGGAATTTGGCAATTTTAGCAGATTTTGGTTGGATTAAGATGAGCCTGAAACACAAAGAAACATTCAGGAAGTGCAAAGCCATGGGTATAAAACTGAGAAAAAGATCTGTATGGCGAATATCTATCTGTCTATCTCAGAGATATTGGATTCTGAATTAAAACATTTGTCTAGTGGAGTTCTCTTGTGCTGAGACACCAGAGGAAGGTGTTTTTTTTTAAAGAAAGAATGCTGAATTCAGGAGACTTCAGGATAATTAGGTGAGCATTAGTCTATTTATAGGTCTGTTTCACTCTAGTTGGAAGATAATTTTATAACTAAGAAGTTTTCTCAAAGTAGGATGTGGAAGAGCCAAGATAATATTTTCTGAAATACAGATATATAGAGGGATGAAGAAAGGCAGGACACAGTACTACCATATGGAAACCCAGAGACCTCACATGATACCATCTCCTAGTCCTGCAAAAGATTTTAGTGTGACTGTGCATGGGCATATGTGCTCCCTTACATCAATCCCTTTGAAGGATGTGATTGGTAGACATCACTTTCCCAAGTTATACACTTTTCACGCTTTAAATATTTTCTCATAAGTCAATTCTTCATGCACCTTCCCCCTACCCACCAATATTTGTTCTTCTCTGAGCATCCTCCAATTTGACTACACCTTTCTGGTGTACCCAGAACTGCGAGAGATATCACAGGTGCAGGCTCACCATAGCTGTATAGAGAAGGACTCATAACCCCCTTTCTCTGTGACATGGCTACTGTAACAAGCAGCCTTATTTGCTGCCATGTTGAAATAAAAACTTATTTCTAATTTTCTATCTAAGTTTGCAACTGCTTTTTAGCTTTCTCAGCCCCGTTGAATAACAGCATATACCCAGTGAAGGCAGATAAACACAAAAATACTTTTGCTGGAAGGTTGCAAAATTACACTGCTTTATTTCTTAGCATACAGAACAGTTACACATAAGAACCAAAAAACAGAGCGAGGGAGGGGGAGAGAAACAGGCTGCTCCCTGAGGCAGCAAGGCACAAGTCCCACACCCCCTGCTTTTAAGATGGCTCTTACTAGACTGACTCTGATCAGACAATTTGTTACAGAGCTCCCAAACTAGCCTGCAAGAAGGACCAGAACGCGTCGCTCACATATTAAAGTGATAGCTTACGATTCCCAGACAGTCCTCAATACACTACAAAACTGAATGTACTCTCTGGATTTTCACAAATGCTTAAAATCATCCCTAAAAACTGCACGTAACAAAGCACCCTTAACATAACTTAAAACCGCATCTAAATCAATTCACAGCAGCCCAATTCAATACCATGCACCAACAGCAAGCCAGGGAATGTAAAAGCTCAAATCACCCTCCAACAATTTCCCAATTGTGATTCCCCTTCCCCACGCCAGTTTTGAAATACTTGGGGTGGGGTGGGTGGGAGGGTGAGAGGGAGAGATGAACTATGCAGCAAGCCTGGAGGTCAGCAGATTCAGGTTCTTTCAGACCAAGGGGAGTAGCCAAATGTCAAAGCCCCAGGGCCCTCACAGAGAAAATGGTCACTATCCCCTTCTTGTTCATACTGAACAGAATAAAAAGTGGCTATGACAGACTGACAATATTCTGTACTATCCTGAGCAAATCGTACAGAATTAAGATCAACCTTGTTGAATTAGGGTTAATACCTTTGGAATACATTGTATTACAAATGCAGTTGTGTATGTGTTACTGACGCACTGTATGTTACTTCTCTAGTATGGGGGATGCTTTAATGGACGTCCTCTGTTATCAGCCATTTGAAGCCCCTGCCCCCCAGAGGTCTGCATATACTAGTTCAAACTGGATTTTCCAGGGATCAACAAACAAATGAAGGATTTTTGCGTAAATAGCCTGGTTGTAAACTGGCTGATGGCCTTTTTCCTGATCCAGCAAACAGACTGGACCCCGGTCCATGGAAGGCCCCATCCTTAGGGTAGGGTTGGAAGGACTTGGCCTCATGAGGTCCCATAAGACTGGGTGCTTGTTCTGAGCTAAAGCTGTGATGACTTGTAACCACAAGGAATCACCTTGGGTGGGGAGTTAAAGGACTGCTCCTGCCAGAATCCAGGTTGGGGTGAACTCAGGTAAGCTTTTTAGCATGCGTATAATTTTTTTCATTGTTTTAAACATGTTTTCTCTATTGTGCTTTGTACCTTGAGAATAGAGTAGGCTTGCATAGAAAGTTCTGTAGTGTCTTGTAACTGTAGCAATTACACCCGTTAACCATCTCTGAAGCAAGCAGGTGTCCTGGGCAACCTGTCTGTGCTGGGAATAACATAATGAAGGTAGGGAACACTGTGGCCTGGGTATACCCCAGTCAGAAGGGAGAGACACATGGGTCTCCACCCAGAAAGGCAATAGCTGGGGAGCTGGAAGCCAGAGAGTGGGTGTCCTTGTTGTTGGCCCATGCAGAGGAAAAACAGGAGCAGTTGCCCTGAACTGTGAGAGCAGCAACATTTGCTGAGTACGGGGGGGATACAGCACTAGCCTAGGATTTAAGAGTCTGGGTTCAGTTCCTGGCTTGACTGTGGACTTCCGGTGAGAGAGACCTGGGTAAAACAGGACTTCCTGTGAGAGACACCCGCTGACTTTAAGTCCCAATGGAACTCCACGTGATTGTAGGTGCTACCTGTCCAGAGCAACCTATAGGACAGAGGCCATGCTGTCAGTGATTCATTCAGCTCTCATTCTCTTTAGTTTAAGAAATCCCATTGCCATTCATGTTCGGTTAACAATTAGAACAAATTAATAACAGCAACTGCGTGAAAAGCAAAAATCCTGGGTTCGGTTCCTACTGAGCTTTATAACTTTTGACGTTACATTTTCATTGTCGTTTAAAAGTTCTATGTATAGTTTACTTGCACATACCAAAGTGGAACTGACTTTCTCAAAGTTTATCAATGAGAAACAGCTTGTTTAGCAAATGGAGCATCCTCTTCTCGATTATTTTAGTGTTGTACTGTGACTCTTACTATGACATCCTTTAATTCTTATTTCATGCCTGAAATTTAAAATTAGATATGCTCAGGAACTTGGCAAGAATGCTTCATTTTTAAAATGTTCTCTGGATTTTCTCCTGATAAGCACTGCAAAGTTTCGGCTGGGATTGTATCTTAAATGGTTGGAGGGCACACTTTCAACATTTAAGTGAAGCTGGAGTTAGGATAAAGAGTGGCCCAATAGTAATAATGAAAGGGGCATTTCAGTATCCTGGGGGAAAGGAACATGTCTGGTCATCTCAATTTTTGTTGTAAAGGGTGATAGCAGAAGATTTTCAGCACCTGGCATTTATAAAATAGCTTATATACAGTATTATCAGCAGTATCAGCCATATAGAGAGTAAGATGCATCCATTGTATATGTTCTATCTTTAATAAGCTTCAAATGGGAACAAATATTTTTCTAACACCTATTTATAACATTTATTTGGAAAGTTACTCTCTACAGGAAAACCTTTTGCTTATGTAACTTGACAAATCACACTGAGATAAGAGACAATGTTTAGATTATAAATAAATCTCGGTTGCATACAAAATCTTCTCCATTGCATATGTCCTTAAGCATTCCAGGGGGACCGGATATCTATCATTCCTTTATATACTAATACAAATGTGTCCATAGAAGGACAGATTTGTCAACCATGTTCATGTGCATAAATCAGTATATTTTAAAAAAATACATTACTAACTACAAATATTAGATATCAATACTTAAGGTTATAAGAGAATATTTCATTTATACACAAGTACATTTCAATTCTGCACATGTTAAAATATCACATTTCCCTTGAATGATACTTGTGCTCTTTGGTATGTTCTGGAAATATAAAGAGATTTGGACATCTATAGGGGTGCTCACATAACCATTTCACTGAAGTATTAATTGTTAATAGTTAGTTTCATTTATTATTGAAGCCCAAGTTTATTAAGACTCCTCTCTGAACAATCCTGCAAGTTCTGACAAAAAAAATGACTTCATTGCATTTCTTGAAAGAGCTGTGTGCAGATGTATGCAGAACCTCTACAGATCAGGCCACCAGTAGCTTAAGAACAGTCATATGGGAAGTCAGTTTAAAACTAATAGAAATAAATACATATTTACAGATTGAACAGTTAATCTGTGGAACTCATTGTCACAACATATCATTGAGGAAAAGCACTCACAGAGATTCCAAAAAGGATTGGCTTGTTTCTGGATAATGAGCATATTGAGAGTTACATAGTAAGGATTAGAAAGAAAAAGTCCAGAAGAGATTTTTTTTCTCTTCGGGACATAAACCAACCTCTAGCTGAGAGGATAGTTTATTCCATAATTTTCCACCACAGGGGTTTCTATTCCTTATCTGAAGCACTTAGTTATGGCCACTGTCAAAGATAGGATGCTGAACCAGGATTCCTGTGTTCCTACTTAAATTGATTGGTTCTATTTTAATTTGGATTCAGGCAAGTTTCATGCCTTTTGTTGTCTGCATGGGTCTGACAAAATAAGCATTCCTATTGCTGATATTTCAGGATATAAAGGGATCAGGGGGTGATGATGAACTTTCCTCCCCATAGTAAATGATATTCCACAGTTAGGTTCATTATGTTTGATAGAGGAGGGGATGAATGATTTGGGTGGTTTATACCTTCTTCTGAAGTATCCTCAATTAGGTGGATTTTCTCCACACAGTAGTCCATAAAACAAGAGGCTTCATAAATGGTGGCAAAGATATATCTACCCTCTGAATAGCATTCTGAGCCCTTTTGGGAAAAAAGCAAGGTATATTCCAATCCAAGTGTTTTCTTTATAGCCGCGAATGTATGTCTAGTTTTCACCAAAGACAGCATGTACTCTAGAAAATGTCCATCCTCTGACATAGCTGCAGTTGTTCTGGCTGCTTTAATTATTTAGTATTAGTCACAAACTAAAGCACACATTTGCTGTTGGGTAGATCTTGTTCTAATTGGCAGAGGTGCTCCTGAGTTTCACTGAAACTTGTCTTGTATTATAAAATGTGAAATATTTACAGAAAATTGTAAATATTTTCTAATGTGCTGTATGTTTCTTACCAAGTGAATGCCATCATTTCACCCCGCACAGATCGGATGTTTGTCTTACTCCATTCAGAATAGAGTGGCTTATTAATAGAGTTTGGCCAGACAAGGTGTCTCTTCCTTTTCAAAATACTTACATTTACAGTTTGGGCATTTTTCTGCTTCTAGAAATAGGTAGCATAAAAATCCCAAGCAGGTATGCAAATATGTCACAGATATTTCTGTGCTAGCCTGGCTATATCCCATCTATAGCTTATGGAGCCTTCCCTTCTTCATCTAGAGTGGATATCACCACTTTCTTGATGCGTTCCCTCCAGAGTATCAAATGTTCTTTAAGACTTTTATATGGCAATCAATAATTATCAGTCATACAGTTACTGCAATACTATCAAACCCTTCCATTGTTCATATATACAGTCTGTCAAGCAGCTGAATGATGTGATTGAATTGTATGCCATCGTTTTTCTATCTGTCAAATTTATAGGGTGATTTGGAAATACGGGGCCTACACACTGGTGCAATTTCATTGACTTCAGTGGAGTTGTTAGGATTTATATTGGTGTGAGTGAAAGACAATCAGACTATTAAACATCTAGAGCAAAAGAAGTACATGGCTAGGTTATTATGCCACCCTTTACAGACTGACTACCTAGTCAGATAACTAGCTCCTTTCAGAATAGAAGAAGTTGCTGTACTGCTTGGACATACCATGTCAACCTTACAGTTAGAATTGAGCTGTCCAAAAGCTCACTAGATCAGAACTGATATGAGCCTTGATTGTCTGGAAATATATGGATTGATTCTGAGAGATGCTGAGCACCCTCAGTCTACTCCTGCTAAAGCCAATAGGGTTTTGGAATGCTCAGCACCTCTTAGGATGAGGCAAATAATAAGAATGACAGATAGGGCAACTTCCAGCAATATCTTTGGGAGATCATATTGCATTAAATGTATGAACGGTTTATGTATTGTTGTGGGCCAGGGACTGTATGTACTAGATGGGCATAATTCCTCCAGGAAGAGAAAATAGTAGGGCAAATCATTCAGGTTATAACACCTCCAGAGATGTACCACCTCTTGGGGAATGCTTATATATTCTGGTTTAAACTTGTTTCTCCAGAGACCAACAGACACAGAAAGGACTTTTAAATAAACAGGCTGAGATTGAACTGACTCAGGGCCTTCTTCTGGTTCTGGATTTAAGATGTATGAACTTGTAACCAAGGGGAAAATCCAGTTCTGGGTTTCAAAGGATTAAAGCCCACCAGAGTCCTATATGTGTGATACACATACACTCATCCCAATGCGCTTGCTTAGGAGGAGCTGTGTGGTAAACTATAACTGTGGGCAATACAGGGTCAGAACCTTCAGAGAGAAGGCAAAACTGCCTTTTAAGCAGTCTTGTTTGAAGCAGGTGTCCTTGATAGACTACGGAGGGGGGAATATATGTGCAGTTGGCCTGAAATTGTGACAATGAGAACTGGATTTCTTGAAGGAGTTCAAGAACTTCTTTGTTTTGGTTGGTTCTGAAATGCCATTTTTTCACAGTAATTCAGTCTTCGCTTTTTGATCCATCAGAAACCATTAAGGTCAGGAAAGATGCATACCTGTGAAGGTGAGCTGAAATTCTTGTAAAATAAATAAATTCTAAAAACTCATCAATAGACTACACAGGCACAGAATACACTATGCATTTTTAATTAAAGAGCCAAAAATCAGTTCTTCCTTTATTAATTTCTTTATATTGTTAATTATAAAAAACACATTACTGAGCACCCATCTTGTGATCCATGCACTGCCACGCAACTTGTTAGTCACCACAATCATCTCCTGATCTGCTATTCACACTCCAATAAATATCTTCTGTTAAACACCACAATCATGAAAGGGTCCCAAAAAAAGATATGTCATAATAAATGTACAAAAGCCATCCTTCCACACCCTCTCCAAATGCCCTAGACAAGAGATCGGTTTTGCAGTGTGTCTGGAAGATTAAGAAGTGCAAGTTCTAGTGGGAGGGACCAAGTGAGGAAGTGAATTGTAGTCTATAATGGCTGAGCCATTACAAACATTGAATCTATCTCCCCTTGTAAGTATTCTCACACTTCTTATCAAACTGTCTGTACTGGGCTATCTTGATTATCACTTCAAAAGTTTTTTTCTCTTACTTAATTGGCCTCTCAGAGTTGGTAAGACAAAAGCCACCTGTTCATGCTCTCTGTATGTGTGTATATATATCTCCTCAATATATGTTCCATTCTATGCATCCGAAGAAGTGGGCTGTAGCCCACGAAAGCTTATGCTCTAATAAATTTGTTAGTCTCTAAGGTGCCACAAGTACTCCTGTTCTTTTTGCGGATACAGACTAACACGGCTGCTACTCTGAAACCTGTCATTAGCAAGGCGCTGCATTTAACCGTATGGAGTGGAAATCCATCAACTTCATGAAAAAACTCGTACAGATACAGACAGACATCATCTTCCTTTCCAAATGCAAACAGATGGACTAAAGGACTAAAGGTAAAAAATCCATTACAATCTACATATCACACAGACTATGCTGAGAGACTGTATCACACACTCTCAAAGAAACTGCGAAACCACCTGATCAGCATCCTATACAACAAACAGGGAAAGATTAAGAATGAGCTCTCAAAACTGGATACTCTCATAAAAAACCAACCTTCCACACAAACTTCCTCATGGATAGACTTTACAAAAACTAGACAAGCCATTTACAACACAAACTTTGCCTCTCTACAAAGGAAAAAGGACACTAAACTATCTAAACTGCTACATGCCAGAAGGAGCCACAACAGTAGTTCCCTTAACCCACCCAACAATATTGTTAATCCTTCCAGCTATACTCTTAGCCCAGCAGAAGAGTCTGTTCTATCTCGGGGCCTCTCCGTTTGTCCCTCCAGACCCACAAACATGATACAGTTCTGCGGTGACCTAGAATCCTACTTTCGACGTCTCCGACTCAAAGAATATTTCCAACATACCTCTGAACAGCATACTAACCCACAGAATCCCCCCTACCAGCACTACAAAAAAAAAGGATTCTGCGTGGACTCCTCCGGACGGTCGAAACAACAGACTGGACTTCTACATAGATTGCTTCCGTCAACGTGCAAAGGCTGAAATTGTGGAAAAGCAACATCACTTGCCCCATAACCTCAGCCATGCTGAACACAACGCCATCTACAGCCTCAGAAACAACTCTGACATCATAATCAAAAAGACTTACACAGGAGGTGCTATCATCATCATGAATAAATTGGAATATGACCAAGAGGCTGCTAGACAGATTTCTAACACCACATTCTACAGGCCATTATCCTCTGATCCCACTGAGGATTACCTAAAGAAACTACACCATCTGCTAAAAAAACTCCCTGACAAAGCACAGGAACAAATCTGTACAGACACATGCCTAGAACCCCGACAAGGGGTATTCTATTTGCTACCCAAGATCCATAAACCTGGAAATCCTGGACGCCCCATTATCTCAGGCATTGGCACCCTAACATCAGGATTGTCTGGTTATGTGGACTCTCTCCTCAGGCCCTATGCTACCAGCACTCCCAGCTATCTTCGAGACACCACTGACTTCCTGAGGAAACTACAATCCATCGGTAATCTTCCAGAAAACACCATTCTGGCCACTATGGATGTAGAAGCCCTCTACACCAATATTCCACACAAAGATGGACTACAAGCTATCAGGAACAGTATCCCCGATAATGTCACAGCTAACCTGGTGGCTGAACTTTGTGACTCTGTCCTCACCCACAACTATTTCACATTTGGGGACAATATATACCTTCAAGTCAGCGGCACTGCTGTGGGTACCCGCATGGCCCCACAGTATGCCAACATTTTTTATGGCTGACTTAGAACAATGCTTCCTTAGCTCTCGTCCCCTAACGCCCCTACTCTACTTGCGCTACATTGATGACATCTTCATCATCTGGACCCATGGAAAAGAAACCCTTGAGGAATTCCACCATGATTTCAATAATTTCCATCCCACCATCAACGTCAGCCTAGATCAATCCACACAAGCAGTCCATTTCCTGGACACTACTGTGCTAATAAGCGATGGTCACATGAATACCACCCTATACCGGAAACCTACTGACCGCTATACTTACCTACATGCCTCCAGCTTCCATCCAGGACACACCACACGATCCATTGTCTACAGCCAAGCTCTAAGATACAACCGCATTTGCTCCAATCCCTCAGACAGAGACAAGCACCTACAAGATCTCTATTAAGCATTCTTAACACTACAATACCCACCTGCTGAAGTGAAAAAACAGATTGACAGAGCCAGACGAGTACCCAGAAGTCACCTCCTACAAGACAGGCCCAACAAAGAAAATAACAGAACACCACTAGCTGTCACCTTCAGCCCCTAACTAAAACCTCTCCAGCGCATCATCAAAGATCTACAAACTAACCTGAAAGATGATCCCTCACTCTCACAGATCTTGGGAGACAGACCTGTCCTCGCTTACAGACAATCCCCGAACCTGAAGCAAATACTCACCAGCAACCACACATCACTGAACAAAAACACTGACCCAGGAACCTATCCTTGCAACAAAGCCCGATGCCAACTCTGTCCACATATCTATTCAAGTGACATCATCATAGGACCTAATCACATCAGCCATACCATCAGGGGCTCGTTCACCTGCACATCTACCAATGTGATATATGCCATCATGTGCCAGCAATGCCCCTCTGCCATGTACATTGGCCAAACCGGACAGTCTCTACGCAAAAGAATTAATGGACACAAATCTGACATCAGGAATCATAATACTCAAAAACCAGTAGGAGAACACTTTAACCTGTCTGGTCATTCAATGACAGACCTGCGGGTGGCTATTTTACAACAGAAAAGCTTCAAAAACAGACTCCAACGAGAGACTGCTGAGCTGGAATTGATATGCAAACTAGATACAATCAACTTAGGCTTGAATAAGGACTGGGAATGGCTGAGCCAATACAAACATTGAATCTATCTCCCCTTGTAAGTATTCTCACACTTCTTATCAAACTGTCTGTACTGGGCTATCTTGATTATCACTTCAGAACTTTTTTTCTCTTACTTAATTGGCCTCTCAGAGTTGGTAAGACAACTCCCACCTTTTCATGCTCTCTGTATGTGTGTATATATATCTCCTCAATATATGTTCCATTCTATGCATCCGAAGAAGTGGGCTGTAGCCCACAAAAGCTTATGCTCTAATAAATTTGTTAGTCTCTAAGGTGCCACAAGTACTCCTGTTGTTTTTGTAGTCTACAGAATACCCTGCTAACAACTCCATGTTTAATCAAGGAAGCTGCAGTTTCACTGTCACCACTAATTTTAACTGTGGTCCCAACTCATTAAGGGGTTTAAAAGTCAAAGCCAATACTTTCCATTCTACCAAGGAACTCGTGGACTGTCAGCACAGTTCATTCTGCAACAGCTTCATTTTTCTGAATCGCCCCTTTGTACAATGCATTACGGTAGTCTCTTCTTGAGGTTGCAAGGGGATGCATAAGTGTAACAGGGTCTCCAACCAGAAACATGTCACATTCACTTTAACAAAATTAAAAAAGAAAATGGCTTCACTTGGCCATACTGCTACTAGATCAACTGCAGCCATAACAAGATTCCTGAACTTCGAATTTGCATTGCCTCATTCCCTCACCCAGGGTTGCTTTTCCCCCCAGCCTACCAACATCACTTCCATTTTCTCTAGAATGATCTTGAGCTCTTTTCCTATCCTCTGTCACCACAAGATTTCTGTTCTACACTGTTAAGACTGGAGAAGATAAAGACACAGTTCTGGATCTCATCAGAGTACTGAAGAAAAATCAGTGCATGGCTCCTCATTAACCTCCACAGAAGCCTCCTGTACACACTGAACAGAAGAGGAGAAAGACAAAACTTGTGGCACCAAGACTGTTTGGCACAGAAGAGCAATTGCCAATAATTTTGCACTGGATCCTCCTTTGTGAAAGCTGATGTAAAGGAGTTCCATCCACTTCTGCTCTGAACTCTGTGCACAATGTTGATATCTCATAATCAACATAGTATGTGTAGTTTGAACATGAGTTCAGGGATCTATATGTTTTTCCTACAAGACTTGATGATCTCAGAAACAACCAATGCAAATAAACGAATGCAGCTTTAAGTGTCTGAAGAAGAAAAGCATAGCCCTGAAGTTGGGTCGTAGCAGGTAAAAACCTTCCAATTTTCTTATAAAATGTATGTATTTCTTATTATGACTGCACATGAACTTAATTAATGATTTAGGGTCAAGTCCTTAGCTGGTGTAAATTGGCATAGCTCCACTGAGGTCAGTGGAGCGACACGGATTCAGACCAGTTGGAGATCTCTTAACTTGCCTTGTAAAAACGTTTGGGAAATCTTTAATAGAAGCCTGCCCACTTCTGTAGTTGTAGGAGGCTTAAGTAGGTCAGCTATGTCTTTTCAGTTCTCATCCAACCCAAGTTTAGACTGTGAAATCTTCTGAGGTTTAGTCATTACTATGGGATAAATTCCAACCTCAAATATTTGCATACAATTCCCACTGAAATCAGTGGAAGTTTTTCATCTGAATAGAATTTGGGTCTCAGGTCAGAAATGGACAAATTTTCTTAAAGGTAGCAAGGGTGTGTGCATTCTTTTTTCCCGTAATATTTTTCCTTCTGCAACTCCATACCATCAGCTTTTTCCCTTACTGTTTGTGGTTGCTGTGTAAGCAACACCCAAATCACTGATTAAATCTATTATTATTGCTTTAGATTGTCCCTTGGGGGGTTGCACCAGCTATTAACTTCTCTAAATTAACCTTTCCAGTGAGTATTAGTACTGTGCAGTAGATATACTTTCACAGACATAGAGAGTGAGCAGGCAGTATGCCACAGCCAAAAAGAAGCAGCAAGTTAGGGCTACTGATGAGCTTTAATGGGTTTATAAGAGACAGAATTGATTATGGAAATGAAGATTTTCATTTACATTTGGAAATGATGTACTAAATTACCATTTTTCCTTTCTGTTTAGCTAATTTATCTTGTTGGTAATCAAGTACTGCCACAGCTAAAAACTAATGTATACACTCACGAGAGAGGGCATTCTTCAATGTCTGACAGCATTATTAATCACAAGCTGTTAACACTATGTAATTTACAATGTAATGTCTTAAACATAACTATAATATATATTACTTAGAAATGGGTCAACTTCAAAGGTTCAGTTTAGCCGAGCATCCTAAAGCTCTGAAGACTATCCAAACACATCTACTTCTCTTGGAGCTTGAAACTAGACAAGAAATCTGAGAAGAGAACCTTCCAAGCTTGCCTACATCTCCTGGCTGTAGCTGGGTTAGAAATAGATAAGTAAACATTTCTTGCTACATATCAGTGTTTCTGCTTCCACTCAAAACCAAGAGCCACTGAGGCAAGTAGAAAAAAGGGGGAAATAATATTTTAGAAAAGTAAATTCATTGCTTGTGGAAGAGAGTGTCTTAACAGAGCTGAAGACTAAAATTCACTGTCTAAAGTAAGGGGTACATTGTGTGCATACTATGTAGTGCAAGCTTCTGCACTCTGTCCTAGTAATGTTACTTCAGCTTTGAGCTTGAAGGGGGAGGTAGTTGAGAGCAAGTTAAGGTGCATATTGTGGTGGTAATTTTGTGATGGGGACACACAGTCTATCATGCACTGTCTGGAATAAGGCTACTGACTCCACACTGTGCCACTGAAGATGGCAACACATTTTCGTCCCTAGCAGCTCAGTCAAGTTTTAAAACCAAAGATTTTGACTCCTATTTTTGATCTCACAACACCGTAAATCAGGAACAATTCTAGTGATTTCTGGTGTACAGCTAGAGTGAGTGAAATTAGAATTGGGTCTGTTGGTGTGAAAGGCACCATAGTCCATTAATACCCTAACATAACCAAACGTTCCAAACCTCTTAGAATAGTTTTGAGTTCAGAGTGAATATCTGAGTGGGTTGTTCACATTTTATCCCAACTTATCTCTAATATCCACAGAAGAGTTCTTCTCAGCTGCAACTATACTGTACAGCAGTGTTTCCCAAACTTGGGACGCCGCTTGTGTAGGGAAAGCCCCTGGCGGGCCAGGCCGGTTTTGTTTATCTGCCCCGTCCGCAGGTTCGGTCGATCGCGGCTTCCACTGGCCGCGGTTCGCTGCTCCAGGCCAATGGGAGCTGCTGGAAGTGGCGCGGGCCAAGGGACGTACTCTAAAGGTTCTAAAGGTTCTACTCCACTAATCACTTCTCATATAATGGAAATTATAGTCACATTGAGAGAAATCAATTATAAAACTCTAATTGACTTTAATAGGAATTCAATAAGGTCTTACATATTTTAACTGAATTTTTATAAATATATACATATCTCTCAATTGAATTCCTTGTTAACATCTCTCCGCACTTATGCGGTATCACAGTTTACATCATGACTAAATACAAAAGGGTCAGATGAGTGTGCCTCTGCTATGCATCTGAATTTTAAATGCCCCTGAGGATACCAAGAACAGTTTGAAGTAGCATCTGTAAAACATACATTAAGACTAGAGAAACTATCCAGACTGCCTGCACTGTAGGTAACTTAAAGACACCCAATGGACACCTCACCACTGCCAACTATTTGCTATATCTCCACCAGAGCTCTCTGGGAAAAATGAATAAATAAATAAATAATAGTATTTCACACAATGCAAAACTGGAAAAAAATTGTCCTTTTGCCAGTTTTATGAAATCACACAGATCTGAGCTTTTTGCCAGAAAAAAAGTGCTATTTTGCTAAGGTTTAAGCCAGATTTAGCAAGCTAAAAGTTTCTTGCCTTCTGAAACAATCCCCAGTCCCCTGAAAACAAAGGTCTGTTTAAATGAAAGAGAGAAAAAAAAAATCCAGGGGCCTCACTTAACTATTTTGAAGTCTTGGTAACAAGGATTTTAATGGAAGGGAATTGTTCATACTGCAATCTAAATTTAATCCTGCTGGGGTGTCAGATTGAGGGGGTTAATGTAATAAGGACAGCTGGCAATAGATTCACTCTAACTTCTTTATTGCAATGCTTCTACAGTATTATATACGTCTCTGTGGTACTATGCAATATTCAATCTCCTATGACCAGTCCATCTAGATTTGTTTTGCAGTGAATCATCCCAAGATTCCTTTAAGATATCTTTTCTTTAGCAAGGACAATATCTTTTTTAACCCCTTACTTTGTACAGTCATGAGTACTTTTATGAAGATTTTTTAGTCACATGAGAATGTGTACACATCTGAGATCATTTTCAATAAACACACAGTTTGCATAGTATTCTAAGAAGCCAGTTCACCAATTAAAATATATACAGTAAGCACTAGTACAAAGCACTGTGGAGCAAAGTTCACTTAAAAGGACAGGACCAGGGAAGTAAAAAGTGCATCAGTAATGCAAACAAAATCATTGAGGACATCCACTGAGACAGTGACCTCATTTCCCAAAACTCCATTTGGCCTTTGCAGGGCTCTTGGAATCTCAGAATGTGACTCTAGTGACCTTGTGAGTGGGTGCATGCCCAATAGACAGTTTGGGAGCCTTTTTCTTCTTTGGGCCAAATACTGGCCAACAATCATAGCCACATGCAGGTTTGAAGCAATGGTGAAAGGCAAAATATGGTAACAGCAAGAGGAGATCATCTCAATGAAATGTTCGGTCATGCAGGAAGCCTACGCGTCTTGGGATTTTACCTGGAGCTATATTAGCAAAGACCTAATTCCAGAGCTTCTTTTTGATCCTACATTTGCAATGTAAATAGTACTGCAAGAGCAGCCCCTGGAGTACTTACACACAGCTTATAAATTGTACTTCTTCTTTCAGCAGGTCCGGCAACATATCCATAGACTGGAACACTTGAATCATTTTACCGGTACATCAGGCTGCTTGTGTTGAGAGGAAAACAGGATGTGATATACTTTTATCCACCTTGCCTTGTTTTGCTGCCCTCCATAGGGAAAGTGCTGGCTGGAGGGTCACCAGAATCTGGCTTAGACTAGATTCCTTTTCTGGGTAAATTGTCTCCTTTGCCCTTTGACTTCTCTCTCCTCAACCTGTTCTCTGTTGGTGAAGTCTGTGGGAGGTCTGCAGAACTTTTAGCCTGTTCCCACCTTGTGTTTACCCAGCACCTTGCTGTGAAGAATACATTGTTCTCAGAGAAGTTAGCAAGATCCCTTCCCTAACAGGAGCTGCAGCACTGACTTATCAAAACACAGTAAAATTGGATTTGCTTCACTCAGTACCAAAGAACCTCTAAAAATGTCACACTTCATTTAGCTGGTGACATGAACATGTATAATTATAGCATAACAATTCCAACACATATGGAGGCAAAGACAGAAACAGGGTGCTTTCTTATTAGAGATTGAAGACGTCCGTGCACAGTTGCCTACCTCTCTTCATCTTTTGGGATCTTTACCCAGAGGATCTCTTTCCATTCAGTTGTGAATGATTTCCAGATTTCATCTAAGCTTTCTGTTTTATGTGCAATTTTTTTAATGTAGTTGTTGGTATTAAGTCTTAAATCTGGTCTCATACTAATGGCCCTGCATTAACTTTCCAGTGTCTGAGTATAATGTGCTTTGCCATAATTAAGCTTAAAGAGATCCTTTCTGCCCTTCATAGGGAATATCATCTTCTTTTGAAAATTATGCTAGTTCCAGAACACAGATACTATTTTTTTACCCATGGTTTTGATTTCATCACTTATAACCTTATGTTTGCATATTTCCAAAACATACAATAATGAGGGTTGGTTGCAATATATTTATAATTACCAGTGCATATTCAACATCCATCCCTGTCTGTGGTAGTGGTATCTGAGCACCTTACAAAATTATGTAAATCTATATTCTATTATATATATAACAGTGGCATGATATGTCATTTTTAGTAAGGCATGAACTTCTACATTTGCATGTAAGGCATGAACTTGCAGGTAGGGTGAATGCAAGGTCACTCTGTGCAGAGGATACCATTTTGTAGAATGTTTCCCTTTACCTCTGCCCATTATCACAGACTAATTTAAGTTTTCACAATGAAGGTGTTCTAACTGGAAGGCCAAGAGAAATGGTAACAGGTAGAGCATGTCCAAAATGTCCTACCAAAACCCTTTTCAGTGGAAAATGCCTTTTTGGACAAAATTAAAATGCATATGAAAAAAAATTGGTTTAGTAGACATTTTTCATTTTGACTAACTATTTTTAAATTAATTTTTGTTGTGAAATTTTTCATTTTGGTTTGATGGGGGGGTGTGAATAATTTGAACAAAAGTATTGTCAAGCTTGAAATGAACAGAAGTATTGTCAGTGTTAGGCCTCAAACTTCCAGAAGCTTCAGAAAGCAAGCTTTGCAGAATTAAGCTGAAACTTGTGGTCAGGAGACGCTGCAACCAGACAATGTTTTATGCTGACTCCTATGTGGTGAGATAAGGTGTGGCCTCAGGCATAGTTTATAAAACTACATTACCCACTTTTAAAACAATAAGCTACATGGAGATAAGTTTTCTCTTTACGCATAACTTATAAAACTAAAACAACAATTGGATATTAAAGCAACCACAATAACCTCAGCAAACTTTTGGCCCACCCTGATTGGTTGGTCTGTTTTAAAACATGGCCGACAGATAAGATAAAAAGTATGAAGACACAAAACTGAGTGTGTGTGTGTCTCAGTCATAAGGGAAAGCTGACCCACACCCCCTGAACCAAAGGGACGTGCACTTCTCGACTGTCTGTACCTGGCCAGTGCGGAAAACGGCCGACTGAAGGGTAACGTATTTTCGGATGAATGCAGGATAAGATTATGGAGTAAAGAAGTCTGGTTGCTCGAGCTAATTTGATCTCAAGTTGTATCGATACTATAGTATTAAAGATAGTAGTGTCTCAGGTTGTATTAATACTGCAGTGTTAAAAGTAGTAGTAAGTAGCTAATGCATAATATTACCTGTACTTGTGCTTGCCTTCAGTATAACTTGCCATTTATTTTAATCCTTATTCAGTGCTGGTCTTTAATCCTGTTTTTCTTATTCTGTGTTGCCTTTATAGTCAAAAGTCATTAAAAACCTTTTTTGAGGAATAATTAGTAGTTTTAATTTTCTCTTATGTGGGCACTACTCAACCTCATTACATCTGTGTTGGGTGGTGGGAAGTAGCGATCACCCAGGGTCCCATTAGGGCCCTGACGCGTATCTCCTTCTTCCTTCATCTCTGCAGGGGGAAATAACTTTCTGCCACATCTCTTTGCCTCCTCTCCAACCCCAGTTTCTAGTAGTAAAAAGTAAGAAAAGGAGAAAAATAAGTTTATTCCCCATTAAAATGAAACAAACGTTTTAAAATGTTTTTGAAAAAAAGATAGTTTATATAAAAATTGTTTCCAATTTTTTCATCAAAAACAAAACATTTCAAGGTAAATTTTGAATGAATTGACGATCATTTGTTTCAAAAAATTTCAGAAAGCATTGTTTCAACCATCCATCTCTAGAATGAGATATCACTAAGCCTTTCTTGGTCTCCAGGTAAGAGGTGCAGAATGTTGACCCGCGTCCCACATTGTGATCTGCTAGATTACTTCCTTATAGCTGCCGAGGATCTTACTTCAATGGGGCTGTACACATGTGTAAGAGTTCTGCACTAAAAGATCCTCATGCAGGATCAGTGCCTAAATTGGTAGCAGTTAAAAGTCAGTACCATCTGATTGCTGTCTAGTTTCTTATAGGAAAGGTATTGGTTGTCTCAGTCTGGTTCCTATGGGACAATTGTCCACCCCACAATTAGCACTAATTGATACCTGCAGGGTAATCTCAGGAAAGAGAGAGAATGCTGAATTCACACAGAAACTGAAAGTGGTCCAGCCAGTGTAGATTTGCAGCACACTGGGAGGAAAGGTGAAGAAGCTTTGACTTCCCATTCTATATCTGTCCAGTAAAGCAATAGAGTATTTCAGTCTCTGGAGCTGTCTGTTACCTTTCACAAGCACTAAGTTCTTTTATTTTTTTTAGCTTACTATCTGGAACAGTATCTTGCACTATGTGCCGGCATAAAAACTGGGTTACTAGCACTTCCAAAAATTTAAGTGAGAACATCTGTCATGGCTTGACTATAAACTCCTATCTAATTTCCTATAAAATTAAAAATTAGAGGCATGATAATCCAATGACTGGATATTATTCCTGTGGTCAGTTTATATTAAGCCAGTTTCCAGGAGAAGCTGCACAGAGTCAGTAATAAATCATTATTCATATTCTGCTCACAGACACAAAGGAACCAGCCCTAGAGCAACATTCTGCATGTTCAAATACATTAATTAATTTTCTTTAAAATAATGAAATTATATTAAAATAAATAATAGTGCCCTTGGTCAAGACCAGACTACTGTAACTAGATAATGATGCTTGGCTGGATGACAAGTTTGGCTTTGTATAAGCATGATATTTTTTCACAATAATGTCAATGTATTGTTTTTAATGTTGTTGTGTTGATGACAAATGTTGTGAAGTTACCTAGCACATACTTTTTTTTATAGTTTATTTGTTTGTATGTTTGGCAGTTGGAGAGCAGAGAGGAATAAGTAACGGAATAAGAAAACTGACATTTCTCGGCATAGCTCACTATATAGTGCATCAGGGATAAGAAATTAAAGAAGGAAACACAAGGCCAAGAGAATATTAAACAATAACAGCTTTTATGCTGGTCAGCCATATTGTAAGTCCCAAGATAGTAGGAACTATTGTTTCCCTTACAGATTCCAGTGTTGATTTCAGCTGAACAACCTGTGCAAACAAAGTGTGTTTCTGTTACAAGATTCCCTGGGACTTTTTTTTGGAATTCTGGCATGGCAGAAGGGAATAACACAGCATAATTCATACAAAAGCTCAACAGAACCTGCACATTTCCATTATTGCAGATATACTTGTCACATTTGTACCGTTAGGTAATTATCTTTTTAATGTTGATACAATATCTATAACAAATTCCTTGATTTTTTTATTGTGCTTCAGACATTTTGCCCTCTCAAAGGCATGACACACAAGATCTTGTAACCTGAGAAAATGCAAAACTATTGCTGAGTGACCCTATCTGGAAGAAACGTAAGATGACACAGAAGACATTTATGAGAGTATTGTGTTGAACACAGTTTATCCAATTATTGCTCCCCTACTTCTTTTCCTAACTTTTGAACTCTGCTTTACTTAGCTTCTTTTCAATGACTATCCTCTGCTTGTATTTCTTTTTCCTAATCAAAGAGGTGAGATGTTTGCCCTAGTAGCCTGTGGTTGGTAAGCACACATCTTCCACCAGTGATGGCTTTGTGTGAATTAGGGTTTGATCCAAATGGCAAGAGTCCATTGACTTCTTTGGGCTTTAATCAGGGCCCAAGAATTCCAGGTTGGGCCATTAAGGCTTGATTTGATACTATTGAAGTCAATGGAAGTTGTCCAGTGGAAACAGAGGTGGATCTTTTGCTCTTAAGATTTTACCATCTCCAGTATATATAAAGAAATTTTATTGGAATGAGCCTTAGAGTTCCCTGAGTCTTTGAAGACTTGCATAAATCATTGAATAATGTATAACTGATACCATATTGAAAAGGAATTTCTTATTCATATGTTAACAGGTACTCATGGCTAACAAAGACACTAACACCACTGACTGTTCTTTCACATTAGTGCCATCGTAGGTATAACTAACAAATGGATGATAAATTTAATGTTGTTTGTATATACCGTTCTATTTCTCTCCAGGTGTTTTTATGGAATATACAATCTCAGTGCTTTCCTCTTCCTGATCAAAGTAATGTTTGGCTGATCAAGGAGTTGGAAAAAGTCCTATTTTCTCCCTTGATGTTGCAGTCGTCATTACTCGGAAAAAAGATATGTACCATACTTAGAGCTGGATTAATCTTGTTGAAATTTCTCTTTGGAAAATGCTCACAAATTCCTTTTTGGGAACAGACATACTAACTAAATTGTAAAGCAAAGTCAAGATGACTTTATTGAGGAGGCTTTGGTATCCATTTTATTTATAGTGCATACATCAAAATTCCCAACTTTTATATAAATTGCTTGAAAGATAATTTTCCAGGTGATGGGGGAAGAGAATTTGAAGAAAAATTAGTGTAGGAACTTGCAAAAAAAGAAAAAGAAAAAGGCAGATGGAGCAACTGGGACACAGTAGTTAGGCACAGACCTTTGAATTGGTTCCATTCAATGTTCTATTAATGGCTAGATTGACTTGCCTTGTGACCTTCAGCAAGTCACTTAGACTTTCTGGAGCTATTTGTCCACCTTGGGTATTACCTTGCAGGGTGTTGTGAAGTTTCACTTAAGTTTCTAAGGAGCATTAAGGTCAACTGAATTCTTTGAGGGCCAGATCCATACCCCACAGATATCAAGTAGAGTCTTTCACTTTATCAGTTTGACTTCAGTAGACTTTGGATAAGATCCTGAGTAGATTGTAATATTATTAATAATATCAATTAACCTTAATCACAGAAAGATGTTAGAAACTGCCTCCCAGAATTACAGTTTTAGAAACATCTTTCCAATGGCTACATTAATGTATATGCTTTGCAGTGAGTGATGTTGCATTAAGGAGTATTGTGATTTCAAGGAGAGATTTGAAGGAAGAGCTGGTAGACACAGGACAAATAGATTTGGTTAACATTATCAGATTATTTGTGACAGAATAGAATGGCATCAATATAAGGTTACTCATTACTGCCCACTGATTTTATACGTGCTGTCACAAATAATCCAATAACTTTATCCACATCTATTTGTTCTATGACTCAGTGTCACACTGATAACTCTTTTATGTCAAAGCTCTTTTTATTTTAATCTCAGACATTTCAATACCCCAAGGTGCAAACTGCAAAATAGCTATCCTCTCCATTTTGCTCTACAATAAAGAAATAGTTTTATTTATTAAAACAGGAGAAAAATAACACAATGTAGGGTATTTTTAAAGGGGGAGAAATCCTGTTGATTTTTCTGTAAACTAATATGTACTCACTGTAGAAGTATGAGTTATGCATAGATATACACAGATCATTCTCTAAAATCAGCAAGTAAATCACAACTTTCCTAAGATTTCTCATTTAAAATGTAACCCAGAGTACCTAAAAAGCTCAAAGCAAAATATAACATAATATAATTAACACCATTTTCAATATGTCAGCACTTCTTTTAGTTTTTGTTTTCCCTTTGGAACAAAAGCAATGTAGGCAATTATTTTAAATTAGGTTTCGTGGGGATATTATTTGTATAACAGAAATAGGTTTCTCTTTGTAATTAAGTTTAATGTGTGTTGCTCTAGAGAGGAACTGATCCAGTTTTGAAAACACTGGGTATCTCCAACTGCAGGTATGTTTGGAGGTACATAGGCACAGTCACTGGTAGGGGCATGGTAGAGCAGCAGTTTAATTCACCAGCATTTTGTTAGACTTCAAATTCTGGCCATTCCAAAGAAGTCTGAAGTGGATGAATCTGTCTTTCACAAAATCACTGTACTTATGGAAGATTATTGATTAATGTGGCTGGTTCAGAACCAATTAACATAACTTTGATTCATTTAGTTTCTGAAGTAAGCAGATTTTTACAAAACTTAAATTTGCTTTTTTAAAATAAATTCTTTGCTTGGTATGGCTATATAGCGCTTTTCATCAAGCAAAGAAATCTTTAGTGTGCTAACATATCCAAATATTGACAATAATCCACAACATGTTACTGCATAAATGGCAGATTTAAAACATGGAAATTGCCATACTGGATCAGAACACTGGTCCATCTGGTTCAGTATCATTTATCTGACCATGGCCAATGTCAGGTGATTCAGAGGATGTTGCACAATACATGATCATGGATCTGCTTATAGGGAAGCTTGATTGTATTCTTTGTAGGCTGGAGATGGGAAATGTGAGGGAAAGAGATGAAAGCACTGGTGGGAGAGATGAGAGTCAATAGAGTAAATTGAGGGAAAGTCTGAATTAGGTTAGAAGAGGAAGACTGGGGAAGGAAAGAAGACGGTAAAAGGATAAGTGGGTAAAAGAGACTGTGAGAATAGGAGGAGGCTTTCAGTTTGTTTTCTTTGTGTTAGGGGAGAAAGGATAATTTATCAATGATCTGGATGATGGGATTAATTGCACCCTCAGCAAGTTCACAGATGACACTAAAATGAGGGGAGAGGTAGATATGCTGGAGGTTACGGATAGGGTCCGGAGTGACCTAGACAAATTGGAGGATTGGGACAAAAGAAATCTGATGAGGTTCAACAAGGACAAGTGCAGAGTCCTGCACTTAGGAAGGAAGAATCCCATGCACCGCTACAAGCTGGGGACCGACTGGCTAAGCAGCAGTTCTGCAGAAAAAGACCTGGGGATTACAGTGGAGAAGCTGAATATGAGTCAGCAGTGTGCCCTCATTGCCAAGAAGACCAATGGCATATTGGGCTGTATTAGTAGGAGCATTGCCAGCAGATCGAGGGAAGTGATTATTCCCCTCTATTCGGCACTGGTGAGGCCACACCTGGAGTTTTGCGTCCAGTTTTGGTTCCCCCACTACAGAAGGGATGTGGACAAATTGGAGAGAATCCAGCAGAGGGCAACAAACATGATTAGGGGACTGGGGCACATGACTTACAAGGAGAGGCTGAGGAAACTGGGGTTATTTAGTCTGCAGAAGAGAAGAGTGAGGGGGGATTTGATAGCAGCCTTCAACTACCTGAAGGGGAGTTCCAAAGAGGATGGAGCTAGGCTGTTCTCAGTGGTGGCAGATGACAGAACAAGAAGCAATGGTCTCAAGTTGCAGTGGGGGAGATCTAGGTTGGAGATTAGGAAACACTATTTCATTAGGAGGGTGGTGAAGCACTGGAATGGGTTAGCTAGGGAGGTGGTGGAATCTCCATCCTTAGAGGTTTTTAAGGCCCGGCTTGACAAAGCCTTGGCTGGGATGATTTAGTTGGTGTTGGTCCTGCTTTGAGCAGGGGATTGGACTAGATGACCTCCTGAGGTCCCTTCCAACCCTAATATTCTGTGATTTTATGATTGCGTCAGGGAAAAGGCCAAGTAGTCATAAAAATAATTAGGCTTAGAATTTGACTTAAGGCAGCTCTGGGCAGCAGGTGATGTATGATCTGCACTAACCGAACTGTAGCTCCTGAGGCATTTTTATAGAGACACTTCGGAGTTGTAATTCCTTCTCTGTTTTCACTTTGCTCCACTAGGGTAATAATTTGTTGTTGACTAATACCAGCAGCAAATTACAGTATCCTCTCTGCTGATGATTCACACTATTTAAAGAGTAGGAGGTATTGACAGGGCCGGCTCTAGGATTTTTGCCGCCCAAGGCAAAA
>NW_020664561.1:43386803-43458382 GCF_002925995.2 Terrapene triunguis
GAAACGGCTGTTTTGCGTGCTGCGGCCGCTCGGGATCTCCCCCTCCCTCCCAGGTTGGAGAGCCTGGGAGGGAGGGGGAGACTCCGAGTGGCCACAGCGCAGCCGCCGCTTCTCCCCCTCCCTCCCAGGTTTGAGAGCCTGGGAGGGAGGACGAGACCCCGAGCGGCCGCGGCGCGTGAAACAGCTGATTCACGCGCCGCTGCCCCCCCTCCCTCCCAGGCTTGAGAGCTTGAGAGTCTGGGAGGGAGGGGGAGAAGCGGTGCCCGCGCCGCGGCCACTCGGAGTCTCCCCCTCCCTCTTAGGCTTGAGAGCCTGGGAGGGAGGGCGAGTAGCGGCGCGCGAGCGGCAGCAGCAGCGGAGGTGAGCTAGGGCGGCCGGGGCACATTTTTAGGGGCGGCATTCTGGCGCCGGCCATGCCGCCCCTAAAAATGTGCCGCCCCAAGCACCAGCTTGTTTTGCTGGTGCCTAGAGCCGGCCCTGGGTATTGAGCCAAAGCACCTCTCATTCCTGGGTCCTCACAGAGCGTGCTCCGAGGAGGGACTAGGCAGACATATAGTGTCTGCTCACTCTTCCATCCTCAGATATAAGGTCTGGGTAGCCCATGGGTGTAGGAGGTAAAAGGGTGGTAGTCTTTCATACTTCCTTGTATTACCATATATTCCAAGTCACCATCTAGCCCAGGGGTGGGCAAACTACGGCCTGCGGGCCACATCCGGCCCACGGGACCGTCCTGCCCGGCCCCTGAGCTCCTGGCCCAGGAGGCTCCCCCCGGCCCCTCCCCCGCTGCCTCAGCTCACTCGCTCCACCGCCAGCGCAATACTCTGGGCAGCGGGGCTGTGAGCTCCTGGGGAAGCGCAGCTGCAGAGCCCGGCCTGACCCAGTGCTCTGTGCTGCGTGGTGGCAGTGGCGGTGGCATGACCTGGCTCCAGCCAGGCGGCGCAGCTGTAGTGCCGCCAGCCACCGGTGCTCCAGGCAGGGAGCAAGGGGGTTGGACAGAGGGCAGGGGAGTTTGGGGTGGTGGTCAGGGGGCAGGGGTGTGGATAAGGGTCGGGGCAGTCGTGGGGGAAACACGGGGTTGAATGGGGGCAGGGTTCCCCGGGGGGCAGTCAGGAAGGATGGGGGGGTGGATTGGGTGGCAGGGGGCAGTCAGGGGCAGGGATTCCAGGGACAGTCAGGGGACAGGGAGAAGGGGTGGTTGGATGGGGGCAAGGGTCCTGGGGGGGCCCTCAGGGAACAGGGGGGTTGGATGGGGCAGGAGTCCGGGGGGGCAGATAGGAGGTGGGGGCCGGGCCATGGCCCCCTCCCCTAACCGGCCCTCCATACAATTTACGAAACCCAATGCAGCCCTCAGGCCAAAAAGTTTGCCCTCCCCTGATCTAGCCCTTCATTCATATATAGTGTACTCCAACTGAGGAGCATAAAAGTCTTTTACAAGTGCTGTTAGCCCCACAACATCCCTGATTTATATCTGAGGAAAATGAGGCACAGTGAGGCTAGGTGATTTGCTCAAGGTCACACAAGAAGTATGGCAGTGATGAAAATGGGAATCCAGGTCTCCTGAATCACAGACTTGCACCATAACCATAAGAGCAGCCTTCTTGCCATCTCAGTAGCTTTTGCATTGCAATCTAAATTGTGGAATACTCTGCAAGGTGCTGAACACTGTTGTATTAATCTCAAAGAAATAAATGGGACCAAAGCCGGGGCTACGCATAAGCACACTAAGCAGTTGCTTAGGGCCCTGAGCAGCTCAAGAGGCCCGCCTATTCATTATTAGTATGTGTTGGGGGGGTGCAAAATATTCCTGCTAAGGGGCCCGAATGGGCTAGCACTGGCACTGCTGTTGACACAACGACACTCTTGACTCCCGCCGACAATGATAATAGTTGAGGGGCTTGAACACCTTGAACAAGGTTCAGATGTTTATGTGGATTATCTGGACTTCAAGAATCTGCAAAACACAGCTGAAACTGTCACAACAACAGGGTTTTTCATGAGTTTTCCAGCACTCCTACTTTCTGTTTTGGCCAGAAATACCAAAAGAACAACATTTCTTGCAGTGTTTTATGTCTTCTGGTTCTGATCTTAGCTGGAAACTGGGAGTAAAGCCGGGGGGGGAGAGTATCTGAACATATCAGAACTTTAAAGGTTGAGTTTGAATTCAGTTGTAGAAATGAGCAAAAGAAGGCTCAGGGGCTCAGGTTCTTAGTTTTTACAGGGATAGACTGGATATTGTGAACACCAAACATTTGATATCAGTAGTATTCATCTTCATATTGGAGGCAGCATGGCCTGGTGGACAGAGCACTGAATTGGGTTTCACAAGATCTGCATTCCATTCCCAGCTCTGCCACTGGCCTGCTAGGTGACCTTGGGTAGGTCACTTCACCACTCTGTGCCTCAGTATCCCCATCTGTAAAACAGGAATAATGATATTGATCATCTCTATTAAAGTACTTTGAGGTCTACTGATGAAGAGCACTGTGTAAGTGCCAGGTACTGTTGTTTTGCCTCCATGCATAGGCATAGTCAGGTTGACTTTAATTTGGAAGATTTAGAAAGCCCTTCCAAACGCCACATTCATTCTTACCAGCAGCATGGCTGCTATTTATTAGGAGTTGCCACTGGCCACTTTTATGTCACAGACAGAGCATCTCTCTGAATATTTCAATAAAGTTTACGGGTTGTAAATTTTTTTATTCAAACCTAACTTTATTGATCTATTCCCCAGAGGACCAGCACCCCATGCAGGTACTCCAAGTTTAAATGATTTATACTATCCTTAAGAAAAAAGTCATCAAGACTGGTAACTCACATGCCAAGTTTTTCTCTGAGATCTGAATCTATCAATGTATTAAACACCAGCTAGTGCATTACCCTATAATGGAAAGCATTGCACAACTTTATAGCATTATTAGGCAGCATGTTATAATTGGGTGATGCCTCCATTTAATGTGCAATTTATTTTATTCAATATTGATAAGATTTAATGGGTGAAGTATTTGATTTAGGACTTTGATATAAATGTAGTGTCTTAATTAACAAGTGATATATCTGACACAGTGAATAATGCATCTGATTTAATAGAGGATGCACTATATCTACAGCTGAAGGTGATTGGTCTTTTTAGTGAGAGATTAATTCATTTCAGAAGGTGATGTATCACTCTCGATATGAACTAAATCAAATGTATAAATGCAATGTTTTTTTCAGTCTGTGAAGTAGCACAAAGAACAAGTTTGCCCTCAAGTGGACTTCAAAGGCAGATCATGCCTCCAAGGCAGAAGCCAGGTTGACTCAGTGCAGTGTAGGTTATGCAGTCAACGCACAGTAGGGGTGGAGCTAAACAATAATAAGCTACTTCCTTTCTAATGTTTTCTTTACTTCTTAGTAAGCAAAAGAACACTAAAATAATGATTGGATTACAAGTAAAAGAATAAAGTAATAATGTGTATAATAATAGTTCTTAGTAATGGATGAAGGATTTAAGATGTGAGAACAGTACATAAAATGGAGACGTTAAGCTAGGGTGTGGAAGGAGCTCGGGCAACTTCATAAATTGTATTTTGCTCAGGTCACAAATGAAATTAATTTGGAAGTCTCAGTGTAGTTTCCTGGGAAGAGTTTTCCATATTGCTGTTTTGGACAATGTGTGCTTTTCTACATTAATTAATCTTCATAACACCACTGTGTTATCTCCAGTGTAATGATGGGAAACTGATATTGGCTGATGAGACAACAGAAGGTGTCAGTGTCAGAGCTGAAATTAGAACATGGAAGTTCTTGATTCCCAGTCCAGCACACAGACTGATAGGATGTTTTATCATGTTAAAAATACATGGGACCTACATGGAATTCAAGCACAAGAAGTCCACATTCCATTTCCACCTCCCCTAATGTAAAACTTCTGATTTCACACACTGTTCTATCAAATCTTTATTTTCCTTTTCACAGCTCCATAGATTCCATACTCATCTGCTTTTAATACACAGTTATTTGATAAGTAAAAAGGACCTAAGTTCAGGACAATGCCAGAAGGTCTTTTAACATACATATTTAAATCTAAAATATACTAAAGGTTCATTTCTAACACAATGTGAACATAATAGCTATCCTACAGGTGCAGAATGCCCTAGTTAATTTAATATTAAATGTCTAAATGTTTGGTATTCAATCAGCAAAAATGGCTGGATATGCACCAAAAATGTGTGTATATAAAGAATAACAAACCTTCTGCCATATTCTCCATTCAAAATACAACACACAGAAATACAACATGCTCACTAGCAATAAGGCACATATATGAAGTAAACGTGGTGTCTTCACTTGAAAACATAGAAAGACTCTTGTTAATTTTCAATTGCTATATTTTCAAATTGGTAGATAGCAAAAATTATGCCCAGTTTATAAACAGGTACTGTAAAACTAGCAACAACAACAAAAATCTATTTTCCTTAACATCCTTTGCAAGGTTTTTGTACACCTTCACCTCCAGGAGAAACTAACATCAAGAACAGAGGTGGTCAAAATGTTGCAAATGTCAAAATTATTATCAAATTCCAAAATTAAAAAAAACAGAATTTTTTTCAACATTTATTTATTCATTCTTCTCCCCCACCCACCTCTCACCCCATATTTCAGCTAACTGTAAAGCTGGTAAATGTTTTCAATTTTTGAAATTTTCAACGTTTCAAAATTTGAAATAAAAAAGGGGAGAAATCAACTTGTTCAATTTTCATCCCTTGTTTTTGACCATATCTGTTCAAAAATCAGTTGATAATTCAACTTTCTACTATATTAACTTACCTTTAGGGCATTAGTGAAGATGTATTGACATAATAAAGATTAATAGCTACAGAATTAAAGATATTTTCTCTTATAAAATTTGCTGTACATAATCACACCTTTGTAATAGTATAAACTGTGCAGATATGATCAGCAAACCCACAAAATTAAAAGTTTTAGAGAGAACCTTATTTTCTTAAACGAAACAAATGGAATAGTGTAGAAAATCAGGGGTTATTTACAAATCATGGTTCTGACAGTTTGACACCACATCTAATAATAGCAAGGAATCAAAGATCTGCTTTATGAGACAGAAAGATCGGAAGACAATCCAGAAGCAAGTATATAATTCTAACCATCTAACCATCTTACCCCTATTTGCTCTATTGTCCTATGTTTTTCTAACAGATCATTTCAGATCATAAAAAATAGTGTGGTTAGCAACACTTAGTTCTTTGTTGCTATGTATTCAGGACATTCTGCTCCCTTGGTCGGTGATGTCAATATTATTGACAAAGGTGGTCAGAAGATCAGAATTATGTGTAATGGCAGATATACACATTTCAAGAGTAAATAAGCCAAGCTGCTCGAGATATTAGTGTCTGTTCTTCCCCTTCCCCACCTCATGCTAGTAAGCACAGTGTCATAGAGTTTAAGGCCAGAAGCAGAATTAGTAAGGAGATGAGGTAGCATACGATGGGCTACCTTCTGCTTAAGATGGCATAGGGTAGGAGCAAAATAAACAGAGTTAGGAATGTCTCCCTATGTAGTAATTTTCTGCTTCAGTCTTACACAAGGGGCTGTTTCTGATCTTTGACATGGAATATGAAAGCAAGGATCTGTGTCCACGAAGGATAGTATTGATAAGAAACAAATTTGTACAGTTGTGCCAAGCCCAGTAATATTGTTCCTGTAACTCTAAAGTATCAGAATACAGACTGAACTGACAATTTTACCTTGGCCACATATTGAAAAAAAATTGTTTTTTACCCAAGAGAGTAGAATAAAGTAGAGTTTGGGAGAAATTATCATTTGCACCCTCTTCTAATATTGTAGCACCTTTTGGTTGCTTGCAATTGTCCTACCATTGACCAATCAGTCAATAGGAGCGGCAGGTGTTTATCCTCTCAGGCTACTATTTTAGTTGACAAAATATGGCTTTACATTCCTAACATTAAGAACCCATGGTTGGAAATATTAGCCCTAGTGTCCTGATTTTCAAAGATGCCGAATACCAGCAGCTTCAATTGACTTCAATATGATTTCTATGTGCTCAGCATATTTGTAAACTAGACCAGAAATATCTATACCAATGTCAATTACATCAAGTTTATGTTGCTGGAATTTTATAAAATAACTTCAAGCAATGAAAAAATGCCTTAAAGTGTAAATGGTGATTTTGCCTTCTCCTCCCCATTTTTATAGTAGCAAATGAAAATTTTTTCCAAATTATCATAGGAAAAAATAGATGCGTGACCATATGTAAAAGCTTATGAAAACTACAGTAGTCCATTAATCTTACTTTGCAACAGGTTAGATCTAATAATATAGTGTCAGAATGTTTACCCTTTACTTTCCTGTAAATTACTCAATGTTTAGAATATAAAAATGAGTATCTAGCAAGTATCTCTTCTTCCTGTAGTCTGCCTTAATAAAGCTGGTTTTCTAAAGAACTTGCTCATTGCACATTATGTTCGTAGGTACACATAGTACTTGAGTCTCTAGAAGTGTTTTTTGTGCTGAGATGTTAATTACGGTTGATCAAAACTGGTGATACATTGTGCTGATAAGCACTGTACAAACACAGTGAGAGACAAATCTAAATGGATAAGACAGACATAAAGCAGAATGAGAAATAGAGAGGTGAAGTGTTTTATTCAGGATCATGTGGGAAGACAGTTGTAGAGCCAGAAACTGAACCCAGATCTCCTGATCCCTTGGCTAGTGCCCTAGTCACTAGACTACTGATTATTTCTTAAGAGACTTTCTAAAGCCAAATGGATGTGTAGCTGATGGGTCTGTCTACTAAAGTCCTCTGTGTAGCTTGGCAGAGACAACAGCATAAATGGCTATGCAGCTACTCTGCACCCTATTGTTGAAGTTCTCTCCAACCTATGTGTAGGTTCCCAGAGATAAGTCTCATCTATTTGGGCTTTGTATAAGGGATGAAAAATTGATCCCGAATATGAGCTTCAGGATTTGGCACATAGTTTTTATTGCTAATAATGCTGGCATCATAAGTCCTGTAGTTTCAAAATAAGTTTAGGAAAGATGGCAATATTGTAATTGCACAATATCTCTAGTAAAAGCTAATTGTTTCTACACATGTGAGGATTTTTATGTCAATAATAGCACATTTTTTGTGAGTAAGACCTGCATTCTCTGGCGGCATTTCCCCATCATCTTAACAGAGCTGAATCAAGAATGATGGGCATGTTCTGATTTTTCGCTTTGAACTTGAAAATGTAATGGAAAAAACCCTTCTGGCCATGGAGAAAAGCCACAGTGTGCCATGTACATACCAGCAAAAATCAGATAGGACCAGTAAAATAGAGAGCTGGAAAATGAAGTGAAAAGGGAAGTTTGTATATAGTGCCAGTTTTATTTGTCTTTGACTTAGCATGACTTTAAAGCAGTGGGGAGCAGAAACTGTGTAATGAGTGGGAATATTTAAGACTGTATATAAAAAAATCAAATAAAATGTATTAAAACAAAGTTACTAAGGAACCCAGAAGATTCTAAGCAACTAGAAATTAGGAAAAATAATTGATAAACCTATTAAAGAGAAATAATGGTGAGGGGCGTTAGAGTACAAAGGCTGGCCAGAGTGACCTGAAACTAAACTGAGAAAAAGGGATAAGGTTCCCTTTAATTAATGTTCTGCTTTCTTTAAGATAAAGGTTATACTATGGCATTAGGAAATGCTAATTTCTAATTGTTGAATAGAAATTATGAAAAGTGTTTGTTTTGATGCAGTTCAGTAGTTATATTTAGTTCTGACCTCAGGTATCCATACCTCCCTACAAAGGGAAATGAAAAATCTTGAGCTATTCCCCTGGGCTGACTCCATCTCCCCTAGCTGATTTCTCTCCAGAATTTGAAAAAAAGAAAAGATGTCAAATTTGCTTTTCCTTTTAAGTAGGGAAAGTAACATATCCCTTTCTTCAGTCAAACTATGACAGTGGTAGGGCTCTTGAATTTATTCACTGCAGTCTTTGCAACCTGCCTAGACCTGAGCCATCTCTCTAGCCTGACTTTTTTACACTTGCTGTCCCCTTACTGTTTACACCACCCAACACTTGTCACCAACTAAAGTATTGAGATAACTGAAGCAGGCCTGAGGGCCTAAGAAATCTTGACAGAAGTGAGGCTAAGTAGGCACAGTGGTGTGCTATCGGCAGGGCTACTAAGACATGTAGGGTTCACTACAATTGAAAAAAAAATACCACAGTGATTTTAACAAACTTACCATAAAATGAAAAAAATAATCCTCACATTAGAAGCAAAACAAGAATGATCCTGTCTGGAAATGTCTCATTAACCAAAGTCCTAGAAGGCTTGCTCTATGTGTCATACATGATGTGCGGCCAGTCTAAACAGAGATAGGATATGTGATGTTGCAGTCTATATGGTTTTATAAAAATATGCTAATGAGTGAATATAATGTAACTGGAATATGCTTCATGCAAAAGGTCTCTTGTAAGGTATCATTACAAAGCTTCAGAGGGGTAGCTGTGTTAGTCTGAATCTGTAAAAAGCAACAGAGGGTCCTGTGGCACCTTTAAGACTAACAGAAGTATTGGGAGCATAAGCTTTCGTGGGTAAGAACCTCACTTCTTCAGATGCAAGTCACTTGCATCTGAAGAAGTGAGGTTCTTACCCACGAAAGCTTATGCTCCCAATACTTCTGTTAGTCTTAAAGGTGCCACAGGACCCTCTGTTGCTTATTACAAAGCTTATAATTTACTGAGTGTGATCATCCTATTTGTATAAATGTACCACTCTTGTATCTGAAACTAGAAATATGAAATATAACTCTGAGGGCCTATTGTAATTATGCAAAGTGTGTGCCATTAATGGTGGTTTGGAATCTTGATGACTCCCATTAACCAGGACAATTGTCTGCAGATGGCTCTGTTTTATTTGTAAGTCTTCCTGTATACGTGTGTGCTGGCAAGTGGGCAATGAAGTCTTGCAGTGACATGTGATCATGTCACCTGAACTGGAATCCATCTTTAACCTGGTGCTTTTCCATTGAGAAAGGGGGGGTGGGAACCCAGAGAGGGACAAAGGATTCCCGCCCTATGCTAAAGATTTATAAAGGGGTGGAACAGAACAAAGGGGAGAGAGGAGCCATCATGAAGAATCCCCTAGCTACCACCTGAGCTGGAACAAGAGCTGTACCCGGGGAAAGAATTGTACCCAGGCCTGGAAGGTGTCCAGTCTGAGGAAAAAACTTACTGAAGCATCTCTGAGGGTGAGATTATCTGTATTCAGTTTAATTAGACATAGATTTGCGCGTTTTATTTTATTTTGCTTGGTGACTTACTTTGTTCTGTCAGTAACTACTGGAACCATTTAAATCCTACTTTCTGTATTTAATAAAATCACTTTTTACTTATTAATTAACTCAGAGTATGTATTAATACCTGCGGGAGAAAATAACTGTGCATATCTCTCTATCAGTGTTATAGAGGGCAAACAATTTATGAGTTTACCCTGTATAAACTTTATACAGGGTAAAACTGATTGATTTGGGTTTAGACCCCATTGGGAGTTGGGCACCTGAGTGTTAAAGACAGGAACACTTCTGTTAGCTGCTTTCAGGTAAACCTGCAGCTTTGGGGCAAGTAATTCGGACCCTGGGTCTTTGTTGGAGCAGATGGGAGTGTCTGGCTCAGCAAGACAGGGTGCTGGAGTCCTGAGCTGGCAGGGAAAGCAGGGGTAGAAGTAGTCTGGGCACATCAGGTGGCAGCTCCCAGAGGGTTTCTGTGATCCAACTCGTCACAGGGTGAATGGGAGTTTTTTCATTTACTTTAACGGGGCCAGGATTTCACCCCTGGAATTTGGATTCAGATCTGAACTTGGGTCATGAAAGGGCGCCGGAACATTTGTAGAAGTGGCGGGGTTGGGGGTGGAGGGCAAGGCCAAAGTGGCAGAGGAATTAAAATACTACTTAAATATTCCACCTAGAGCACATATGTTTCTTTTGTTAAAAAGTGGGGCGACATGGCCCCTGGTTCTGGCACCGGTTCATTATATACTACAGTGTTGGGGACCTAAGACATTTGTGTAATGATAACTTCTACAAAGGCTGGGTTTGTTGGCATTAAGGGTTTTATTCTCCCCATTGTAGAGACCTGTGAAGTTTTGATCTTATTCTAACCTTCTGAAAAATACTTTGCTATTTTTATTTAGAAAATAAAATGAATAATAATCAATAGCCAGCCTATGCAACTGAAGGAACAGACTGAGGAACTTTTACTAATGTAAATAGTCCCTTTGAATCCAGTGAGTCTACCCAGTGTAAATTCCCAGAACTGGGCCCATAATCGTGCAAGTTGAACTGTTCAATCAAGGAAATCAGCTCTTGACAACTGTGTCACCTAAGATGCAAGGATCGACTGCAAAGTAGTTTCCTCATAACAAAGTACTGTGATTAATAATATACTGTGTAGTAGCAACTGCCTGTGTAGTCATTAAGTAGCCCTTGCTTATGTTCTGCATCAGAACAAGAGTGCTCAGCACTTTGCAGCCCTTACTGAAACTAAGAAAATCTTGGGAAAACATAATATAGAATAACTAGAGAAATCGCCTGAGTCTGAAAATATGAAGATAAAGAATGCTGTCACCTTCTTGGGTCACCCTGGCAAAATTTGTTACAAGTACAATACATTTATTATTGTCTCATGACAAAAACTGGCTATTTTCCCATGGGCTCTAAAACATCCAGTCTAATTCCATTTATCTATCAGGGACTTCAAGGCAGGAATATTTGGAATATTAATCAAAAGTAAAAATGTGGGAATAATTTTTGTTAGGATTTTTTTCCTGGATACCATCTTGGATATTACAGCCTAGTCAGAAAAGGATCTCTGGTTGCATCCTTACGTACTGTCATGCTAAACAAAGGAGGTTGATGCACTTGACTGCAAATCCTCTTTATGTTTTGGTTTCCTGCATGATATGAAAATATTCTGTGTTAAAAATAGGAAAAATAAAATATGCCAATTTAATCTTGCAAAATAAAATCCTTCATCCTTTTTATATTGTAGGATTTTTTGCTCTGTTTCATATAACTGCATATTTCAGTTCACTATTGAAGTTTATTACATGAAAAGTGGTACAATGAGTGATGTTTTATCACTGTTTAATTATCCTATGGTAGCCCTAAAATGCCTCATTCTCTTATATACTAAGTCTGAGATATGATGTGCACAACAGTAAAAGTTAATCACACAAGCATTCATTAATTATATATATTATTTAGCAGTCTCGGTCTTATTTAAAATTCTAATGTTTATAACTCTTCAGTCTACACTTATTTTTAATAAAAACAGGAAATTAAATTTTGCATCTTAAACCATGCTAACATTTTCCTTAGGAAAGAAATGAGAGATTTTATAAGGAAGGACACTTCATTGTTAATGATTTCATAGCTGGAAAGGATAAAGCTATGCTCTTCTTCTATTAGCTTTTCTTATTCAATTTCCCCAAACCTCGTGTCTATACCAGTGACCTGAACTATGAGAGGTTATTTACAATAGAATTACCAATACTCTTGAAAATTCAAAAATTCAAAACTGAGCAAATGGCAAAGGCTTATGTTCTCAGGATATATTTTATACAGTGTTCTTATTGGATGCTGTAGAATTCCCAGACAGAAAACTTGCTAAGCTGAAGATAAGGCTGTGATTAATATCAGTCAGTAATTGGGGGGAGGGGAGAGAGATTTTGAAGAAGATTGTAGTTTAAAGTCAGAATGATTGGCTTTTGGTAAAGTATTAGCCTGGGAGTCAATGATTCTATTCCCATCTCGGTCACAGGTGTCCTGTGTGTCCTTCAGTAAGTCACATCTTTTCTTTGTGCTTTAATTTTCCTCTCTGTAAAATGGGGTGATGTGAGACTAAGACACTTGAATTATTATAGGAGCTGTAGTTGTAAGTGTGGGCAAAAAACAGCTGTGAATGGTGATTGGGATCTGTGATTTCTCCTAAGAAAATGTTAGCAGAAAAATAATTGTGACATACAACCTATACTGTCACTTTTCATTTTGAAGGCTATTTTCACAAATAAAAGGGCTAAGGATTTTTTGTTTTTCAGAGGTGCTGGTCATTAGCCCCCCATTGTACTGTATGTGCTCAGCACATCTGAAAATGAGACTATTCATGCTTCCTTTTAAAGCCTAGGTCTACCAGATCTTTGACAAAGTTTAAAACTCTACAGGGACTGAAGGAACATTTGAGCTTTTGAAAATCGATACTGCAGCAACGTTTGCACCTAACCGTATCCAAATTTAGTCCTGTACACTAATCTTGTTAAAAGTCCTTAAATAAAACAAATTTCAAATGTGGAGAAAGTAGTTTGAGACGTGACTTGAACAAAAATGCTAGAAGAAATTTCAAAGAGTGAAAAATTACAGCTATGTTTTCCAAGTGAAATTTAACTTTGAAGTTAATGGAGAAAGGAGACAACATCAAGGAAAAAATGCCTTCCTTTTGGCCAGGGCCGGCTCCAGCGTTCTTGCCGCCCCAAGCAGCCAAAAAAAAAAAAAAAAAGGCACGATTGGCGGCAGCTCTACCGCCGCCGCTTTATTCTTCGGCGGCAATTCGGTGGCAGGTCCTTCCCTCTGAGAGGGACTAAGGGACCCGCCGCCGAAGAGCCGGACGTGCCACCCTTTCCATTGGCCACCCCAAGCACCTGCTTGCTGCGCTGGTGCCTGGAGCCGGCCCTGCTTTTGGCTCTATTTAAAATATACAAAAATGCCAAATGTACTTTAACATAATAAACTAGCTTTCAATCCATGCTAAATCTTGACATCTCTGGATGGATTGCTGAAAGGGAAGGAAAACTACAAATTTCAACTGTACTCCCCTACAAAGGAAACACAACATATTCCATCTTTTACCCAGAAATAGAAATATTGCATTGAATTATATAGCCCAGAGCTTATTAGCTAACTTCAGTAGCATAAGAGCAAAGAGAAGGAAGAATTTCTGTGGAAATCAGGTGAAAAGCTTTTTTCTGAGTGAGGAGAAATGTAAAGTATAAATATAAAGGCCTCAATGTCATAAAAATGAAGGAACTACTAGTGATATTTATTAAGACAGAAACCCAAATTAGTCCTTGTATCCCTTGTATCACCCAGTGAATTCAACTGGGATTACTGGAGACACAAGTGTGCATCTGAAGAGAGAATCTGCCCCCTTAATAAATTATTTTGGGCCTGAGTGTCAGATGACATACACTCAAAACTTAAGCTGAAGCCAAAGCTGCTGAAACCCAGCACCTCTTTAAATTAGGCTCAAGGTCATGGGATACTGCATCAAATTTATGATGATAATATTGTGATAATTTTGCAGATAATGGTAATATCTGTTTTCTAGAAAGGAGGTTATTAGTGCCACATGCCAAAGAAAGTTATCCAGTCTCACTTCTTTTTCTCTTTTACAATCAGTTTTCATAAACAAATCATGTGTTTCTCTCCACTTGGAGGAGACCTTCCATTAATTGACCTGCACACAGACAAGTAGATGGCAGAAGATTCCGTTGTTAATTTGAATAAGAGAATTTTGTTTCCAAGGGATCCACAGACAGCTCCTCTGGTGGTTCCATGTTACCAGTATGGAGACCAATATACCTTTCTTCATTTTAGTCATTCTGTATTCTGCAGAGAAATAGGAGAGAGAGAATAATATCCATTCAAAGAGCTCATGCCATTTTATGAAGATGGCAGTAGACTTAATATGTTTTATGGCCTAGTTTATCATCTATGACTGGAACTATTACCTTGTCTGAATTCTAGGTGAACAGCGTGAGCCTGTTCAGTTGTAATGAATTATTCACTTCAAGCATGCGTGGATGAGTGTGAAAGCTGAATATCCATTACTGAAAAACATCCAGGTAGGGATGAGTGAATTATCCTTTCATCCACTTCTGGTTCAGGGGCTCAGTATTTGTTTCCAGTTTGGCAGCTGGATTTTCTGAAATGATCCCTCATTTTCAAATACATCTTTATTACAAATAGCTGGAAGAGATGGTGACTGAGCGCCAAGGTCAGGAAGTCTCACTCTTCCCCTCCTGCTGCCACCACCACTGTGTGACAGGTGTATGCAACTGCTGTGCTGGACCATAAAAGGGTAATCCCATCATACAGTCCCCTCCCAAGATCTGTCAGGTTGTCATAAATCATATTTCTTCTGTAACTCACCCAAGGTTGGTAGTGTTCTAGTAGGTTTTACTGACTTGAGATAAAACTATTTTCATGCTGATTACACAAAACATTTAACATAGTGAAATATTGATCTAGCAATGATTGTCTTTTGTCTGTATGTATACGCATGCCCATGTACACCATCACACCCATCATACAGCATAAACCCAAACTTGCTTTCTAGATAAATTTTACTAAACTTTTGCTTTGCTCCACTCTAGACTTTAAGAATGACGATTTCCCTCTCTTGGCCATCCAACTGTAGCTGCATCTAGCCATTCCATTCCACAATGTACAGAATACTCCTAAATAAATTATTGTAGAGATCCCTTATACTTTAAGACCCAGAAGCGTGCTGCTCTGCAGAGAGGAGGATTCTGACTTGACTGGCAGCACTGGGTATTATTTCCCACTCCCTGAATTTTAATGTCAAACTGTGTCCAGGTGGAATGAGAAATTTGGGGCATTACAAAGTATGATAATTTACAATTGTGGATAGCATTTGCTTGATCCATAAATAAAAAAATAAGTTTTTTTGTTTTGTTTTGTTTTTTTAAGAAAAACAAATAGGTTTAAGTATAACCATAATCAGGACTTAATTATACCTTTCCCTTGACAGTACCCAATGCGTATTCCATTTATATAGGATTATACAGGAAAATGTTTAAAATATATTTGGCTGCAAGTTTAGAGGAAAATAGATTTCAAAACAATTCATGTGTGTTCTGCTCTGGCAATGCTACTGACTTTGAAGGATTTACAATATATTTCTAATGTACATAGCTGATAAAATAATAATTACTGATATAAAACTCACCTGTCTGCAGTAGTGTAAATGTTTTTAACATCTGTAGTTGTTCTTTATTGGTGATAATGTTAACTCAAACTGATAATGGGTTGGGTTGCCGTAAAAGGTAAGACAGTCCGTGGAATAACAAATTACACCTTCACACCTGCATTTGGAATGAAGTGAAACATTTAGGTTTTTATTCCACTGGGACTTGTCTTACAACTCTAGATTATGTGAATTACATGAATTACATTCTGTGCATCTAAGAATGCTGAGGTCAGGTGAAGGGTTCAGCTGAATGACAAGAGGGAAAACTTTATTCCAAACTTCAAAGCAGAGTTGTACAAAGTTGTCTAGTGACCAAGCTCACTATACATATACATATAGTACTGTCATACCAGTACCTGAGAGAAATGAGAACAGAGTTGGGAATCAGGAACTTCTGCATTTTAATGACTGCTCTGATGGAGAACTACTAAGTGGCCTTGCTCAAGTAACTTTACTGCCTCACTTTTCCCACCTGTAAAATGGAGACAATATGGGTTTGATGCTGATACCTTACATATGTGAGCAGTCCAGTTACCCATGTGTGCAAGTGCTTCCAGGACCAGGTCCTATATGATTAGTTTTCTCACTTAAAGCTTGAGTACCTAACTCCCTTTGAAAATTCCAGCATTAAGCATTTTGGGTACAATTCCCAAAAATAACTCATTTTCACAAATGATATAGGCTCTTAAATCACTTAGCTGCTTTTGAATATTTTTCACTGAGTTTTTGGCCAAAAGTTTTCCAGTGTATTAGTCTCTTTTCCCTTGCAACATCGGTGTATTTTTTCTTGCATATTGGGGAAGAAAAAAATACAGTAGAACCTCAGAGTTATGAGCACCTCAGGAATGGGATTGTTCATAACTTTGAAATGTTCGTACCTCTGAACAAAACGTTATGGTTGTTCTTTCAAAAGTTTACAACTGAACATTGGCTTAATACAGCTTTGAAAATTTACTATGCAAAAGAAAAATGCTGCTTTTAGCCATCTTAATTTAAATGAAACAAGCACAAAAACAGTTTCCTTACCTTGTCAAAACTTTTTTTAAAAAACTTTCCCTTTATTTTTTAGTAGTTTACATTTAACACAATACTGTACTGTATTTGTTTTGTGTCTGTGTCTGTGTCAGTGTCTGTGTCTTACTGATTGCGTAATTCCAGTTCCAAATGAGGTGTGCGGTTGACTGGTCAGTTTGTAACTCTGGAGTTTATAACTCTACGGTACTTTCTTCTGGTGCTTTAATTCCTATAAATTCTCTCACACTATTTTATTTTATTTTTATGACTTTTCTTCGCAGCTTATCTCTGCATAGAATCAGAGAATATCAGGGTTGGAAGGGACCTCAGGGGGTGCAATAGAATACAGGAAATCACCACTTCAACAAATGAACTGTCAGAATAATTGGATATCAACTTGTACCATGCTATGAATGCTAGGCCCAGTGGCCACATTACAGCAGACTATGAACTGAATTACAAACTGAAATACATCACAATATGCCTAGAATGGCATTTGGGAACAGGTGACCTCAAAGCTTCTCTGGCCTCGTGCAATTGGTCCTTTGACTCATACTGGACCACAACCCACAAAATTGTGATCACTTGGATGAGTTAACTAGGGACAGAGAGTCAGGTAAAGAGGATTCTCACCCAGATTACTTAATATCTCCTGTAACAGCAGCCACTCAGCCATTATGGATTAGGCAATAGATCAGCATTTTCATTGCACACCCAATGAGTTGATACCAAGGAAACTGATCCAATCAGTGGACTTCATTCAAAGCTGAATCTCAGTCACTTTCCAGCTGACATTCCTGATGCAATTCTACCCCCCAACATTCAAGCCATTGAACTAGTCCAGAGAATTCCGCAGCTCGACACTGAGGGACTGTCAGCAGCCAAACGCAGCATTATCAGTGATTTACCCGGTCATCATGGATTGATATCATCTACCTGTTAGAGATGCACATCGCTATCGCAGAAGCAAACTACTTCAAGATAGCCAGTTTCAACTACTGTGCTACATCCAACAAGCCAAACAAGGCTGTGCCACCTACATCTAGTCAAACATTTCTGATGTCACTCTGCGCTTACATTGACTAGTGTCTGATGTGATTCAGGTGGGAGCTTTCCAGATCACAAATGTTTACACACCATCAAATGTTATCTGGGACCAGTAAGTTCTGCCAACACTAGCTCCCCCAGCTGTCTACACAGGTGACTTCAACAGCCACCATCCTGAGACAAACTGGTGAAGTGGGTATCTAACCATGATCTTGCCCTCATCCATGATGCAAAGCAGAGAGGCACCTTTCACTCAGACAGATGTTCTTGTGAATGTCATCCGTGGATGTTCACTTGCAACATGCATCATGCCTGGTCTTGGAAGACTTCCCATACAGCCAACACAGACCTTCTATTATCCTACAACTCCCAGTCTTTAGAACCTTTAACAAGCCAAGATTGAACTTCAGGAAGGCATCACACAGGTGACCTAGAAAAAAGTATTGTCTCCATACCATTACACATAATCACAGTCAATAAAGTTTCAGTTGATTCTGAGGAGCCATCTTCCAAGTTCCGGGTGCATCCATACTGCATGGCCACCTTCCAGTCTACCCACTGTGCCTTGATGCTGAATGTACTAAACTGCTCAGTCAGTATGAATCCTTTGGTGATCCAGATATTGCTGATAACTTAATTGGTTTCTGGATGCTGCTAGATGGGCATGACAGGAAGATACATCTTAGAATCTAGACATCACTCAAGCTGGAAATACTGGAATTTAATTCATCGTCTGGATACAGCTCAGCAACCACCAGCATAAGCCAACCACCTGTCACACCATACCAAGCTGCCAGCTGTCTGCTAAATGTGTCAAAGGCCCCAAATGAGAAGCATGTCAGATGACAAGTCTATGACAAATGTTGTCAATTCCGTCAGAGAAACATGACTTAGCAATATATGGCCACCAAGTTAGACAAAAGTCTGAGTGATATTAGGAGCTGCACTGTTGCTGGCTATGACAACACATTGCCAAAATTCTTGAAGCTCCTCAGGACTTCTGCTCACCAATGGCTGGAGCAGTTCTTCGCACGAGTGGTTGACAAAGGGTGACTTCCAAAGACATGGTGAATATCAAAATCATTGCTCTCCTGAAATAGGAAAAGACCCACATAATATTGCAGCCTATTGACCAATATCTCTGTTGCCTGTGCCATTCAAGGTGCTGGAGCATCTCATTCTTCAGCGCATCTCCCCAGAAGTGGAGTCAATAGTCAGCATCAAGCAAGCAGAGAGAGGTTTGAGCACCTGTGATCAAATGCTAGCTTTGACAACATTAATCAAAAATGGTTTTCAGAAAAACCTGAAGACAGCATATGACACAGTCTGGCACAATGCTTTCAGAGTTCTCTTTGAGCTACTACGCTCTGAACTCAGAGATTTTGCACAGAAAGTAATTTCCCTTGGGGAAAGTGACTTCATTTCTTATGAAAAATGAGCCCTACCCCTATCTAAACCCACTTTTGTTTGCTACAACAAGGCAATGCTTTAAGGGACATAGAATCCATCTTAAAATAAGTCTCTCGTGTTGTTTGCATTGTCCTATTCCGCTAGAGTCTCCTGGGGAGACTACATTTCATATCCTTACATGAAAGCACTATTCACATTTCTTTTATCTAGGATGGACTGGAGTCTACACAACTGCTCTATTTTATCTGATATGAAAATTGATTCTATTGCTATATAAAGAAACTATGTTTCTCATAGCTACCAGATTGCATTTCCTCATGCCCTTAGCTGGTATATAGTCAGACGATCTGGTTAATGCTCATACTATGCAGCCATTTTTGGTCATCACTGGCAGCCTTGTTAAAATCCAATGCACTTGTAAGAGTGTATGTGTTCCACTCTGCATTACAAGGTATAATAGCTGGAGTTGAGCTTCTAGAAAGAGTCCATTATTGGATCTCAATATAGTAATCATTGTTGCTCATTCAAGAAGATACAAGCTCTCCACCACCTGGAGTTTAATTTCTTTTAGATTCTGTTTGACCTGAGTAGCATAGTGTTGAGAGCTGTATATTTTGAAAGAGCATATGTCTGTGAAGTGGGTTCAGTTTCTATTTGTGTTTCTGCCTACACTACTACTTCTCTCTCTTATTGAGGCATCTATCAAGTTACTTACTCTTCACCGGAGTGTAGGGAGGAATATGTTTCTAGATTTGCAATAGACTGGTCTACAAAAAGAGTTTGCCTACTATTGCCTCATAGCTGCAATGCCACTGATTAGTTTGAATGCCAATTGATGGTAGCATCTAAGATGCCACAGCAGTAACTCTTGCAAAATTCTAACATTTACTGACAACCGCTATAGGAAAGGTGAGTTTATTTGGGCTTTGTACCAAGGTAACAGAATTTGGCCTTCAATCCAAGACTGGGTCCAGCTGGGGAAGAATCCAGAGGAGGTGCTGGGAAAGGAAGGCTTATATGGAGAGCATCGAGCAATGAAACAGATTGCAGATGGTACTTAATTTTTCAGCTGTTCCCTGTATTTCCTATTTTAATTTATTTTGTTTATTGAATTTGTAAGTTAGTTTGAGTCTTAGTCATGCCTTGAGTAAAGGGCAGAATGTAACTGTGGGACTCCAGGCACAGTCCAGGCTTCCCTGTCTTCTCTCTTGCTCCAGAGGGGAAATAGTCAGAGCTGGCCCTTTATTAGGCATTGATTACTGCTCCCCAGTGCTGTGTTAGCTGAGCTTTCCTGTGTTCTGTTGGTTGGGGAACCAAGTCTCTGCCTATTCTTCATCTAACAGACTGGAGAGCTACAATCCAGATAAGCCAGCTAACAATAGCAATAAAGACATAGCAGAACAGGCTTCAGCACAGGCTAATCACCTGAGTGGAAGCCCTTTGGGCACCCTGATTAGTCCTCAGGTCTTTGCCCCCATGTCTTCATTGCTTTTGTTACCTGCACTAGCTAGATTAAAGCCTACTTGTGCTACAGTCACATGTTAAACATCAGTGTAGTTGTACCCTGCAAGCCATTTTTTCCAAGTCATTAATCATTCTTGTGGTTCTTCTCTGAACCCTCTTCAATTTATCAACATCATTCTTGAACTGTGGACATCAGAATGGGGCACAATATACAACAGTGGTCATCATAGTGCCAAATAGAGAGTTAAAATAACCTCTGTACTCCTCCTTGAGATTCCCCTATTTATGCATCTAAGGATAACATTAGCCCTTTTGGCTACAAGATCAACCCTGGAAGCTCATGTTCAGCTGATTATATGCCATAACCCCCAAATCTTTTTCAGTCGCTGTTTCCCAGCATAGAGTCCCAGATCTTTATGCATAGCCTACATTCTTTGTTCCTAGATGTATAACTACATTTGAAAAGCATATTGTTTGCTTGCACTCAGCTTACCAAGAGATCCAGATTGGTCTGTACCAGTGACCTTGCATCTTTATTGCTCCCCCCAATGTGCAATGAAATCATTTGTGTCATTTGAAAATTTTATGAGTAATGATTTTCTATTTTCTTCTAGATCATTGATAAAATGTTAAATAGCTGAGGGCCAAGAACCAATCCCTACAGGACCCCACTAGGTACACATCGTCTTGATGATGATTACCCATTTACAGTTACATTTTGAGCCTCACAGTTAGCTAGTTTTTACTCCATGTAAGCATGCATGTTGATTTTGTATTGTTCTATTTTCTTAATCAAAATGTCCTGTAGTACCAAGTCAAATGCCTTACAGAAGTTTGAGCATATTACATCACCACTTTTACCAAATTTGCAATCTCTTAAAAAAAAATCTATCAAGTTAGTTTGACAGGGTCTATTTCCCATAAACCCATATTGATTGTAATTAATTATATTACCCTCCTTTAACTTTTCATTTGTAGAGTCCTGATTTATTATCCTGACTTTTATTATAGAGTTTCATATTTATCCCCCATGAGATCCAACTAGTAGAACTTGCTTCGGGAAAGAGCAGCTGAGGATACAGTTTCTTGCTGAAATTATTATGAAGCAAACTTGCCATCTACTGTGAAGACAGCTGCTTATCAGACTTCTGAGTCAGAAGCAGGGTGTCCTCTGTGTGGAATACAAGCTGTAGTCACACATGATGTGGCAAAAGTCATGCTAGTTTCACATCCCAGCTGTGGCTCTCAGGCTAGCCAACATTAAGACTCAATGTGCAATGAAATCATTCCAGAACTGAAGTGATATACATTACAGTAAACAGTAACACTTTAAAATAATTGCCTAATCAATAGTAATTCCTTTGGTATCTTTTAAATAGCATTAATCACCATGAACTCATTTGGTATTAATGTGAATGTCGCAAGTACCGGTACTTCAATTGGATTTCCAGTGTAACTCAGGATTAATTACTTCAGTTAGACCATTGTGCTAAAGTGTTACCCAGTAAATATGCATGAAGAAACCATAAAAATAATGAAGTAAGGAATGGAGCAATACTTTACTTGTATATGTAAAAGTGAATTCTTGCCTTAGCAGTTGACACTTATTAGTAAAGATATATGTATTTTCCCAGTGAGCCTATGGGGGCTTGTTCATCCCAGTGTGAATCAATGGCAAACACTAACCTCATCTCTCATTGCTATGGTGAATTTTACTCGTTACCAAGATATTTGTTCTTTATATGCTACAGAGAATGAATTGCCAGAAAATTATATATTTTGGTTTTATGTGCTCATTTACCTTTCATGTGCCTCGATGTTGAAAATAAAATGTTTCTTTAAAACATTATTTCCTGAGGTCAGACAAAGCAACTAAGCTAGTTTGAAGCTAGCCCATGTAAGATGAACTGCAAGGGTCCAATATTTACCAATATTCTCAAAAATGGAATACTACAGCATTTGGATAATTCTAGTAAACTCCCTGAGGATCAGTTGTATAATTTTGTACTTCTTTGTCACTCCATAATAGACTACTAATCAGCCAGTTACGAAATAAGGATTCATATACATCAAGAGATGCTGGGCAAACTAAGCACACATGACTAACCAAAATTCAGACCAAATGTGTTTCACCTCCGAAATACTTAAGGACTTCTCTGTATAGATGTTAATCATTCTAGCAATTGCTACATGCATCCTTAGCATCTGTGATTTCAAAGAATGTCCTTCTAACCTGGTTGCTAATTGCATTTCCAATTACCACCCAGCTTCAAACTCTAATTTATTGTTTAAGATAGTGGAAAGGTCACCATCACCCCTCTACAAGAAAAAATGTAACTTGTATGAAAAATGTCAGTTGAGCTTTAAATCCCATTGAATTACAGAAATTACACTTAGTTTCAGGTTTCCAAAAATCTGCTCCAGCTCAATACTACTTCTGTTAGTCTTTAAGGTGCCACCAGACTCCTTGTTGTTTCTGGTGCAACTGGATCTTTCAGAGACAATTGACACTATCAGTCACATAATCCTCCTTGATCATCTGTGGACAATTCCGATCCTTTGTCACACAACCTTAAGCTTGGTTTGATGCTTACCTATCATCTCTCCCAGATGGTTTCTACATGCACATTAATATCTGTCCATGTAGTTGATGTTTCAGTATGCCACTTGACTTTTTTCTGTGTCACTTGCTTTTCACTGTCTACATGTTACTTCATAGTGCTCACTTTCTAGTGCATTTCACTTATGGTCATTTGCTCCATACCATTTGTAGAGGATGTTTTACAATTTTTTTCTCTATTTTTCTATTTTAAATGAATTTAGAGTCAGATTTTCAAAAGTACCTAAGTGATTTAGGCACATAAGCTCTCTTGGCTTTTTATGGGACTTGTGCTTCTAAACCAGGTAGGTGCTTTTGAAAATTTAATTTTAAGAGCTGTAGAAAGATTCCAAATTGAGGCTGTCCCAGGCAATAAAAGAGGAAGTGAGGTGGGGGATTGCAGGGGATATGGAGAAAGATCTGGGAAGGACACAAATTTGCAGAGGATGGGGCTTCTGTGTGGAGATGACAATAGATAAACCAAGAAGAAAAAATTTGAAGGAATGGTGGGAAAACTAGAATTTAATTAGGAAAGTAGGACTAGACAGTATTAGGGGTGGGATTTTCAAAAGTGCCTAAGAGATTTAGGAGTGCAAACTCCGTTGATTTTTAATATGACTCGTGTTCCTCAATCATGTAGAAAAATCACTTGGAAAATTCCCTGCTATAACTTGGTGGTATCTTTGCATATGACATTGCAAATGTATTAGAACTAGATGAATACCTAAACTGGATTTGTTTGGCTGTATTCATATGCCTTTTGTGCTTTCTTCTTGTTAATTTTCTCATGAACAAATTTACTGGCAGGAATATTCTTGAAAACTGCCAATTTTAAATGAATACTAAAGAATATTAATGGAAAGCAAATTCTGTACATGTAAATATATGTATTTTCACTGCAAACCTGACTCTAAAAGTTACACTTATCCAACCAGGGAGCAAACATTCCATGTAATTTGTGTCCAGTCAAAACTGGCCAACACAGCTTGAATCTCAAATATCAAATGCTTGCAATAGTGAATATCTACAAACTAAGAGTTATATATACATTAAAGGAAGTGGCTTTCACACAATTAAATTAAATTATTTTAAGCTGGGTGGGTTTTTTTTAGTCAATATGGGTTGTTGCAGAGTCATGGCAAATGGCCTCAAATATCTCCTCAGCTGATCAACAACATGTAATCAGCTTTTCTTAAAGGAAAGTGGCCTAATGAAAACAAGAACTACCAGAAATCATGTCAGAAAGTCTGTTCTTGCAAGATTTCCAGACTACTAGATTTGGATCATTTACTGAACCAAACTTCCAAACCTTTTGTGGTTTGTTCTTAAACAGGTTGGAAAGGGATTTTGATATTGAATGGCCCAGAAATATTGATTTCTTTTCTCTGTCTTAATTGTTATACTTTGTCTGCCTGGCTCCCACAGTGCTTTCTGTCCATTGGCTCTAGCTAATTTAGAGTATAGTCTAATCCATAATCTATTATGTCTCCTTAGATCTCTTGTTAAAATACCCCATTGATTTAAAGATCTTGTTACTTACTATAGTAAGTTCTGATTTTCTGACCTCTTCACACTACTGGTGGTGACCTGAATTAACTGCATGATTATCGGAAGGTAATGCAGTCACATTAAAATGAATTAGCATGCAATTATCAAGGGAGTTACAGTACTTCTAATTAAATGTTATTTCATGGAAAGTATGAAGAAATATGCTTTCAACTGTACACTCAGATCAGCAGCAGCTGCTGCTGCTTTATATAACATGTCTATGGTACCAACTTCTAGAAGAGATTTGGAAATGCTGAATCAACATCTGTTTTTAAATCCTAAGTGATTAAAAAGATTAACATTGCTTCTAAAAGTCTTTATTTTTTTCAAAGCTTTCTGACCAAAGTTGAGTGAAAATCTTTCCCAAATATTCATTTAACTTTTTTAATGAATTCACTTAGGTCATACTCAAACCAAGCCCCTTTTGCATTTATTTTCTGTAAACATTTGCATGATTAAATTTCATCGGCAAAATGCTCATCGAAAGTGAATTTCAAAGTTGCATGTACATTGTTTATGCAAATCAATTTTTTTAATTCTCTCATGCCATGTTCTTGCAAATTTATTCAATCAAAAAACACCAATAAAAACCATATGATTTTTAGCTGACCAAGCAAAACTAATCAAAAGAATTCACATAACAGCAGATATCAAAAGTTCACAGAGAACTGCTTGAGTTAAGTACATTTACAGAAGGATTAATCAAATTTTGAATAAAGACAAAGAATTTGTGAGCAGAAAAAGGTTAAGTTTGTGGAATAAATGGTGAATTGCATGTTATCTGTAGTATGTCCTGTGTAGCCCACTCACTAAGGAAATATGAGGGTGCTCCAATGGAGTTTTGATATGTCACAGTTCAGGGCAACTGCACCTATATTCCCCCTCCATGGGCCAGCAAGGGCACCCATTCTCAGGCTTCCACCTCCCAGCCACCCCCATTCTTGAACAGGGACACACCTCTCTCTCCATCCTGATTGAAGTCTTTCCAGTGAATTCCCCAGCAAAGTCAGACTGCCTTTCAGAGACTGTAAACAGTGTAATTCTCCACAGTTGTTACCACACAGCTTTTTCTAAACAAGCATATTTATTCTTAAGTTAAAAGCATTACAGAGAAAACATATTAAAACAATAAAAAACCTATATGCATTCTAATAACCTTACCAGAGATCAACCGCGGCTCTGGCCAGTGAGCAGTCTTTCAAATGCCTCTAAATGGTTTTTCTATGGTCACAAGTTCATAACAGTTGTTAGCTCAGAACAAGCACACAGATTGGTCCAAGTCCTTCCAAATCTTCCCAGGAAGGATTTGCCTCCCCTCCCCTACTCCACCCGACCCCTTGGACAGAACAGCCTGTCTATTTGACCAGAAAGAAGGCCCTGAGTCACTTTTAACTCAGGCTATTTAACCATAAGTCCTTTCTTTGTCTGTTGGTCCCAGGAGAATCCAGTTTGAACCAGTATATGCAAGCCTCTTTCCAATGGTGGTAGCTTTCTGGAGGTATTACAAAAGGGCAATGTTAAGGTTCCTCAGGTAACATTAACTATGCCATTTCCTGTGTTTTGAGTGCTTGAATTTGACCTTAACATTCATTTAATGTTAGGTTTTTTGCATGGAGAATTATTAAACTGTAGCTTTTGTTCATGGCAACATTCAACTTTAAGATTGCAAAAAATGTTGTTATAAATAACCATGTTCATTTTGCTCATAAATTTATTTTCTCAGAAATTCTCCTGGTATGTAGTTGATGGAAGGGAATGGGTATATAGAATATATATTATTAGGAAGTTCCACTATTCATTGAAGATTTCCATACTCTAATAGCAGTCTCTCACTGCTATTGAAAACGTAATCCATAAGCTTGCAGTGTGGCTTTGGTCCTAAAACTATAACCAAAAAAATCAAAATAAATCCGAGTTTTAATACTAGAGTTTTACTGCACACTTTCTTATGTGATACCTGATTCAGGAAAGCACCTGCTGAATTTTAAGCATATGCTTGAGTCCCATTGACTTCAATTAGATATAAGCACATGTTAAATGCTTTCCTCAAGCAGGGCCTAATTTAGCCTATTTTAAAGCGCAGTCCCGCAGGTATCACCTACGAGATACTGACTGCTCCCCCTCAGCACTGACTGAAGTTGCGGATTCTCAGTAACCCATAGGAAATGCTCAGCATCCCGAAGAATCAAGTTCTTATTACAAATCACTTTGTGTATAAGTATTCTAGGGAAATGTGATCCACCAACCTTAAATTATAAACATGCAGTAGTGTGTGCTATTACAAGTGGTGTCAACAAAATGCAGAGAGCTAAATTGTTAGTGATAATGGAACCATCTTCAGTTTGATTTTTTTCTGACTCAGTTACAGTACAGTATTTTTGTGATGTCAAAGCATTTTTAAAATCTGTGCTAAAGTGCCCAAATGGAAGTATTTATTTCTCCAGTGTATATACTTAAACCAACATGGCCGAGGAGATGGAATAATAAAAATAGCAGAATGCATTCAACCATTTCATGAAACAAAATCCACTGGAAATGCTTACATGCTTGAAAGAGAAACTAAACTTAATCAGAATTTCACTTCTGATGAAAGAAAATCATATCTTTGTTTACAAGAGAAAGAGATGAAAAACTGACTCATTTTACTCTATGCACACTGCTCATCTCTGTAACTAAATTGGATACCATTGGCCAGATTCTTAGCTGGGGAAAGTTGGCGTAGCTCCATTATCTTCAATGGTGTGATGCCAATTCGCCCCAGTTCATGATTTGGCCCCATTGTTCCACACCTTACTTGAAAAATACACAAATAATGTCTTAGAAACAATTAAATAGTTTGTTGATATTCTCTGTAATCCTCAGTTTTACACATTTTATTTTCAGACAAATGTGATACGATCAGAAGACTTTTGGAAATTGGACAGTACTCCAGTTGTCTAGCCAGCTTCCATTATGATGGTTGAATTCTTCTTTGCAAAAAGAGGTATGAGTGGAGGGTGTTTAAATAACTGTCTTTAGCTAAATTCTGGCTACATTTTTGAGGTTTTCCTCCTAGATCTATTTCCATGCATCCAAAGACTTTTTTCAGAGACCCTTTTAATGTTTTTATTTTACAGGTGAAGCTCATTAACCTTTCTTTATATTATAACTGCTTATTACCTTTCCTTTAAAGAGCTATACATATTCGAGGTGCTTCAATCTGTTTCCTGTTTCTCACACTATTACATGACATTATATACACTACTGTGAAGTGTTATAGATTTTTCTTTCCTCTGACTATATTATTGTTGACTATCCTAATTCTCTCCAACATAATGGTATGAAGCTTTACTCTAATAACAAAAAGCAGACAAGTCACACAGTTTTACTGCTAAAATTTATAGGAAATGTGAGAGGAATGTCCATGTTTGTTATATAATTGAAGACAGGCTAACACTTTGTATGAAAAGATCCCTTAAATATGGAAAGTTCTCCATTTGGGAGGAATTGGAAATATTAAGCCAGTTCAGTTTAGAGATGGAGGTGAATAAAACAGAACATAGAGAGTAATAAAATAAAACATAGAGGAGATAAATTGGGCACTACTATTTACCCTCAGAACAAGGGGACAGTCAATGAAACTGCTAAGCAACAAATTCAAAACTCATAAAAGGACATTCTTTTTTATATAACACATAATTAACCAGAGGATCTCATGGCTACAGGATATTTATATGGGTAAAAACATGCACTGTTACTTTAGAGCAAGATAAAATGTATACAAGGTGAATAAAACTCTTATGCTTCAACTAATAAACTGACACTAACTGATGGAGATTATGAAAAAAACCTTCCTCTATCAGTAGATAATTGTCCATTAGGTGGATTCAGACACTTCCTCTGAAGCATCTGATATTGACCACAGTTGGAGACAGGGTCCTGAACTAGATGGACTATGGATTTGATCCAGTATCACAATTCTTATGTAATGTTCAACTTCTGGAAGTGAAACTGAGCTGCTCAGCTGTCCCCAAACGAAAATGCTGCTTCTTAACCCTCCTGAACTTTAGAAAAGTTTGGCTTCACATTAGAATTTCACAGCTCCAGCCCTTCTCTAGAAAATACCTCTCCTGAGTCAGTTGAATTTTGTTATCTTAATGTAAGTTTGCACTAAGTAAATTCTCAAAGCAATGTTTTCCTCACGGGATTCTCACAAAGGTCTCAGATAGCAGATTTTAGGTGCTTCTGGGAAAACATTCTTGCATGTTGTATAGTTTGAATTTTGGAAACCAAGAAAAAGATACAAAAGGAAAAAAATGGCATAAGAAGTTTATGCCGGCAAATATATCAGAGCCTGCCTACCAGCAGATAGGATGGTAAATAAAATTGCTAGCACACTGACTTCCAGTCCTTAAGCCAGCTTCTCAGTGTTGATTAGGTGGAGCTATGCCAGTTTATACTAGCTAAGGAGCTGGCCCCACATGAGCAGTTCAAGTCTGAATTTGCTATAAAACAAAACAAAAGCACCCTACTGAAATGAAGGCAGCTTTCACAGGAGAGAACGAATCTTGCGTATTTTAAAAGACTCAGTGTGAAGCTAAGCTGCATAAAATATAAATAGGTGAGGTTCTTTTACCAAGCAAAGGGATCCACAGATGGAATTGTAATATTTGCTGTAACAAAAGTCTGTTTACATTCTCTTATAAAACTACCCAAAGACATTAACAGAACAGATAGTGGATGCATTGTAAGTAATCAATCACCATTGAAGTTAGCACTGTCAGGTAAATCATTGATGATTGTGAATATTCCCCAAAGGTGCCTTTTCTTGTACAAACTTATGTCACCAACAGACACAAGGAAGTACCTCTCTCAGGGCCGCCCAGAGGATTCAGGGAGCCTGGGGTCTTCGGCGGCAGGTCCCAGAGCGGAAGGACCCCCCCCCTCCCCCCCGCCGCCGAATTGCCGCCAAAGACTCAGAGCAGAAGAAGATCCGGGGGCCCGGGCCCCACGAGAGTTTTCCGGGGCCCCCAGAGCGAGTGAAGGACCCCATTCCAGGGGCCCTGAAAAACTCTCGTGGGGGTCCCTGCGGGGCCCGGGGCCTGGGACAAATTGCCCCCTTTCCCCCCCCCCCCCCCCCCCCCCGGACGGCCCTGACCTCTCTTCCTCTCAAGGCAGTCCATGCAGCGTGGCTTGGCAGCAGCTAGGTAAAAAACATAAAGGCTCTGGTTTTTACCACTGGTTTGGACCTCAGATGGTCTTCCAGGATCCAATCTAACTCCCATTAAAGTCAATGGGAGCTGTTCTATTGATTTTAATGGGAGCTGGATCAGGCTCCTAGTGCATTGTTCTTTCTCTCTCGCTCAGTCATGATTCTCCTCCCTTTCAGCTGATCAGTTCACAGCAGGTCTAATAGATAGATAGGCTGCCTTTGAGCCTACCAGAACACTTAAGCTGTTTGGAGAATTAAAGATTGTCAAGAAGGCTACCAGAGAATTGCCAGTCCCATAGGTCCTGAAAATGAGGTTTACAGTGGATAGGAAAATTGGGGATTAAAGTGTGATACAGAATACATAAGGAAAAGATTATTCCAGGAAAACTCCGACTTTCCTTATATGTAACATGAACAGCCAACTAGACAGTTGAAATAATTATTTCAGTCAAAAACACTGTACTTTGGAGGGTTGAGAGTCCAAACTGTAATTTCAGAGGATTTACATGTATATTCCAAAACACCTAATTTCAGCCAGAACAGGTTCTATAATGCTTCCAAACCTTCAGCCCCTGAGGTGTTTGTGTCATGGGGTCCAAACACAGTAAGGGTAGAGTGAAGCACTAGTGTCATGTTTACTGCTCATGTGTTGGCTGGTGTAAAGTTCTGCTCTGTACTGACTGGAAGTTCTGACATCATATTAATGTTAGCTCCTTGGGAAATCAGGTTATTTCCCTCCTGATCATGGCCCTGTGCAGTTCACATCAAGTTCGTACCTTCTCCTGGTTGGCAGAACTTCCATCTAGTATTTCTTTAACTCCCTCTACAAATTCCCCCCCCCTCCCCCAATTCTGGACATGCTCCCTTTTCTCCCCTGAATCTCATGACACTGCACTCTCCTGCTCCAGCTGGCATAGCATAAGTGGAGGTAGGATATAGTGTACAGAATCTTGGGCAAGGGGGCCTAATCTAATCAGTGAACATGCCTCATTGTCCTTATATGGCTATCCCTCGGGGTCCACATTTGGGAGGTCATGGGGAAATCTTTTCTTCATCATAATTCTGCCTCTCTTCCTCACCCTTCCATTTTAATTGGCTATTCTGTTTGTTTGTTTATTTTGCGTATGAGAGCTCTTCCTAACTGGTTCAAGACATAGGTTTGTATTTTTTAAATAACAAGCATTCAAAAAGTTAAAAAAAATAAAATTTAAAAAGGTATAGCACAACTCTTATGAGCCTATGGCCTGCTTTTTGCCCCATACAACTATGCATCTCTATATACCTATAAAGTCTTGGCAATATGTTTCTCTGCAGGTTTCAGAAGCCCAGTTCATAGGAGGTGTGTGTCAGGCAATTTTCATAATTATTAGACTTCTACAACTTGAAAAAGTTTTATGATAAGTATAAGTGCAAACTCTTTTGATTTTTATCACACAATAAGCAGATGCTGATATGTTGTATGCATACTTAAGTGATGTATTATTTTATCTGCCTACGCATAAGGAAGAAGGTTGAGAGATATTTTGGGAGCAGTGCAGATGGCAATTATCAAACAAGTGTTTAGAGAGCTGTCATAATATTCTGCAGATATAGGTTCCTCTATCCTGTCTGTGTCATTGGTCCAGTTTTGTGACTCGGTAGCACAGTGATCATATCAGTCAAGCAGGCACCAAAAGAGCTTTTAAAGTAGAAAGGAACAGGATGGTATGTTCAAAAGTACTGCTTTTCTAGCCTCCAGATCTGTCACTGAACTCACCTGGGATGAACTGGATATAAAACAGTGAAAGCTTTGCTAACTACACAGAGCTCAATAGTTGTGCCAATACCTTAAGGAAACTGGGAATCAACTATCAAAGGCCCACCTTGAGCACTGAATCAATATAATGCCTCCTGTCTGTCAAGTGTTTATTCTTGGCAAACAGGATTGCTTTGATGAGAGGGGTGTTTATGTTCTCACTCATTAAATAACTATATATGTGATTTTGCTTTTATATCTGCATTGAACATTTCTATGTTAAAATTTGGGGACTAAAATATCTCACCAGCATTCTGAAAACATTTGGGTCTAGCAGTAAGTAACTTTACCAGTTTATCCTATACAACCACTAATGAAGGCAGTGAGGAAAAGTGATAGATATCTATATCTTCCTACCCCAAACAGTGTGGTGAGATAGCCAGAGTGGCCTCTAGTCTTTTGCTACCATTTCCTCCATGCATTGTCATTAAGGGCGACCCCTTCACACCTCACAGTGTAATGTGAGCCTCATTTTTCAAAAATAGTTATGCAAGCAATTGTGTGTATGTAATTTACATATACAATTATCACAGCCCTTGTGTAAAAATACTATAGAATTTATAGAAAATGATAATGTTCTGTAGGTTTTCAGACCATCATACAGAATTTAACAAAATGTTATCACTATAGAATATTGCTATAGAATAATTTTAAACTGCTATAGAATAATTTTAAAATCTAACAAAACACTTAGGTATGTAAGTAGGCTCATGAACTTCATTGAGACTACTCATGTGCCTCAGTATTTTGCTGAACTGATGCCTACATTCTACAGAACTTTTCCATTTGAGAATTAAGTGCACATATTGAGTTAATTGAGAAGGTCAATCAAGTGCCTAGCTGGACAATTGCACATGCTGTTGCCTAGTTTGTGTGCACAATTTCAGTGACTGGATGCACAAATTGGCGATCACTTTGTATATGCAATTATGTTTCTATTTTTTTTTTAAATCAGGTTGCATATCTCTACAAGTAAATCACAGCTATACAATTGGGGTGACAATATGATAGATTCATTATGTTCTGCAATAAAAGGCCTATTAAGACAATATAAGGTGTTTTTCCTTCATTGAAGGAATATTTTAAATGCATTCTGCTATAGTTCAAAATGCCAAGTATTATACATGCAAATCAGATTGCAGTGCTGTGTGTGGCAAAGGGAAAAAAATGGTGACAATGACAACCATATCAAGATGAAAATTCAATGCTGATCAAAGATACACAAAAATAAATCAACAAAATACCCAATAGATGTAACAATAACATGGAGTTCAAAAATCTGAGGTTAATACACCTCCAGGCAATAGCCCACTTAAGGATTTTGAAGACTATCAGGCCCAAAACATTGCAGATCATCATAGTAACTACCAGAGATAAAGTCAGAGTTCTGTAATAGGCATTGGATGGAAAAAGTAGGACAGCCAGAAACTGCAGATTGCTTCACAATTTGAAAAGTTACATTCAACTGTACAAAGATGAAATAATTTCTTATACAGTTACCAGTAGTGTGCTGCTGCAGGAGAAAATTTCAGTATTGACAGCATGATTAGAAGAAGCTATCAATACAGGGCAGAGTAATGTACCAGTTCTTCCATTACATTCATTAACTTTTTCAATATTTTCTTTTTTCCCCTCTCTTATTACCTGAGTTTTTATTCAGCTTAAGCTACAGAGTGTAGCCCAAATTGGTATAATTGGTATTTGGTAATTGGTTACACCACGGTGGTCTCAGAGGGTTCTGCCTCTAAATCAACTACAGTATCCTGATTATCGTTAGATTGAGAGACCCAATGAGCACATTAAAACCAGCTTGAAGTAATCATGTTTGCCTGTATTAATACCTTTATTATCCAAAAATCAGTCAAAAACACTATAACATAACAGACAATAGAGAGATGTACAAAATATCCAGCATTAGTACTTTGATCACTTATGTCTTTTGGTGGGGAATCCCAGAACAGGTAGGGTGATCATCAGGTGTTCGTCAGTCTGGCTTGTCCTGTTGTGTCCCACAGCCCATAGGCCGGATAACACCTTTTATAACAGGTTACACTGATGCCCACTGGAGAGTATGCATATTTATGCAGAGACCATCCTCTTTTCCTTATCTGAGTTTCCATATCCTACTAATATTGGGGTTCTCATTAACTATTTGCATTTTACTCATGAGCATTTACGTCAGTTAGTTGCTATGGCATTTCTGCAGTTGAACATCTGCAAATTCTGCTTATACTTATTTCTTAAGAATCGCTCAAAATATCGAAAACTCGTGCTTTGCAGTTGCTGACTGAGCACATATCAGCATTTTAGCTTATTTGTTTACTGCAGCATTTTATCTTGTGACATGGAGTCACTATTGGTTAACCCCTTATTTCAAGCTAAATTCAGGTCTTGACATTGATCAGTTTGGCTAAGCTAAATATCGTATAGGCCTGAAGCCTAAAGGTCTTTGCATTCTTTCTTTAATCAACATGAACATTTCTTATCTTTTACTTTTATAATATGGCTAACTAATATGGTGGGCTACACAAGAACAGAAAACAACCTTTCAGAGAAAGAGCATCCCCAAAATGATCTTGTGCTCAACTTTATTCAGTTGTCTGGTTAGGGAACCCCGTGGCACCATCTCTTAACAGCAACCTCACTGTTGGCAGTATTTCTGATTTTCTGTTCAAAGCAAGCCTGACAAGGATCTTGTTAGATCTTTGGCTTCTAGAGGATGACCAAGTAGCAGAAGGAGCCAAGAGTACATTTTTCATTTGTGCTTGACCAGAACAGAGCACTCCTTTCTTTTGGATGGACACATGAGAGCAGTTATAGTTTTTTTCACCTTAATATATTACTCTATAGTAATGCATTCTACCTACACTTTAAGATCACTTGGAAGCTTAAGCTAGTGGAGGATTTGATTGCTTCTCCATTTAAAGGCATTTCATAGGTAACCCCACCTGCTCAGTGCAGTACTCTGTCCCCTATAGTGGTGGCTAGGCTACATACACAGATAGATATGTTTGTTACAGCTTTGGATAACAGACCCAGCTTGTTTAGCTCAGGCAGTAGTGTCTTATGGTTTTCGAACCAGACATGCGAGGTTTGATCCTTGCTGACAATTACCTTTCCAGGGGTGTGGCATTCCACATACAGTTAGCACATTTGTCAATACTCTGTAATCAGCTCTAACGTCAAATGAACTTTTGGAGGGTGTTTAAATTGTTGTGTGTTTTAGACCAATAAACTCTGAATGGGTTGGGACAATGGGATTCTTAATGGACTACAATAGGTGGTAGATCAGGCTGTTGGGACCTACCTAACTCAAAGACCATCCCTCTTCCCATGTGATACTATCCCAGTTGAGATTAGTGAAGGAGCTCAAGCTAAGGCTAGGTCTACACTACGGGGGGGGGGGGGGGGGGGGCGACCTAAGCTACGCAACTTCAGCTATGTGAATAGCGTAGCTGAAGTTGCGTATTTTAGGTCAACTTACCTGGCTGTGAGGACGGCGGCGAGTCGACCGCTGCCGCGCCGCTGTCGACTCCGCTTAACAGCCCTCTGGTTTCAAAGGGAGGAGACTCAGAGCAGGGCATTTTTCAAAAGGTTCCTTGACTCAAACTCATCCCCCCTCTTGGTGTATCAAAGCCCAGGCTTATTTAACTTTAAGGCATGGCTCATCTATTGTCTCACCTTTCTGGATAGGGGCTGGGTTGTGGAATGGGGGGTGTTATTATTTTGTACAAGTCTTTTTTCATTACAGGATGGTTTTCTATGGTCAACTTGTTGTAGACTTCAAAGCATTTTTAGTATTTTAAGTGTTGTAAAAGTGCCTAGAACCATTTGTGATAAGTATTTTGACCTTTAAAGACAGATAAAAACAGGCTATACCATCTTATTTTCTCATCACCTGCTTGCTACTCTTTCTTTCATGTTTATGGAAGTGCAAAAGTACAATTTGTTAAGGTACACATGAAATGCTGTATCTTACACAGGAACTTGTAACCAATAGAAAGGAGCGAAAAGAACAAATAATTAGTTAAAAGTGCAAAGATCCATATAAGGTATTTTCATTTTTTTAATACATCAGATCTTGTGTGGAAATCATAAACTCCCCACACTGACATGAAAATAGTGCCAACAATCCCATTGTCTGTATGCTAAGAGAGAAGTAGCTCATAATTCCTGAAGCCCTTGCAGCAAAGTCAGGAGTGAGAAAATATAGCTCATATTCCAATTCCCATCTTAAGTTTCCTCCATTCTCTTTGTAGTCTCAGGGCCAGATTAATCCTTGTAGGACCACGAAATGGAATTTTAATCCACCAAACTCATGGAGATAGATATGCTGGCTGAAGCATTCACCTCCAGGGAAATGCAGGCAATATTAGCACTGCTACCCTCCTTCTAAGTTTTTGCCTTGAGAAGGCAGCTTTATTTTATGGCTGGGAGTAAAAGAGAGTCTTTTACTGAGGCTTCGTAGGACGTGTGTTAATTGTGAATTTCTCAGCCAGCCTAGACCTGCCTCATTCTAAGTTAGTCATGCTCAGTTCTGGCTACATCAGTGAGCGCCAGGCTCCGTGAGGGAGTAAAAACCTTGTACCTTTATTGGTAGGCTTACCACTACTGAACATCTGAGTTGTACCAGCAAGGTGAATTGGGCTTCAGAGCATGAATCAGACCGTTGGTCTTTCAATTTCTGAATCATGCTGGTCCTCTGAGCACCTAAACCTGCTTACCAACTAATGGGGTATTTTGTTGATAATCTGTCTAGCTGCTAAACTGTCCTCTTTTCATGCTGCTTCTTTCACCCTCAAATTGCACAAAATATATGTAGTTTAGCTTTGCTTAAATTACATGAACTTTTGAAAGGAGAGAGAAAAGTCTACAGTTCATTCACTTTTTTACTGCCATTTACCACAGTAACCTATAATGCCCCACACTGTAGATAATTTTAAGTAAAGGATATTCTATACTAAAGGGAATATGTTACTATGCAGTAAATATTATTGTTGTGGGGATTTTTATCAGACCTACAGTAAAAATAATTTTGGGTTAACAATCATGTAAAACTGGTATCAGCAATGTACCTCTGCAGAAGTTTACAAACCCAAAGCAGAACTATTTCCTATTTCATGATATTGACAGGTGCACTTTAGAACCAAGCTACCAGACCTTTCACAGTAATGTTCCTATTACAATCATATAGCTAAACACCATCGTTTTAACAATAAGGGCTTTTATTTTTCTGCCAGAATTCAAATCTCTGACAAACAGCTCTGAAAAGAGGTAAATGCTGTTACAAAACTACAAGCTGCCTCATCTAAAATAATTGTGTTTGTGTAAACATCATCAAACAGGCTTCTACTTGTTCCACAGTTTTCTTTCTCTTATCAATGAGTCCTGAGACCTGGAAAATAGAGTGCAAGTCGGAAATACAGGAGAAGGACTGTGATTTTTATCGGTAAAAGTTGATGCTGAATAAAAATAAATTAAGCAAACAGTTCTCTCTAAACGTTTAATCTAGTTAATTAAAATCCTGGCAGATAAAAACTCTAGCAGCACTAGAAATGTTATCCTTTTTTCTTTTGTTCTTTAGGTTGCAGAGAAATAGTTGAATGATTAGGCTTCTGGTGAATTTGTTATCCTAAACTGTTTTGTCATTGTGTCCTTCTCATGAATCCTGGTACATGTTTCCTCTTATTAAGCCACAATGGAAATTTCCAGAAGATCCTAATGATGCTGCATGCATAGCACCTGTCAGTAGGAATTCTGTAATGTAAACCTTAAAGGCTTTGATGGAAACCTAAAAGGAATACAAATTTGCCAATGCAGCAGTCCTGTTTGTAATATCTAGGGGTCTGTAAGATTTCTATGATGCTGGAATTTTTTTTCCCCCAGACTTTGTGGGTCAGGGGAAATTAGCTTTAAGAAGTTAAGAGCAACTGTAAGTTGAGACATTTCTTTGGCATACAGTTATCAATTAAAAAAATAAATTTTGCATTCAGCTATGAAACATTCTTGATTCCCCATTGTTCCTTATTCTGAGATACTATAAAACCCAAGCTCTGTTTTCATTTGGTCAGTGTGAGTCAAATTTAATATAGTCTGACTGTTCCACAAAGACAAAATTGATTGTATTCCCTAAAAGATGAACACAGAAATACTTGCCATTTAATGAACTCTGTGCTTGTGTAATGCATTGCAATGCATTGAATATATGTTAGTTTAGAACACTTAGTCAAACCCATTCTAATTGAATTTACCATTTGAAACCTTGACTTGCTGCTAATGGTCCAAAAATAGACAAGTCTTTTTTGGAGTATTTTTTGCCTACAGAATGCCATCTATTGATGTTTTCTTGAAGCAAATGCTTGTCTTTGTCTATCAGTAGACTTTAGATGTCAGTTTTTGAGGTACAATTATAAGAAACCGTCCATTTAGAAAAATATATGATTGACCCCTGTAAATTAACTGTCAACATCTAAATTCTAAAATTGTGCACAATCAGCCTTAATAGGATATATGCAAATGCTCGGAACGCTGGTATGAAACTGTCAGGTTGGTGATGTTATTTTAAGCCTTGCATGATGTTCCCTCTTCCCTCTTCCCCCTCTCCCATTTATTATTTTTTTATTTATTTATACTCCAAATAAATATCTTTTTGCCAAGGCTGCCTGTCTTGCGGGGAAAATGGGGTATACTGCTGGCATTTTCAGGGTGCCAGTGTCAGGCGTCTTTTCTTGCTCCAGTGTATTACATAATCATCTTCTTGAGAACTAACATAGAAGAGAGAAGGTGATATTAAAAGAGGGAAAGGAAATGTGTCTCCTGTAGGCTTATGAAATCAAGGCAGTATTGTAGAAATTAGAAACAAAAAGAGAATAGCAACTGATTATGCTCTAATTTTTAACCAAATAGGAGTCCAATTTAGCAAAGCATTGTAATGCAGCTAGAACTCACTATAATTCATAAGGTAAAATACGTGTGTAGCACTGAAGCTCTGCATGATGATAATGCATTTTGAAGGCTTTTATTGCACATGAGCTTTCCCATCATTCAGGCTGATGGAGAAAAATTTTGATCACTTGTTCTTGGGCAGCTGGGATTTTACAGTTGGCTGTCTGGAAATAAAGGGCCAGATCCTCAACTGGTATAAATCAGCAGAGCTCAATAACTTCAAAGGAGCTATGCCAGTTTCTACCAGCTGAGAGTCTGGCTCCAAATGTGGTTGTCCCAATTCTAAGGATGTTGTCTCATTCTCTGAAGTAAATTAAAATGAAATATTGTTGCTTCTGAGATTGTCTAACGGCATTTTGCTGCAATCTGCTTTTGTTCAATTATACTTTTTAGGGTCTTATTTTTTCTCTTTTTTTGTTTTTGGATGTTTGATTATCACTTGATCTTATGCTTAGCTTTGTCTTTGTTTTAACAGAAACTGCAGAGCCACCAACAGTCTGAGATGGTCTGTGAGTCTAGACTGAAACTATAATAACTTTTTTTAAATTCAAGTAAGAATTTATTCAAAATTCAAGCTAAATAATATTCTGGATAATATCCGTCTGGTATGAAATTTAGATCTGAACATACAGAATGTCACTTGTCCACTCCTCCACTGGTTTCTATTGTTGCTGTTGTGCCCTTGAATTTGTTTTGTTCCTGATCCTCCTTCAAGACAGTGGAGAGTAACCCGAGAATGCTGGAGAACCTCTGCCCCTGGGCCAGTTCATTTACATTTGCATCAAGTTCTGCAGAATGCCACTGCCATGAAGTCTTCTCCTTATCCTCTTCACACAATATTTGCATAAAGAGGCCTAGCGCATTATCAGTTTCTACATTGCCATAATAGGTCAGTTGCTTTTTTTAATCATTAGGGCACTCTATGAAGTTAAAACACTGTAACCATGAAAATAGTTGTTGCTCTTGTTTCATGAATCTGGCTCCATGTTCAATAGCAGCTTCAAATGCATTATGCATAAATCTATTTTTTGCACAAATTTGTCCTCTGAAGTCCCAATAATAGAATGTTAAGGGACATCTTTATTACAGTCTATAAGTATCAACGTGGGAAACAAATATTTAATAATGGGCTCATCGGTCTATCAGAGAAAGCTGCAACCTGATCCAATGGCTGGAAGTTAAAGCATACATTTTTAATGGTGAAAGCAATTAACCATTGGAACAATTTTCCAAGGGTCACAGTGACAATTTTTAAACCAAGATTGGATATGTTTATGAAAGATTTGCTCTAGGAATTATTTTGAAGAAGTTCTATGGCCTGAGTTATACAGGAGGTCTGACTGGGTGATCACAATGATCCCTTGTGGCTTTGGAATCTATGAATATTTATTCCTTCTCAGCTGACATTTCTAAGGACAATTTTTTGTACATGGGGGCCTAGGTTTCACTGCTACGGTTTCTAGCATAGCAATTAAACCTTAGACAACAAAGGATGCTCTTTCCTTGAAAGATAAAAGACATTTCAGCCACAATGGTGATTAAGTCTATCATAAAATACCCACAAATGTCTCCATTTCTAGTCATCTAAACTTGGATGCCACTTGGATTGTGACACCATCTATATTCAAGCCAGTCAGTTTTGATTTGAGCTCTTGTGCCTCAGTCCTTACAACTGTCAATGCTGGAACTCATGCTGGCGTCAGTAGGTCTGCATTTATTTGCATGGGCTTGCAGGTTTGCCAGAACAGGAAATGGGACTAGTGGACGGCAACAGGGGACATGGCATTTTAAGGGCCAAGGGCCAGCCAGCCTAGTTTACTAATCAGATTTAGCTGGGAAAGAAGCAGGTGCTGCTTATAAAGAACCAAAGGAAGCTTCAGGAATGGGGTGTCTACAGAGAGAAGGTGCAGGAAGGGACATTTTCTTGCTGTAGTCCCTGCATCAGGGAAAAGACTCCAGGAAGGAAGGCCTAGGGCTGCAGCCATATGGCCCTATCCCATACAAGGGGCAGGAAGCTGAGAAAGAGCCCAGGAGGGATATAAGATTGTTATTAAATCCAGGGTGGTCAGACACTGTTTATATTATTGCTTTGTTTTGAAGGAAGACTGGGAACTGATGAAGAGCCTGGGCTCATGGAAGGTGGCAGAGCCCAAACCTTTTAATTTACAGTACTAAACTTTATTTTGTGATTTGAGTTGCCTCTATTAATAAATGACCCTGTGATATGGATGTTGTTATCCTAAGAGAGTGTTGGAGAAGTATTCCTGAGGAGCCTTGAGGAGAAGGTAAAAACGGAGGGTGGGATGCATGTAGGCCCACCCCAGGCCAGGAGAGGGTACTCCAAGATGGCAACTGTATGTCATGGACCTATTAGAAAATATGTGACTTGCCCTGTACAACATATACCAGTTTGTCTGGTTTGAATATAAAATGCACCACTATCAACTTCTCAAACAATCTGTGGCTATCCAGACAGAAAAGAAAAAAATACACACACACACTAAAGATCTAACTATTTCTGGTTTAAAATACAAGTCAGGTTCAAACCAGTAGTGTTTTGAAATGTGTTTGAAGTTGAGTCAAATCTTGTGAATAGCTCTAGTTAAAAGGGAGTTTGGAGGTAAAGAGTGATGGTTAATATTACATAGCAATCCATAAAAAAAACTTTTGAATGTTAGCAATTTCCTTTATCATTATAGAAGCTGTTGTTTGTTTGAATCAGTGTTCAATAGACTTCTTATTAAGCATGTAATTGTATATACAAATATCTCTATTTTCCATGGGTGCTTAAATTGCTTGTAGGTAAATATTTCCATGTATTTTGTGTGTAGTTGCACCTTACTGAGTCCCCTTGAAAATATGTTATAAGAGTGCCCATTAGAGGGTGATTTCATTTTTATAAGTTACAAAATTATATGTGTTAAATCTTTGAACATTTGTAAAAATGTAATCAAGACTTTGCTCTTCTGAGAGCTTAATTTTAAAAAAATATATTGCACATAAAAATCTTGCTGATATTTCCTTTTAATAATTTTATATCTCTTTGTAGATTACTTAAGGCCTTTGAAATCAGTGGGAGTTAGACACCTAGGGACTTTTGAAAATCCCACTAAGCACCTATCTGCATCTTTGGGGAACTAAATACATTTTAAAATCTTACTGGTAAAAACTAGTGACTGTATTAACAAAAACTGGTTGGGATTTTACATACATAGTAGCAAGAAAAAAGAATACTGGGATCTGGTTATCTTGAAACTTGTGTCCAGTGGGAAAGTTGGAACATTTCAATATGAAACAGATGAATTTAAAAATCTTTAAATCTCTAGTTCAAAAGGTCTCTCTTCACCTGACCTGTGGATGAAATTACCTGCTTAATTAACAAATTTGAAATCGGTAATCAAGTAGGACTTTTAGACATCAGATAGCTATCAGTATGCAGTGGTTGAACATTCCTGTTGTAGGAAATTCTGAATTAGGAATGACATAACAAAACTGGGTCTTGGTCTTCATTATTCTCTTGGGTATAAAGAGTTATAGAAACTTTGTAATTATTTTTGCCTGATTTCAAATCTGAGGAGAAATTAGGTTTGCAGTCATTGTAGGCTCTGTTTGGAGTCATGCAGTAGACTTGGCTCCCCAGTTATGATTAGAGATGAATAAAACTTTCCCTTTCAGTTTCCAATCTATCACCTTCAAAATTTGTCCTCAAAGCATGTTTGCACATGTCCACGTTCTTGTTGGTTCTTTCGAATGCTTTTGCGAGTTTGCACCAAAGTGAAGGAAGGAAACTTTAGTTTGAAGCTATCCTTCCTCCCTTTGGCTTGACCTGCAGCAATCCTTGCCAGGTCATAGCACTAAGGAAAGCAACCAGAGCGTTAATTAAACTTGTAGTGAAATCCTGGTTCTGTTGAAGTTAATGGGAGTTTTCTCACTATGGTTACTGCTACTGTCTAGCACAGTGTTTCCCAAACTTGGGACGCCGCTTGTGTAGGGAAAGCCCCTGGCAGGCCGGGCCAGTTTGTTTACCTGCCCCGTCCGCAGGTGCGGCCGATCGCAGCTCCCAGTGGCCGCGGTTCGCCGCTCCAGGCCAATTGGAGCTGCTGGAAGCGGCGGCCAGTATGTCCCTCGGCCTGCGCCGCTTCCAGCAGCTCCCATTGGCCTGGAGCAGCGAACCGTGGCCAGTGGGAGCTGCGATCGGTCGAACCTGCTGACGGGGCAGGTAAACAAACCGGCCCGGCCCACTAGGGGCTTTCCCTACACAAGCGGCATCCCAAGTTTGGGAAACACTGGTCTAGCACATGCTGGGATGGGGAGAAGGCAGAGCTCTCATCTCCATGTCCGGCAAGCAGAGCTGGCCAGAGGAGGGAAGCACATGGTATATCCTCCTAGGGAAGTTCTGCTCCTCTGGAGTGAATTGCCTAGACTATTACAAATTATAGAAATACATATTTTGTTTAATGAACCCAAACACTGAGCCCTCAGAATCCCTGGATATCCTTTTCTTAAGTTCATCAGAACTGTATTTTGTGGATAACTGCTTTCTATCAACCCTACGCCAACCCAAAGTATTAATAAGCATCTAAGACTATAGGTGAATTTACTAGTAAACCTCTGGAATCCATGCAACTATTATCTTTCAAGTATAAGAAAATCCCTCCGACCCCCATTGTCACCTTTGATTAATTATTCTCCAATATCACATATGGTATTTGACACATGATAAAACTTCTCCTTTACATCAAAGTTAAATTGTAAATAGTCACTCTCTCTGTCTGCTGCATACCAGGATACGGTCCCCAGCTGAATACATAGGATATCATACAATCTCCGTGTTCTGCTGTTGTCACAAAGTACTGTGCTCTTGGGGCTCACGCTGTCAGCATGAAACTTCAGTTGAATTACATTATTGAATTCAATTAGGAACTATATTTTCTCTGCCCAGAAACTGACACATGTTGAAAAGGTGCAGTTTACATGCATAGAAACACTAGTAATGTGTATTTCTTACTGTTGCTGCCAATGTAAATTTAGACACCTGAAAGAAATGTCTACAAAGAAAACAGGTTAAAACAGAAAAAGTTTCACACAATGCCTACGTGTACAAATTTATGTTAGAGTTATTTTTTCTTTCAAATTCAAACTTTTAGTGTTACAAGACTTCCCAATACTTAGCATTAATGCAAAATATAGTATCTACTTGCTATCTATATTTGATCTTGGGTACTTGTTTCTGGAAAAGTGCCCAATATGACACCAATATGAGACCATAAAACCAAAAGAAACACTTCCTCAATGTGCAGGTATTTCAGCTTCTTGATTACTTCACCTTGCCAAATAATCATTAGCAGAGGCAGGAGTAAAACCTAGAATTCCTGATGCCAAATTCCCTACTCCAGGCACTAAACAGCACAGCCTCTCTTAAAATTACAATGGAATGAAATCAGTTTGAAACGTGGTTTCTTTTGAATGTTTATAAAATAGATTGTTCTGCCACTAGTGAAAACATTTGTCAGGTGTTTGCTTTGCATCTTTTCACAGGTAATTAACATGCTGATTGGGAAAAATCCTGTTCTCATTTCTTCTCATCTCTCCCCTGCTCCAGCTCTCCATCTTGGTTGCATTTCAGTGTCTGGTTAACTTCTTGGGACATCTCTAGAGAGATCATGTAGAGGGTTGCCTTTTTCAAGTTCCTGGAAAATTAATGAAAACATTCTTCAGTCTATGAAATGGTGGATGTATTCTGGACTGTTTTTATATCATGCTTTTCTTTTGAATACTCACAGCTTTGATTTTGGCACTGACGGGAAGAAATACACTTTATAGGTCTCCAGATCCCATGTCTCTAAATTGAACTTTCTGAAAACTGGCAATTTTTGTGCAGAACATAGAGATTGAATGCAAGGCTATAATTCAGTTTTGGTTTTCTGCTGATGACATAAACCACAAGAGCCTGTTGGTTTATGAACACCAGCAGCAACTGTACATACAGACTGAATTACTGCCTGTGTATTTGATCAGAGATAACATGGTGTTGTCCACAATCCAAAGAGATTTAATTCCATTTTCCCATTTAACTGTAAACAACTAAATAAAGGCTATTAAAATCAATTATCTTTAACAAAATCATAATTGCTATTTGTTTTTTTTTAAGTGAAGTTGGTGAAATACCTAAATCCAAATTGCAGCTATTTCAGACTTAGAGATATTAAGAAGGTTAATTTTTGTTCTGTGGTCCATGACTAAGGTAATACAAATAAAAAGCAATAATAATAACAGTACTTAAAATACCTGATCTATGTGAGTGCCACAGTGTCACATATAGTATTATCCCACTAAATGAACTCTCCCCCTTCAGAAAGTGACTTTTCTAAAACTAAGTGACTCACCATTGACTAACGCTGTTTGGTTGGTGCTGTGATATCCCTCCTCTAAATACCATTAAGCTGGATGATGGCATCACTGCATAGCTGGCTGAAATTATACCCTAAGTTACATAATATAATTCTCTAAATGCCTTAAGTTACATAATATAACAGCTCCCAGGAAACAAGTGTTCTAGAGTGTATGTTCTTTACCAGCTCTCCTGGGGTTTAGTTCATCTGTGGGTCTCGCTAAATCAACTACTCAGGTGACAAGTGCTACCTACCAATCACACCCAACCTCTTTACCCCTAATGGCCCTGGATACTTACCTACAGAGATAATGTTTTTTATTATTTCCTGTGACTTTCAGCTCAAATGGGTTCTCTCTCTGAAATAGTCAATACACAAAGACATAGGCGGTAGTCCTAGCAGAGAGGGATTTTTGGCAGAATTTAAGTGGGAAGATCAAACTTATATGATAAACGCAATGTATCCCATACTTTCTCAGTTTATCATGTGATTATAGCCATCATGTGTGATAAGCAATTGCATATTTGTATAATATGTCTGAATATTAAATTTCATAGAATATTGTTCATATCTTGTTACTAGTTTAGAGTTTACTAGGTTCTTTTCCATGACAGAACAAGCCTAAAAACTAATAAATAGTACAACTGATTGCTGAAACAGGAATTATCAGCACAACTCAATGCAGTCTCAAATTCCAAATCCTAACTAGGTTTGGAGATAATTTCTGTAGAAAATGCTATTCATTTCATTTCACCTCTTAGCTTTTTTATTTTATTTTTTTATTTATTTATTTTTTAAATCTCTCAATGTTCATGAAGTGTAAAGAAGAAAATACAGAGAAGTGAACAAAAATCATTTAAAATAATTTTGGGCTGTGTAGCTAATAAGTTACTGTTGTTCTACAAGAGTTACACACCAGATGTGTAACACAGTGAATTAAGCCTGGTCCTGCAAAAATCCAACAAATTCACAAATTTGATAAACAGATCATAAATGTCAGGTTGTAGTGACTGCAGTAGATGGAGTTCAGACGAATATAATTGAAGAGGAAAGCTGTGATTTCAGACAGCTGACAGTCAAAAAGTCAAAATGAATTCCATTTTGGGGACAAACTTTTACTTTTTGAATGGCAAAATGTTTAACAGTAGAAAGTTGACATGGAAGCCCAATTCAGAACTGTGACTTCTCCAGTATTATTTTAGATCAATGTTAATGAAGGAGTATGTCTCTGGACTGAGTTTGAGGCTGCTAGACTGTACAGTATAACGCAAGCAAGCATATATTATTGGCTTAATCCCACAAGTTCGTTGGTGTCCTCAATTCCACTGAAGTCAGGGAAAGGTAAGAATGCTCAGCATTTTGTCTTGATATTGAAGATAAACTGATCAGAATTAGAAATATGGTGGTTTGTAGGAGAGATGCTTCTCTAAGGAAGAAAACTATAGAAGAATGTTTCTTATTTGTGTGAACAGCCTGGACCTGCCCTTGGATTTTTTTTTTCCTTGGGACTCCTTCTCATTTTCCCCAAGCAACTCCTCTCCTATTATTATTTATTTGTTTTACCACCGGGCCTAAGAGCCACAGTCATGGACAGGTCCCCATTGTACTAGGTACGGTAAAACACAGAACAAAAAGCCAGTCCCTACCTCAAAGAGCTTACTATTGAAGTATAAGGGAAGAGACCACAGAAGATAGAGACAGATAGATGGGGGAGTACAAGGAAACAATGGTCAGCATGATAGGCAGTGATCTCTGCACACCAACATCCAAACCATTGTCAAGGGTTTTGTAGGCATCTGGGAGAATGAGAGTTTTAAGGAGAATCATAAAATCATAGCATTAGAAGGGACCATAAAGGTCAATGAAGTGACTTAATGGATGTTTACAGGGAGTTCCTCCAAAGCATGAGGGGCAGCATGGGAGAAAGCATGAAAGTGCTTGTTTGAAAATTTTACCAGTGGTCAATGGAGGCATCATGGGATGACTGGAGGTGGGAGTTAATCTCTTGATACTGAATGACAGATGATAGGTAAGGCTATGATTTAGTCATGGGTATTTTTAGTAAAAGTCACAGACAGGTCATGGACAATAACCAAAAAGTCACGGCGAGTCACCTGTCCCTGACTTTTACTAAAAATACCCCTAGCTAAATCTTAGGTGCTGATGGGGGGGGGGTGCTCCAGTGTATGCTGCTGCTCCTGGGGGAGGAGAGGGGTGGCCCAGGGCCCTGCTGCTGCTGCTGCTGGTCTGGGAAAGGAGTGGCCTGGGGCCCTACTGCCACCGCTGCTTCTGGCAGGGGCGGCCTGAGGCCCCACCACCACTGCTGCTCCTCTGGGCAGGGGCGGGCTGGGGTGCGCTGCTGCTCCCGGACCACTGCTTCGTGGCAGCACCTGGAACCAGTTGCCTGGGGCTGCCATAGCAGCAGCCGGTGGGGCTGACCCCAGGGCTGCCCCAGCTGCTCGGGCAGCCCTGGTGTCAGCCGCTGCAGTTGCGGAAGTCATGGAGGTTCCAGAAAGTCACAGAATCCGTGACTTCCGTGACCTCCGTGAAAGATTCGCAGCCTTAATGATAGGTAGTGTGGAGGTAGGCCACAAACAGCCTTGAAAGTGAAGACAAGTAGTTAATGTTTACTGTGGTAAAAAGGTAAACTGCTTCACATTATCCTGCCCATGTGTCTCAGTCAAGACCTGCTACACTTCTCATATTCTATTCCTCTGTCTCAATGACTTAGTCATGGAGGCTCTTGGCCAATAGTATGATGTGGAGAAAGAACCGAGCAGAGTCCTGATTCAAAGCCCATTGATGTAAGTGGGAGTGGATGACCAATTGTACTCATTTTCAGTGTGGAAGTTAGAAACTTTGAACTTGTATGAAATAACTTCCTTCATTCTATTTCCAAAAACATTTGATTTGAACTCTCATTTCTCACTTCTTATTAGAGAAAAATTGATTCATGGGGCTGACAATAAATCATTCTGAAAATGCCACAATGCATTTGAAAAAGACGGGTCCTCTGGTTTATGGTAAAATTGATCAGGAAAGCACTCAGATTTAACTTTTCATTGAGAAAATTGTTCAAATCATTATACATTTCCAAGGTAGTATCCACAAATCTTAAAAAATCTAAAGTGAATCATAGATTTGTAAGGTTTGCAAATTCTCAGCTTGCCTAAAACGGCTTTGTAAAGGCATTTTTGTTAAGATGCAGTTGTCTGTTAAATTGCTGAAAATCATTCAAGAGAGAATGGCTCAACCTGTTCTTCCATCAAGTGCCAGTCACAGAACATTGTTTCGACATAAATACTGATAATAGAATTAGGATATTGGAAAACTATAATTCCTTCCAGGGTGCCTGTAATGTCAAAAATTGTAGGAGCAGTGTAGCCATAGGAATCCTGAGATGAAATTATGAAATTACAGTCTTTAAAATGCCCTGGAAAGATATGCTTTTTGTATAATAAGAACTGTAATATTTTAGCCATTCCCTTGCTGCTGCTCACTCCCCTCCCACGAAAAGTACAATGCTCATTAGGAAACTGAAAAACATTAGGCAGGTGTTTGGAAAATGACTCAAAGTGATGGCGGTGAAAAATATAACATTATACTGAAGCCGTTACACCATCAGATAAGTAAGTTGCCTTTATAATCTCAACCACGAGATAGCTTTTGACAGGTGTGAATATAAAACTACTAAATTATAGATTAGCAGAACCTAGTCATCATCACCTTAAGTATGTTGTAGACCTTTCTAACTAGATGTAAAAGACATACTCCTTGTATTAAATGTCAAAGTAGCTAAACAAGCTAATGCACTGAATAACAAAGAATAAAAGTAAATGTCAACGATAATGTAAAGCTACTATTTATTTTTTTCCCCCCAGGGCTTTCATAGAGTCATAATTGTGGAAGTAAACTCAAGAAGGTTAGTTGATAGGAACCCTAAGGACAAGTAAGAGTTCTTACAATATTCGTAGTTGACAAGAATTATATAGAATAGTCTATTTTCCTTTAGCCTCCTTTCCCCATCCCAAAATGAACTAGTGGCCATTAGGAAATTGAGAACCACTACGATTTTTTCCTCACAGTTTGATAATAATAGGAATGATGATATTGGGTTAGACAGTGGTATTGATGACACTGCTTTGTGTTGAGGGGCAGCCTGGAGCCAATCTCAGTTAGGAAACCTCTTCAGTAGACTTTTCTAATGATATGTAAAAGAAATATTCACTAAGGTAGCCAAATAGGCCACTAAAACACCTGTACTTCTAAATTTTGCAGTAATTAGCATTTGAAATAGCGACTTTCATCTTCCAACCACTTTATAAACATTACGTTATTAATATTTGTCAAGGACACAGATTTATAATGAGTGATGTTGAGGTGAGTTGACTGTGCACATTGCTTCATTATACTACATAATTTTCTTATCACTAAATAGCATATTGTATGTTACTGGCTGCCTGAAGAAGGAGATGCATGTTTCTCTAGAGATGATGCTTTTGAATCTCAAGATGCATGATATAAGTCTGGGGAGGACAAGATCTTCAGAAATTTTGTACGAAGACAAACTAACTGGGCCTAATAGCATATTTATACTGCTGTACTTGACTGTTTGAGGGTTTAGTCTCTCTTATCAACCAACTGTTAATAAGAACTGTAAACTTCATCCACCTTACATTTTGATTAAATCCAACATTATGTGCAGAGTTGCCTCTAATTAACTAACTGTTGACCTAATGACCACTAGAGTGATATCTAAAAACCATCAGCCTCAATTCTTTTCAGCTTGCCCTGTCACCATGACAGTAACAAATAATGTTCATTTCCCCTTGGCTGACATACAGTAATTTTAAACAATCCTGTCCCATTATGTTATGCTACGTGAAAATGATAATTTCATTTAGGAAATGAACAGTCTTCATTTCTAGCACTTTGAAATTCCAATAATTATGTTTAAATTATTTCTGCCTTAAACTGTGAGTTTAGGGTCGGCTGCAGTGTCACTATATCACTAATGCTATATGAAGTACCTTTTTGCTACAAAAAGATGGAAAGATATTTCTTCTGTTAAAGATTTTAACATAGCGAAAGTAGTAATTAACTGACATCATGCTAGACTCTAATGCAATGCCATTTTTGTTGCCCTTTCTGATATAAATCTATTGTAAAGTTCATATTGAACCGATGAACCTATTAGACTTCATGGACACTGCTCATTGTATTGGCATTAGCAAATATGTTGCAAATCTGTCACTCACTGTCTGCTTCCATATGAGAATAGTGAGAAATTACTAATGCTCTGAAGGTCACCTACGAGTTAATTATTACCCATAAAGTGTCAGGTAGAAAATTCCCGCCTATTCAGAAATTACCAGTGACACAGAAAAAGTAAAAAGAGGATCTATTCCAACTAAAGTTTAACATACTGGTTTCTCTGAGATGGAAAATATAGGCTATGGGTATGAGATATGCCAAGCTTTAGTGGTCACTTGAATTATTATCATGACTGCTGTGGGATAGTGTTTGAATTTACAGTGAGATGCGTTAACCAGGAATCAGTGTTTCCATAGCAGTTTTAAAACGGATTAAGCAAATTGCCCAGTTGGTTTGCTCACTTGTCACACCAGTGCAAGGATTCCATTAGCACAGATCCAAGCTGGTTAGACCGGAAACATAATATATCACTTTGCCAATTTCAAAATCACTTGGGAGGTATGAACTGTCCAATAGAGGAATAGGATAAGAGAAGGTGTGAGTAACTTTTTTTACATGCTTTATTGGATCTGAACTTTAGAGTTAGACCTGTAACAGGGTGGTTTGCTTTTGGGGCTAAAGCGCCAACCTGCTTACAGAATAATCCCCAGCTGAGGGGAATCAGGCACTTCCCCATGAAGAGCAGAAGATGGCTGCAGTAAAAAAGAGAGCTGGGCAGGAAGCTCAGAGCAGGAGGGAAGCTATGGAGAAAGCTCTCCAGGCAGGGAGGCCTCTGAGAGACCCTGAATAAGCAGAGAAGTGACTGGGTTCCCCTACTGGCTCTGCAGAAGGGGGCGTACAAGCCCATTCTAAGAGTTGTTGAGCCCAGTAAAGGGGGCCAGGGGCTGCAGGCTGAGCTGAAGTCAGGCAAAGGAAGAGCCCTAGAGAAGGCGGAAGGATTTTTGTTTCTGTTAAAGACATTTTTACTTTTCGTTTGGGACAACTGGGAACCTGGAACGGGCGAACAAAAACAGTGACTCAGCTGAAGGGCTGAGTTACCAGGCAGAGAAACTGGAAAAACCTTCAACAGGAAATCATACCCCAGTGTGAAAGCTGTGAAACCACATCTGGCCCGAAAAGGCACTTAACAATGACTGAACTCCATTACAAGGCTCCAGTCCCTCAAATCACTTTAGCATGTGAGTAACTTTAAGCATGTATGTGGTCCCATTGGCTTGACATGCTTTGTTGGTTTGAGGCCTCAGTTACCTAGAAAGATTTTAGAATCAAAATTTCAAAGGGAGAGGACATAATTGGTGTACCTGCAAAAATATGTGCTTCCCAGTTGCACCCACAGAAATCCACATTTGTTCGTGTATGGTAGATCAGTGAACTGCACACTTAACCCATGGTTTGTATATTTGTGCATTGGTTGTGTGCGAATGCATTTTTTATATTGGCTCACCTGTCTCTCCCAGTTTAGGGCCCCACTATCTGTTTAGGAAGGTTTCATGATTAGGAGAAGGAATAGTTGTTTATATGGGAGAAGAGGAAAAGTAGGTGGGAAAATGTGGGTCACATATTATATTAAGATTTCATTTAATAATAGCTTATAAAGGGTCAATAAATGTATAGATGTGATGAGAAAGTATAGAAGCAAGTGGTATGTGCTATAAATTGTTATAAACACATCAGATTATAAACAATGGTTATAAGACACCAGCTAACCCATTGGCCTCCTATAACAATATAGAATAATTAATAGATTCCAAGGCCAGAAAGACTGTTGTGATCATGTAGTCTGACCTCCTGTATACCACAGGACATAGAATTCCCCGAAATAATTCCTAGAGCAGATCTTTTGAAAAAACATCCAGTCTTGAATTAAAAATGGTCAGTGACAGAGAATCCACAATGACACTTGGTAAATTGTTCCAATGGTTAATTACTCTCACATTAAGCATTTACACCTTATTTCCGGTCTGAATTTGTCTAGCCTCAACTTTCAGCCATTGGATAACGTTATACCTTTCTCTGCTAGATTGCCCATTATTAAATATTTGTTATGGTAGGTATTTATAGACTGTAATCAAGTCACACCTTAACCTTCTATTTGTTAAACTAAATAGAATGAGCTCCTCAAGGCATGTTTTCTAATCCTTTAATCATTCTTGTGACTCTTCTCTGAACCCTCTCCAATATATCAACATCTTTCTTGAATAGTGGGCACCAGAACTGGACACAGTATTCCAGTAGCAGTTGCACCAGTGCCAAGTACAGAAGTAAAATAACCTCTCTACTCCTACTCAAGTTTTTCCTATTTATGCATCTTTGGATCACATTAGTCTTTTTCACCACAATATTACACTGGGAGCTCATGTTCAGCTGATGATCCACAACAGCCCCCAAATCTTTTTCAGAGTCACTGCTTCCCAGGATAGTGTCCCCCATTACTGTAAATATGACCTATGTTCTTTGTTCTCAGATGTATATATACATTGTCATATTAAAATGCATATTGGTTGCTTGCGCTCAGTTTACCAAATGACCTAGATCACTCTGAATCAGTGACCTGTCCTCTTCATTATTTACCACTCCCCCAATTTTTGTGTCATCTGCAAACTTCTCAGTGATGATTTTATGTTTTCTTCCAGGTCATTGATAAACCAGTGTTAAGCTGGTTATTAAAACATCTACCAATCATTTATTAACCCTTTATAAATCATTTATACCTGGGACCTTAATATAATCTATGAGCAAAATGGGCTAATCTTATTTTTTCATCATATTTAAACAATGTTTAATCTTTTGTGATTTCTGTTTGGGAGTCCTCTAAGTGTAAAGTATTTAGTCCGTTCCATGCCTGCTTAGTGCCAGACTATGGTTTAGAATTAACCCTGCATGTGAGTCGGTCTAGGAGAGTTGAAGAGAACTGCAGGGTTTCAGGACCTCTATACACAGCGATTTAGTGTGTGGCAAGCCAGGGTGTGAATCTACAGTTCACTAGCTTGCTGCACACTAACTCTCAGTGCCATCCCTGCTATCGCACACTAGAAGTTCCATAGTGTGCTTTGATGTACTGCTGTTTGAAATGGAAGTATGTCAAAGCACACTACAGAACTTTTAGTATATAGTAACAGGGTCCACATGGCAAATTAGTGTGCGGGAAGCTAGCATACTGTAGATTCTCACCCATGCTTGCCGTGCACTAACTCGCCCTATAGACAAGCCCTCGGTCTGTGTCCAGCAGCCTTAAGAAAATCACTTTTGCATTCATTATGCTGGAGCCCCATCTCTTGACCACAACAATACTTTATTGGCCATGCAGCAAAGACAGACTTCATAGGGAGCAGCTTCTAACTTCCCCAACTGCTAGTAGAGTAAGTATGAGATGGGGAATATGAGGGTTGAAGAGATAAAAGGAAGCAAATCTCAGGATCCAACATACATGAGCACAAACAGGAGTGGCATGTTTTTCATTAGGGAGTACTCATCATAACATATGACAAATGACATCACTGGGGAACCATTAGATGACCCGAATTGTCACAAATATCTATGCATAGTTTTGCACAGAATTTTTTTGATTCAAGTATCTAACTGCTTTGAATTGCCTGCAAAAAAAGTTACAGAAAGAATTAATGTGAAACTCTTCTTGTTCCTGTTTTACACTAGTGTCCCTCCCTTGACTTCAGTGGAGTTATTCCAGATTAACATTGATTGAATCAAGGCTCATATCAATTTCTGAATTAAAGTGAAGGAAGGGACATTGTGCTTATCAGAAAGGTTTTTGCTATTGCATATAATCAGTTGAAATGATAAATGAGTACATTGTCTAAATTAATACAATAGTTGCATGCAACCAATGTTATCTCTCTTCAAGGTAACCTTAATTTATTAATCCATTTTAAAGGGAAAATCTATTTTTTCCCCTGCTGAATAAGTCTGTTTTAGGTGCATTCAGACTGGGAACACCACTTTCTTCATTCCATGTATGCATTTTGTCCTTGTGTACCCTTCAGGTGCCAGATAGATTATTGCTCACATCAGAACAGGAATTTGATTAATCACTAGATCATATGTTTTATTCAAAAACAGTGCCCTCCATACTTCATCCAGAGTAAATTAATGAAAAATTCACATAAATTGTGGAGCATATTTTATTAACCTGATTTTGAGGTTTGTTTGTAGCTTCAGAATACTCGCTACAAATCAGGATATAGGAGACTACATTTAGAATCTTGATTTCGGATAAGTAGGTCAAATGAATACAAATGTCACTAAAGTCTCATGGCAAATTAAAGGGCCACATGAATCAGTCTCAACACATAAAACATGAATTTGGCTGAAATTCTTGTACTAATCATGATTTTCAGAATTGCTTCACAGCTTGGAGTCTATGTCATCTGCAGAGCATTCTGCCCTCTGGGTACAAGGCTTAGACAGGTACATTCTATGCTAGGAGCATGACATTAATGGCAAAGCAAAATTATGAAAACTCCATATTTTATAAGCCTAAAAGGCATGAGTCTGGAGCCTTCAGCAGAGTTTATCCTGTATAAAATGGAGACAAACGTGACAGAATAAAGGCAAAAACCGCCAATCACATTCATATGTTAACACCCAGTTTATATAATCTACTCTTCCTTTGGTATGTTGATGTCAGTGGAAGTTCCATACTATATAGGGAAAACAGACTGTTGAGACTGAGTATTAGCATCTGGATCTGAGAAGAAATGTTCACCCTTATATAGTAGGAATGTCTTTCTATTAGGGCTGTCAAGTGATTAAAAAAATTAATTGCAATTAATCGTGCTGTTAAACAATAATAGAATACCATTTATTTAAATATTTTTGGATGTTTTCTACATTTTCTACAATGTGAAATTTTAGAGCCTAGAAGTCCAACCAGTCCTACTTCTTGTTCAGCCAATCGCTCAGACAAACATGATTGTTTACATTTGCAGAAGATAATGCTGCCTGCTTCTTGTTTACAATGTCACCTGAAAGTGGGAACAGGTGTTCGCATGGCACTGTTTTAGCCGGCATCCAGGGCCGGTGCAACCATTTAGGCAAACTAGGCGGCCGCCCAGGGTGCCTAGTGGTTGGTGGCGCCTAAAAGCCCACTCAGGCAAGGAGGTGGAGTGGAGGTGAGCTGGGGCAGGCCCGGTAATGGGGGGAGGGGGTGCACAGGGGAACCGGTCCCCACCCCAGATCACCTCCACTCCGCTGAGCACACAGCCCCCGCTCTAAATCTCCTCCAATCGGCACCGCAAGCCTGGGAGGGGAGGAGAATTAGAGCGGCACCGGCGTGCTCAGCGGAGGAGGCGGAGCCGAGGTGAGCTGGGGTGGGCTCCCCGGGCGGGGTTAGCTGCCGCAGAGGGGGGGGTCTCCCCGAGTGGGGTTAGCTGCAGAGGGGGGGTAGCTGCTGCTGGGGTGGGCTCCCCGGGCCGGGGAGGGTGGCGGGCTCCCCAGGTAGGGGGCTGGGATAGCTGCCGTGGGGGGGCGGGGTTAGCTGGGTGAGGGGGGGAGACGCAAGGTGGAAGTTTCGCCTAGGGCACAAAACTTCCTTGCACCGGCCCTGCCGGCATCGCAAGATATTTACATGCCAGATGCGCTAAAGTTTCATATGTCCCTTCATGCTTCAACCACCATTCCAGAGGACATGCGTCCATGCTGATGAGGGGTTCTGCTCGATAATGATCCAAATCAGTGTGGACCGACACATGTTCATTTTCATAATCTGAATCAAATGCCACCTGCAGAAGGTTGATTTTCTTTTTTGGTGGTTCAGGTTCTGTAGTTTCCGCATCAGAGTGTTGCTCTTTTATGACTTCTGAAAGCATGCTCCACACCTCATCCTGCTCAGATTTTGGAAGGCACTTCAGATTCTTAAATCTTGGATCGAGTGCTGTAGCTATCTTTAGAAATTTCACATTGGTATCTTCTTTGCATTTTGTCAAATTTGTAGTGACCGTGTTCTTAAAATGAACATGTGCTGGGTCATCATCTGAGACTGCTATAACATGAAATATATTGCAGAATGCGGGTAAAACAGCAGGAGACATACAATTCTACCCCAAGGAGTTCAGTCACAAATTTAATTAATGCATTATTTTTTTAACGAGTGTCATCAGCATGGAAGCATATCCTCTGGAATGATGGCCGAAGCATGAAAAGGCATATGAAGCTTTAGCGCATCTGGCACGTAAGTAGCTTGCGACACCAGCTACAACAGTGTCATGTGAATGCCTGTTTTCACTTTCAGGTGACATTCTAAATAAGAAGCGGGCAGCATTACCTCCCGTAAATGTAAACAAACTTGTTTCTCTTAGTAATTTGCTGAACAAGAAGTAGGACTGAATGGTCTTGTAGGCTCTAAAGTTTTACATTGTTTTGTTTTTGACTGCAGTTATGTAACAAAAAATCTACATTTGTAAGTTGCGCTTTCATGATAAAGAGATTGCACGACAGTACTTTATGAGGTGAATTGAAAAATACAATTTATTTTATCATGTTTACAGTGCAAATATTTGTAATCAAACATAATATAAAGTGAGCACTGTACAGTTTCTATTCTGTGATGTAACTGAAATCGATATATTTGAAAATGTAGAAAAACATCCAAAAATATTCAATAAATTTCCATTGGTATTCTATTGCTTAACAGTGTGAATAATCAGGGTATGGAAATTGTTTGGCAGGCCATGAATGGTTACAAAATTACTGAGTTTGGGGAAGAGGGACTCGTGGGGTGTGGCACGGGGAGGGGGCTCTACAGGGGCAGTACTAGGGACTCCTAGGGGCCCTGCCGGCAGTGACACCAAGGCACCTGTACTAGGCAGCACCACGGGCAGAGGCACCCTAGCTGGGCCGGGTTCAGCCCCTGGGAGGTTTTGAGAGTTTCAAGGATGGGGCTATAGGAGACCAAGAGGGTCCAGGCTATGGTGATTGGCAGATGAGGAATAAGGTGTCTCTTGGAGGAGTGGTGCCTCAGGGAGTGGTCGATGAAGGAGCTCGCAGTTCCTAATTGGACTTGATTAGGGGCGATATCTTGCGATGAAGCTGGCCCTGATCATTGGCTACTTTGGGCGGAGGTTGGCGCGAGGAGGATGGCGCTTCAGGGATTGGGTGCGCTGCCGCGTAGGGATGGGGTTCTGATTCCAGAAACAGAGTGGTGAAGTCTGGGTAAGTGGTGCTGGTCACGCCTGTGCAGTTGGCTCTGCATGTGGAAATATGGTGCTCATCAAGGATTTGTGAGTCAGAGGCAGGGGAGTGCCGGGCAGGTGGAGCGGGGCAAGCCCCTGACCCTGCTCCCCAGCGGGAGCGCTGGAGCGGGGCACACCCCCGACCCCACTCCCCAGTGCGAGTTTGAGGGCCGGATTAAAAGATCTGACGGGCCGTAGTTTGCCCTCCCCTGGACTAGAGAAAACATTCCCCAACTATAGAAGCCCATATCCTCCTAAAATGAAAAAACTAAAACTAAAACCCCCTTCTTCCATATGACACAGAGTTAAATCAAGAAATGCATATACAGAGCCTGATGTCCCTCAATGTAACGCATGCCAGGATCCTTGAAGTTGGTGCCACAATGTGGCCTAGTGTTGTAGGCACAGAAGTTGCAGCTAGGCAATGCCTGTGCACTTGGTCTAATGAGCCAATAACTCAATGTTTCCATTGGCCAAGTCACTTAGGTCCAAACTGTCAAAAGTTTACATAAATGCTATGTGCCTAATTTGAGACACCTTGGCTCTAATTTTCAGAAGTTCTGAGCACCCAAAACTCAATGGGACATGTGTGCTCAGCATTGTGAAAATCAGGCCCAGAAGTTGAGGCACCCCATATTCATGGATATTTTTTAATTGTATTGCTAAAATCGAGATGTGTTTGGATTTGAGTGACACAACTTATTACTACCGAACCACTTGGATGACCTTGCTGCTATATGAACCATATGATTGTAAATTAATATTGCTTGAAGTGTAGAGAGATTGTTTATTGCTCACCATGAAGCAAAGTCTTGCTCTATTGTTATTCAGCATACAGAGAAGTTTATGGAACTCAGACCTGCCAAAGGAATGTCAGCATTCATTTATGCAATAGATTATTTTAGGCATTTACATATGCTTCTTTCCATTCATCACTAGACTTGAGACCACCAAATTCATCCACATCTGGCATCCTGAGGTGTCCTACATATGATCTAAAGCTCACTCTCCAGTTACCAATTCATTTTAGGCAACCCAGGTCAGGACTATACTAGGAATCAAGCGGAGTGCCCCAGGGGTCGGTGCTGGGGCCAGTTTTGTTCAACATCTTTATTAATGATCTGGACGATGGGATAGATTGCACCCTCAGCAAGTTCGCAGATGACACTAAGCTGGAGTGAAGGGATAGGGTCCAGAATGACCTAGACAAATTGGAGGATTGGGCCAAAAGAAATCTGATGAAGTTCAACAAGGACAAGTGTGGAGTCCTGCACTTAGGATGGAAGAATCCCATGCACTACTACAGGCTGGGGACCGACTGGCTAAGCAGCAGTTCTGCAGAAAAGGACCTGGGGATTACAGTGGATGAGAAGCTGGATATGAGTCAGCAGTGTGCCCTTGTTGCCAAGAAGGCTAATAGCATATTGGGCTGTATTAGTAAGAGCATTGCCAGCAGATCGAGGGAATTATTCCCCTCTATTTAGCACTGGAGAGGCCACATCTGGAGTATTGCGTCCAGTTTTGGGCCCTCCACTACAGAAAGGATGTGGACAAATTGGACAGAGTCCAGCAGAGGGCAACGAAAATAATCAAGGGGTTGAGGCACCTGACTTATGAGGAGAGGCTGAGGGAACTGGGCTTGTTTCATCTGCAGAAGAGAAGAGTGAGGGGGGATGTGATAGCAGCCTTCAACTGTCTGAAGGGAGGTTCCAAATAGGATGGAGCGCGGCTGTTCTCAGTGGTGGCAGATGATAGAACAAGGAGCAGTGGTCTCAAGTTGCAGGGGGGGAAGTCTAGGTTGGATATTAGGAAACACTATTTCACTAGGAGGGTGGTGAAGCACTGGAATGGGTTACCTACGGAGGTGGTGGAATCTCCGTCTTTAGAGGTTTTTAAGGCCTGGCTTGATAAAGCCATGGCTGGGATGATTTAGTTGGTGTTGGTCCTGCTTTGAGCAGGGGGTTGGAATAGATGACCTCCTGAGGTCTCTTCCAACTCTAACCTTCTATGATTCTTCTATGATTCTAGGAATCAGGAGACCTGTGTTCTATTCCTTGCTCTGCTGTGTGACTTTGGACAAATCCCTTAAACTCTCTGTGCCCCAGTCTTCCCGTCTGTAACATGAAGTTAACGATACCTAGGATAGTTAGGATGAACACAGCCCTAACTTGAGACTATTGACTATTAGCATTATTGTATTTAGCATAACCCTAGCTGTATGCCTCAGTCAGCCCTTGAAAGCAAGAAACTTCAAATTCTGAGATGGCACAAATGATGAGCCCATAGAATATTTTTAGACTTCTGTATCAATAAGTATTATGTATTTGTGTGTTCCTGGCTCACAGAGGGGTCCCTGTGAAATCTGAACTCACTAGGGGTGATTAATGCAATATCCCAAGCTAGTTATGCAGATACCCTGCCTTTAGAGACTTGACCTCTTGGGAAAGGTGCAGTGACTGGTTTTACCTGATGGGAGGCTGGCAGACAAAGCAAGATTTTTGATATAAAGCCTGAATTTATCCTGCCAGAGGGGCCTTCCTTTTGGAGAGTGCCAATTCTGCTGAAAGGTTGGAAGGACTTCAGTGTGCCAGGGCCCATAGGACTGATGGATGACTTCTGTTACATTTAGTGTGCATTTAGACCCCTGTATTGTTTTATATGTTTTTTTTCTGTATGTTCTTGTCCTTAAATAAATGTACTCTGCTTTGGTTGGTCACTGATAAACCATTGTCATTATCGCTGGAGCTAAAAAGGTCAAAATGAAGGGCTGAGTTAGTCAGACTTGCTGAGTTAATCACAGTGAATTGCAGGGATGTGGCAAGCCTAAACCCCTGGTCTGGAGAGAAGGATGAGTTCCTGCCTAGACAGAGTTGATGGCTAGAGGCCTGAGACCTGAAAGGGCATTCCGAGAGCACACCATGGACAGGGTCAAAAGTGCAGTTACCCAAAAACTGTGACGACACCTACCTTCCTTTGTAAAGCACTTTTGAAATCAATGATGAAAAAGGACGGTGTGAAAGCTAGGTATTGTTTTTCTAATTTCCAAAGACGTGTATAGGAAATCGATACTCCCATTGACTTTATTAATAATAATAAATAATAATATCTAGTTCTTGTGTAGTGCCTTTCATTGCCAGATCTCAATGCTCTTTACAAAGGAGGTCAGTATCATTTAATAGGAACGCGTCATCTCTCTTGGAACTTATCAGACCTCCTTCAGTGTAACATATGAACACCTCAAAGACATAAAGTAATTTATGCACATAACTATCTGTGCGGTAGGAAAGTATTATTATCCCTATTTTACTGATGGGAAACTGAGGGGGTGAGAGTAAGTGGCTTGCCCAAGGTCACACAGGAAGTCTGTAGCTGAGGCATGAATTGTCCTCACATCTATTGAGTATCAATTCAGTGCCTTAAACAGAAGACCAAGGTTTGGCCCTGTCACTAAATCCCATACAACTATGTTTTGAAAGTGTAATGGTGACTGCAAACCTACTGAATTTGACAGAGAAGGTAGTTTCTGTCAATGGTGATATCTAATATGATGTATGGAAGACTATAAGTTACTTTTCTTCTCCCAGACAAAAAGACATGTAATGGAGGTCATCCAGCAGACAAGACGCTACCTGCTGGATCAAGACGCTAAACATTGGAAGGGGGTTAATTAGCATCCTTAACAACCTTTTTCCACACACAGCTTGGGAGGATGAATATTGCCACTGACACCAAATGAAGGTCCTCCCCACCAAGGACTATAGAAGAGGGGATTGTTTGATATAATAAACCAGAACAACTGGAAGGATACCTTTGTAGGGGAGTCTGGTAAGCCGGCCATATCAAAAGAATTGCATCCTGGACCAGGATTTGAAAGATGTAAAGGAAGGAGAGAGAGATTGCAGAGAGACAGAAGGGAGAAACTATTTCAGGCTGTGCTGACAAAAGGGGGTCAGGAAATTGACAGATTTCAAGAGACATATGTTTTTCTTTTCATTTTACTGTAACTCGGCTGAGAAAAGAAATCTTTTCTAGTGTAGCTTATGAGAAGTTTAACTTTAGATCTCTTATGCAGTTTCTTTTGTTTTACTACTATTTTCTCTCTATTTTTAATAACTCTTGTTTTTCAATAAACTACTCGGAATGTTTTTTTCATGCAGTCTGCCCCAAAAGAAAAAAAAAAGGGCCGGCCTTAGGGGTGGGCCAGCCGGGCAACTGCCCAGGGGCGCCATGGTCAAGGGGGCACTGTGCGGCAGCGCAGAGGTGTGCACTGTCAGTGTAGAGTCAGAAACCACTCCCGGCTGGCAGGGGAGCGCTGCATGCGGGGGTGCCCAGATTTCTCCGTACTTCCTTCCGGCGGAGGAACACTGGGGGGAGGGGAGAGGGAGGTGAGTGGTGATGTACAGATACTGCTCCCCCCAAAATTCCCTTGTGCCTCCCTAGGTGGCTATGGGTGGGTCGGGGAGTGAGAAGCAACACTAAGTGCTTCGTGCATCCAGGTCACCTTTCCCACCTGGGCTGCTGCTTTCCTATCATCCCCTTATGCAGCCCAGGTGGGGAAAGTGATCTGGATGCTGGGAGCCCTGATGTTGCTCCTTGCTCCCTCTCACACAACCCCCTAGGGGTGCACAAAGGGGCAGTGTTTGAGGCGGGCAGTGAGCAGCAATGCCAACTGCTCTGTGCATCCAGGTCACTTTTCCCACCTGGGTGCTGGTGGGGGGTGCAGGGGTTGGGGCGCAGCAGGGAGGTGCAGAGGTTATGAGCAAAGGGGGCACAGTGCACGGGTTAAAGGTGCAGGAGAGGGGCAGGGGTTGGGGCACAGGAGAAGGGTGCAGGGCTTATGGGTGCAGGAGAGAGGTATAGGAATTAGGGGTGGAGGGGTTGGGGTGCAGGAGGGTGGTGCAGGGGGCACAGTGCAGGGTGGGGGGGAGCCTTGGGAGCCCATGGAGGCCTGGGGCAATGGGGGGTATCCCGAGGGGCCTGGGGCAATGGGGGGGACTCTGTGCCCATGGGGGCAGGGCCACCAAAATACAAGTTCACCCAAGGCACTATTTTCCCTAAGGCCGGCCCTAACTCTAAGGGGAGATAGAAAATATTTGGAAACTTTAATCCAATCAACATCTCAATCAGAGGGGTGTCCTCTCCCCAAAGACAAGAAAAGACTAAGAACCAAGGAGAAGACCCAAGTTGGTGAAGATTTCAGGGGATAGTAGCGCCTAAATCCCAAACAACTAGTTTTTGAAAGTATCTGGGTAAATGCAAACTTATTGGACTAAAGTTTAATTCAGGTACCTAGTATACCTTGTTTAAGAGGTGTTTAAAAATATAACTAACACTGTAATGTAAAACTGCTCTGTTCACTAGCAGAGCCATAGACAGACGTTCCAACTGACAAAAGATTTCAAGATTTCAAAATTTTGACTTCATTTCAAATTGGAAGGAATACCAAACATTTGAAAATTTTATGTGAAGGAAAAATCTGGGGAAAAAAATGTTTCAGGTTGATCAAAATGTTTCATTTAGATTTTAACTTTTAATTGTGCATTATGTATCATACAAAAATTTAAAAACTTCCAAATTTAAAAACAAAGTCATTTGAAAACAAAAAAAATAATTGTTTTTTTTTTGAAAACATCAGAATGGGTTGTTTCAACACTGTTGGAATTCCTCTCCACCTCCCCCTGTTTCTTCTGAAATGAAATTCTATTGAAATCGATACAACTTTGCAAAGCATTTTTACTCCAAAAGAGTAGTCTGCTGAAATATGGTTCCATTGAAGTTTCCCTGAGCAGCTCTGTTCATAGTGCTGTTTTGCCTCAAGTTTTCTTAGAATTACAGTAAAACAGACCAAAAGGAATATCCATGACAGTTTTGCCCTATGTATGCAGCAAAGAGAACTGCAGGCATCAGTGAACTGCCACCAGAAGATAAGATGGAGATTTATAGCTAAATTGGCTGTAGTTATGCAAGGCAGTGTCTGTGAGTGTAGAAGCAAATGCTTCAATATTCCTACACAGATAGCTTGCTAATGTCAGCAGCAGTCATGGTCTTCACTCCAGTACTGGCCTTTCGACCCCTGGGGGGAAATTCGTCTTCTCTTCTGTCAGCACATATTAGTAAATCAGAGACAAAAAGCAGTAATAGAAACGAGCATAGCACTGACCAATTAATAACTCAAGGGTAAAAACTGTAATGTGACGTAAATTCACTCCATCAGCTCTGCCAAATCATTTCTGTTCTGATTGCTACAAATAATATGACCGTAAGCTTCATTATTACTAAGAGGGAGAATTATGAGCAGCCAGAGGCATAATCTGTCTGTACTACAGACCAGAAAAAATATCTCTAGCTGTTTAAAACTTGTTATAATTAGTACCCCAATGACCAAGGCCACTGAAATCAGTTAATACAGATTTCCTGCAGAATCTACAAAATGTACTTTTATCCAAGGATTGTACCACATTCCCCTGAAAATAAACAAAAAAAATCCCTTTAAAATGAAATATTTAATATTTCTGTTCATAAATGAAATTACAAAGTAACCTCTTATTTTTTTCATTCCTGCAGTATTATTCAGATACTGAAATAGGGGTGAAATCCTGCCTTCTGAGACATACAACCTCCTTTTTTCCCTGTACTTCATATCTGTAGTATGTATCACGAACTTTAGTTAATGTTTTCTTTTTAGGGTAGAGTCTTTACAGTACCCAAAATAATAATTTCTTTTGTGCTTGGATAAAAAATATTTTTAAATGAATAGATAATAAATTATCCTTGAACACTATTTGCTCTTCAGTAGGTTTACCCATCTTTGTCCTCCATACTGAGAGGTCATTTGTCTACCAACAAGCACCATTTTGGCAAATGAGACTTGATCTTGCTCTGATTGAAGTCACTGGCAGTATCAGGCCAATGGTTACCTGATCAGACATCAACATAATAGCACATACATGGGTATTGATAGGCCAAGTGGAAAACAACCACTACCCCCACTCCTTGGTAAAACACAGAATGGCTTTGCAATAGCAGACCCTCCCACCATCTTTATATGCTCTTGTGAGATCCCGACCCCATGTGTGTCCTCTCCACTTGTAGTATTTCTGTCTAACTGCCCCCCCACACACAAACGCCTAAATGCATCTTCCCCTTTCACTTTGAGTTGGCTCTTCCTTCCTCAAGAAGAGAAAAGGGGTGGTTTGATGTCCACATCCTCCCTACCAATGAGGAGGAAGAAAATGGGCTTCCTACAGTCCAATCCTTACACTTCTTTTAATGACAAGAAATTGGAATGTCATGTCTGATATCCATTGCCCAAAAGAAGAGAGAAAACAAGTGAGGGGGGGCTTTTCATGGCTTACTCTTTGTCCTCCAATGAAGAAGAAATTTCGTCAACACTTTTCAGGCCATGCTTCCTCCACTGCAAGACATGGGCCTTTTCTCACTAGAAGTGTGAGTCTCAGTCTGAACTGAGTCTAAGCAAACATAGGGGGGGAATTATCTGAATCAGAATGAGATAAGGAAAACATAGGTGCAGAAATTTTCTAATTTAATTTTAATCTTTGATTTTAGACAAATACTATTTAAATGGGTGAAAGAAGCACCAATACAGTAAGGAGCGCTCACTGCCACAGTTCATAAACCACACTGAGGGCCTCACCGTTCTTCTCCTCCCATTATCCCAGAGTCAAAGTCTGTCAGTCACAGACTTTAAAAAGAATGTATCATGCTTTAAGCATCCCACCAGAATGTCAATGTCTCATGGAGTTTGAACTTAAGGAAAAAATATAAAACCTACATGCTGTATATTTATTTACATTTGTGAAATACTAGGCTAAATCCCTTTGAAGCAGAACCAGTTTAAAAGACAGGGCTCTGGTGCAATTTACCCATTTTATACAGGAAGGGCAAAAGCAAGCCTCTAACAACTGTTCATTATTTTGGTACAAAATGCTTTTGAAGAATACTGTCTATCAATGTACAATCAGAACGGATTCCAAATAAGCCAGCTTGTTATTCTGTTTCTGTAGAGCACATGAGGCTCGTAATTCTGTGTCCGAGAGAATCATTTGGAGGCAGGCATTTCCCTGGCTGATATTTTGATTTACAGACTGTTGCACAAAAGTTCAAGGGGGACAAAAAAAAGATGAAGCCCATGTATCTGCTCTGTGTTTTCTGTATGGGGGGTTGAATTATGACAGCAGCATAGCATGGACACGCATGGATTGTGTCAATGCTGAATACTTAATTCTCTACCCTTGCCAACTGTGAATCATCAAGGCTGTGATTGCTTTAAGGAGCTGCCTGATGCTGAGGAAGTAGAAACATAAACTTCCCCACCCAACCCTGCACTGGTGAGCAATAACAAATCCAGTCTGAACCACTGCCTAGCAACCACTCTGTGCCTGGAAGGCTGGCCTCTCTTTAGGCAGCCCTGCTGGATATGCTGCTTCTGCTGTAGCATAGAGGCGCTGAGCAATGTGAAGATGCATGTGCATGCACACACAGACTATGGTGAACAGCAGTGAGGCAGGGCTGTCTAAGCACTGTTGGGAATCCTGAGAACAGAAGATTATGTCCTCTGATTAAGACCGCCATGCCACTGCTGGTAGATACAGCATGGACCTAGAGATGTCTGGGAAGAGAATACTGAGAGGGGACATGATAACAGTTTCCAAGTGTATAGAAGATTGTTACAAGGAGGAAGGAGAAAAATTGTTCTCAACCTCTGAGGATAGAACAAGAAGCGATGGGCTTAAATTGCAGCAAGGGAGGTATAAGTTGACATTAGGAAAAATTTCCCATTAGGGTAGTTAAGCACTGGAATAAATTTCCTAGGGAGGTTGTGGAATCTCCATCATTGGAGATTTTTAAGAGCAGATTAGACAAACAACTGTCAGGGATGGTCTAGAATAGGGATCGGCAACCTTCGACACATGGCCCATCAGGGTAATCCGGGCCACGAGACATTTTGTTTACATTGACTGTCCGCAGGCACGGCCCCCCGCAGCTCCCAGTGGCTGCGGTTCGCCGTTCCCGGCCAATGGGAGCTGCAGGAAGCGGCGGCCAGCCTGCAGACGGTCAACGTAAACAAAATGTCTTGCGGCCCGCCAGCAGATTACCCTGATGGGCCGTGTGCTAAAGGTTGCCGACCCCTGGTCTAGATAATACTTAGTCCTGCCATGATTGCATGGGACTGGACTAGGTGATCTCTTGAGGTCCCTTCTAGTCCTATGAGTCTATGATGATAATAAGGGTAGTTATTCATAATCACTTCTGCTTACCTTGTTACATTGCTGTAAGACCATAATGTAACCATCAAACATTTCTATACTATATGTCTGTCGATGCTGGTTTACCTACATGCACCTAAAGTTTGGGTAGTAGTTGGATTAATTGTCTATTTTTGAAAATTGTTTGAAATACAGGGGATGGAAACTCTGGCAATTTACCCCTATGTGGCAACTCTGACATTATAAGGACCCTACTTGTAATCGTAAGGCACAGAGGATCCCTGATCCGAAACCCTGCTGAGCCCATGTGAACTACACAATCTTAGAGCCTGAGACAACCATCTGTGGGATGCTTGTTGCATTATGGAGTAGACTTCAAACTTTCCACACCATCTTTGTTGGGGATTTGTCCTATGTAGGGTTATAGTAGTGATAATTTTCATACCCAGTTAAGTATTTGGAAGCCGGGGGGATGGCCGGGAGAGTAAGGATAGGCTGCCTATGCGTATCTCCCCTGGGAGCATAAGAGAGTTTTACCTATGTTTAGTTAAAAGTGTTCTTTTAAGCCTGATAGTGGATGACATTGGTCCCAGGCATTGCCAACTACACATATATTCATATGTTGCTATAATTTGTATTTTTTTCTTTTTGTTATAGGGGCTTCTGTGGACCTCAGGCTACACTTGATACAACAAAAGATTTTATTCCAAATGTTTTTGACACTACAGAGGTTATACAAGATAAAGGTCTGATGCTTGTTGGTGCTGTAAAAAGCAAAAAGGAACCCTGATGCACATACTATGGGACTATACAACAGTCAAGCTATGGAAAGCAGTGGACACCAGAATTAATATAGCAGCCAAATCTCAGCCAAAATGTATATCCTAGGTTATTTACCTACTAAGCTGGGTTTAACTCTGCTACAAAGACTTTAGTTCTTGAGGGCTGCAATGATCACCAAGCACATGATTTTACAAAAAAACGGAAGAATAGATAATGTTCAGAATACAGCAGTGGTATTCAGACCTGTCTTAGTTAGCAACCAAAGAAAGAATAGCTTATTACGGTAGATAGTATTTATATGAATTTGAAGAAATTTAGACCCCATTTCTAGATGCACATGGAGAAAACTGTCCAGAATGCTCAAAGGATAGCAGACCTTCATTCCTCCTAACTCCTCCATTTTTCCCTTCCCCACCCCAACCCCTCCTTCCCTTCTCTGCCTATTCATATGTCTTTTCCTATTTTATTACTGTTATCCCCACCTTAACGTGGTATGCCTATGTAGTATTTTCTGGGTTTTACATTGTCTGGTCTTGCAGCTTTGACAAGTTCTAAAATTGCATCGTTGCATAATTCTATTGGAGATCCCGTGAAGCATGCAGTATTTGACACACACACACACACAAAAAACCAACAACCTGTAAGTCATTCACCTTTTTGTGCTGTTCATTGTCTCTTTATGAAAATCAATAAAAAATTAATCCCTCTCTCTCCTCCCCCAGAAAAAAAACCCACCTTTTTTCTTTGAGTTCCCGCATGATCTATATATTCTTTTAGCTGCTGTTTTTTTCTGGCCTACTTAGGTCTAACTGCTATTTGTGTTTTCTGAAGTCTCTAACCATTTAACTTCCCCCAGCTCTTGTTTCCCTCGTGTATTCTTGTTTTACTCCTATTTTGCTCTGAAGTCTCCTGCTGCTTAGCTTCCTCTAGCTGTTGCTTTTCTGGCTTATTTTTGTCTCACTGCTATTTGCAGTATCTGTGAAAAGTCCCATACTGTTTAACTTTCTAATAGTGGTTGTTCCTTGACTTATTTTTTCCACTTCTTGAATTTGCTGTAAAAAGTCTCCTGCTGTTTAGCTTCCTCTAACTGTTGCTTCTATAGACCACTTTCATCTCCCTTGTGGTAGATACTAAGTCTCTAGACCAAATTCTGAGGTGAGCCTAGAAGAAGTCTAAGGGTATGTCTACACTACGAAATTAGGTTGAATTTATAGAAGCCGGTTTTATAGATATCGGTTTTATACAGTTGATTGTGTGTGTCCCCACATAAAATGCTCTAAGTGCATGAAGCCGGCGGACCGCGTCCACAGTACCGAGGCTAGCGTCGACTTCCGGAGCGTTGCACTGTGGGTAGCTATCCCACAGTTCCCACAGTCTCCGCTGCCCATTGGAATTCTGGGTTGAGATCCCAATGCCTGATGATGCAAAACAGTGTCGCGGGGGGTTCTGGGTACATGCCGTCAGGCCCCTCCCCCTCCGTCAGAGCAACGGCAGACAATCGATTCGCGCCTTTTTACCTGGGTTGCCTGTGCAGACAACATACCACGGCAAGCATGGAGCCCGCTCAGCTCAGCTCACCGTCACCATATGTCATCTGGGTGCCGGCAGACATGGTACTGCATTGCTACACAGCAGCAGCTAATAGCCTTTTGGCAGTAGACGGTGCAGTATGACTGGTAGCCTTCATCGGCTATCTGGGTGCTGGCAGACGTGGGGCTGCATTGCTACACAGCAGCAGCCCCTTGCCTTTTGGCAGTAGATGGTGTATTAAGATTGATATCCGTCATCATCGTATTCCAGTTCAATCAGAGGCACCTGGGCAGACATGCTTTGTCTCCTGGAGACTCAGTCCTGCCGGCAGTCCTATTGAACCGTCTTGATGATGATGGCTAGCAGTCGTAGTACAGTATCTTCTGCCAAGCACCCAGAAGATGCCGAGGGCTATCAGTCATGCTGCACTGTCTGCTGCCAGCTTAAGATGTAAAAAATAGATGTATTCATTTGCTTCCCCCTCCCTCTGTGAAATCAACGGCCTGCTAAACCCAGGGTTTTGAGTTCAATCTTTGGGGGGGCCATTCTGTGTGACAATTGTTTGTGTTTCTCCCTGATGCACAGTCACCTTTGTTGATTTTAATACCCTGTACCTGTACGCCATGTCGTCAGTCGCCCCTCCCTCCCTCCGTCAGTTTCGCGTCTTTTTTCAGACCAGACGCCATAGCACTGGGATCATGGAGCCCGCTCAGATCACCGCAGCAATTATGAGCACTATGAACACCACGCGCATTGTCCTGGAGTATATGCAGAGCCAGGACATGCCAAAACAAAACCAGGACCAGCCGATGAGGCGATTGCAGCGCGGCGACGAGAGTGATGAGGAAATTGACATGGACACAGCCCTCACACAAGGTACGGGCCCCAGCAATGTGCAAATCATGGTGTTACTGGGGCAGGTTCATGCCGTGGAATGCCGATTCTGGGCCCGGGAAACAAGCACAGACTGGTGGGACCGCATTGTGTTGCAGGTCTGGGACGATTCCCAGTGGCTGCGAAACTTTCGCATGCGTAAGGGCATTTTCATGGAACTTTGTGACTTGCTTTCCCCTGCCCTGAAGTGCCAGAATACCAGGATGAGAGCAGCCCTCACAGTTGAGAAGCGAGTGGCGATAGCCCTGTGGAAGTTTGCAATGCCAGACAGCTACCAGTCAGTCGAGAATCAATTTGGAGTGGGCAAATCTACTGTGGGGGCTGCTGTGATCCAAGTTGCCAGGGCAATCAAAGACCTGGTGATATCAAGGGTAGTGACTCTGGGAAACGTGCAGGCATAGTGGATGGCTTTGCTGCAATGGGATTCCCAAACTGTGGTGGGGCGATAGACGGAACCCATATCCCTATCTTGGCACCGGAGCACCAAGCCACCGAGTACATAAACCGCAAGGGGTACTTTTCAATGCTTCTGCAAGCCCTGGTGGATCACAAGGGACGTTTCACCAACATCGACGTGGGATGGCCGGGAAAGGTACATGATGCTTGCGTCTTCAGGCACTCTGGTCTGTTTCGAAAGCTGGAGGAAGGGACTTTCTTCCCGGACCAGAAAATAACTGTTGGGGATGTTGAAATGCCTATTGTGATCCTTGGGGACCCAGCTTACCCCTTAATGCCATGTCTCATGAAGCCGTACACAGGCAGCCTGGACAGTAGTCAGGACCTGTTCAACTACAGGCTGAGCAAGTGCCGAATGGTGGTGGAATGTGCATTTGGACGTTTAAAAGCGCGCTGGCGCAGCTTACTGACTCGCTCAGACCTCAGCGAAAAGAATATCCCCATTGTTATTGCTGCTTGCTGTGCGCTCCACAATATCTGTGAGAGTAAGGGGGAGACATTTATGGCAGGGTGGGAGGTTGAGGCAAATTGCCTGGCCGCTGATTACGCGCAGCCAGACACCAGTGCGGTTAGAAGAGTACAGCAGGGCACGGTGCGCATCAGAGAAGCTTTGAAAACGAGTTTTGTGACTGGCCAGGCTACGGTGTGAAACTTCTGTTTGTTTCTCCTTGATGAACCCTCCGCCCCCCCTCACCCGGTTCACTCTACTTCCCTGTAAACCAACCACCCCACCCTCCCCTCCCCCCTTCGAGCACCACTTGCAGAGGCAATAAAGTCATTGTTACTTCACATTCATGCATTCTTTATTAATTCATCACACAACTAGGGGGATAATTGCCAAGGTAGCCTGAGAGGGGTGGGGGAGGAGGGAAGGAAAAGGACACACTGCAGTTTAAAAATTTAAAACTTTAACACTTATTGAAGGCCAGCCTTCCGATGCTCGGGCAATCATCTGGGGTGGAGTGACTGGGTGGCCGGAGGCCCCCCCACCGTGTTCTTGGGCGTCTGGGTGAGGAGGCAATGGGACTTGGGGAGGAGGGCTGTTGGTTACACAGGGGCTGTAGCGGCGGTCTCTGCTCCTGCTGCCTTTCCTGCAGCTCAACCATACGCTGGAGCATATCAGTTTGATGCTCCAGCAGCCAGAGCATCGACTCTTGCCTTCTGTCTGCAAGCTGACGCCACCTATCATCTTCAGCCCGCCACTTGCTCTGTTCATCCTGTGATTCAGCCTGCTACCTCTCCTCTCGTTCATACTGTGCTTTTCTGTAGTCTGACATTGACTGCCTCCATGAATTCTGCTGTGCTCTTTCAGCGTGGGAGGACATCTGGAGCTCCGTGAACATATCATCCCGAGTCCGCCGTTTTCTCCTTCTAATCTTTGCTAGCCTCTGCGAAGGAGAAACATTTGCAGCTGGTGGAGGACAAGGGAGAGGTGGTTAAAAAAGACACATTTTAGAGAACAATGGGTACACTCTTTCACGTTAAATTTTGCTGTTCACATTACACAGCACATGTGCTTTCGTTACAAGGTCGCATTTTTCCTCTTATATTGAGGGCCTGCCGGTTTGGTGTGAGAGATCACTCACGCGGTGCCAGGCAACAGAATTCGGCTTGCAGGCAGCCATGGTAAGCCACAGTCTTTTGGCTTTTTTAACCCTCATAACATATGGGAATGGTTTCAAACAGTAGCACCCTCATTTCCCATACCAAGGACCCGTTGGGTTGGCCATTTAAAATGGGTTTGCAATGTAAAAGGAGGGGCTGGGGTTTCCAGGTTAACATGCAGCACACACCCAACTACCCCCCCCCCCCCCCCCCCCCCCCCCC
>NW_020664561.1:43458482-43501069 GCF_002925995.2 Terrapene triunguis
CCCCCCCCCACCTCATGGCTAACAGCGGGGAACATTTCTGTTCAGCCAAGCAGGAACGGGCACCTCTGAATGCCCCCTTAATAAAATCACCCCATTTCAACCAGGTGACCGTGAATGATATCACTCTCCTGAGGATAACAAAGAGAGATAAGGAATGGATGTTGTCTGCATGCCAGCAAACACCGGGACCATACGCTGCCATGCTTTGTTATGCAATGATTCCATACTACGTGCTACTGGCCTGGCATGGTAAAGTGTCCTACCATGGCGGACGGGATAAGGCAGCCCTCCCCAGAAACCTTTTGCAAAGGCTTTGGGAGTACATGAAGGAGAGCTTTCTGGAGATGTCCCTGGAGGATTTCCGCTCCATCCCCATACATGTTAACAGACTTTTCCAGTAGCTGTACTGGCCTCGATTGCCAGGGAAAATTAATCATTAATCATTAAACACGCTTGCTTTTAAACCATGTGTAATATTTACAAAGGTATACTCACCAGAGGTCCCTTGTGTGCCCTCAGGGTCTGGGAGCACGCCTTGGGTGATTTTGGGGGTTACTGGTTCCAGGTCCAGGGTGATAAACATATCCTGGCTGTTGGGGAAACCGGTTTCTCTGCTTCCTTGCTGTGAGCTATCTTCATTGTCTTCATCATCATCATCATCTTCCGCGTACCCCGAACCCGCTTCCCTGTTGCGTGTTTCTCCATTGACAGAGTCAAAGCACACGGTTGGGGTAGTGGTGGCTGCACCTCCTACAATGGCATGCAGCTCCGCGTAGAAGCGGCATGTTTGGGGCTCTGCCCCAGACCTTCCGTTTGCCCCTCTGGCTTTGTGGTAGGCTTGCCTTAGCTCCTTAATTTTCATGCGGCACTGCTGTGCGTCCCTGTTATGGCCTCTGTCCTTCATGGCCTTTGAGACTTTTTCTAATATTTTGCCATTTCGTTTACTGCTACGGAGTTCAGCTAGCACTGATTCGGCTCCCCATATGGCGAGCAGATCCCGTACCTCCCGTTCTGTCCATGCTGGAGCTCTTTTGCGATCCTGGGACTCCATCATGGTTACCTGTGCTGATGAGCTCTGCGTGGTCACCTGTGCTCTCCACGCTGGGCAAACAGGAAATGAAATTCAAAAGTTCGCGGGGCTTTTCCTGTCTACCTGGTCAGTGCATCTGAGTTGAGAGTGCTGTCCAGAGCAGTCAAAATGAAGCACTGTGGGATAGCTCCCAGAGGCCAATAACGTCGAATTCTGTCCACACTACCCCAAATCCGACCCGCAAAGGCCGATTTTAGCGCTAATCCCCTCGTCAGAGTTGGAGTAAAGAAACCGGTTTAAAGGGCCCTTTAAGTCGAAAGAAAGGGCTTCGTCGTGTAGACGTGTCCAGGCTTAATTCGATTTAACCCTGGTAAAGTCGACCTAAACTCGTAGTGTAGACCAAGCCTAAGATGATGCAATTTACATCTTGTTCCAGCCTCTTAATATATGTATGACACCAGTTTAGACTCTTTTAGATTACTATCTTTCTGACTTAGATTCACGCCTATTAGTTATACACCCCAGTATGTGTCATATCTGAATCTGGCCCACTGAGTTTAAATTGGTGTAACTAGACACCAAAAGAGGGACCAACAGAGAAATGTAGAAAGAAAAAAATCTAAAAGAATATAAGACAGTGTGACTTAAATTAGTTTCCATGCATTCTTTCACCCATTACTTTCATTTATACCTTCTAACACCTTCTCCTGGTGTGTAAACTATACCTATTTATACTCACTGGCACTTGGTAAGTTGGATGTAAGAAGGTCTAAATGAATCTGGCTGTAAGAGAGAATAGATTACAATATGCTATGAATAGCAAATGCAGTTCATGTTTTTTTTTTTCTGTCCACCCAGGCAAGAAAGAAACATTGTCATGACATAGTTTAGCTTAACAAACAGAAGGTTACGGCGTGACTTGATTACAGTCTATAAGTATCCACAGGGGCATAAATATTTTAAAATGGGCTCTTCAGTCTAGCAGAGAAAGATATAACATGATTAAATGGCTGGAAGTTGAAGCAAGAGAAATTCAGACTGGAAATAAGGTGTAAATTTTTGTCAGTAAGAGTAATTAACCATTGGAACAATTTACCAAGAGTCATGGTGGATTCTCCATCACTGACAATTTGTAAATCAAAATCTGATGTTTCTCTAGAATATCTGCTCTAGGACTTTGGGGAAAAGTCCTATGGCCTGTGCTGTACAGGAGGTCAGCCTGCATGATCACAATGGTCCTTTTTGGCCTTGGAATCTATGAATAGTTGCACTATACCTGTGATTCACAATTGTGTTTGAACATGATTCTTTTCATAGCAGAGGGAGGGGTGTATGTATGAGTGAGAAACTATCTTGTTGGCTTCAGTTAGAACTAGTTGAAGAATAGTAAGAAGGCTCATAAAAATTACTAAAAAGATTTGTTTTCAAAAATTTTCACAGTGTTTTTTTTTAAGGTTTTTATTTTCACGTTTCAATGAAAACATTACAATACAAAAGATGAACTTTATAAACTTTACATTACCATCTGCATCATATAGTATAGCATTAACATACGTATGCAAAATCATTTTTAAAAGTCAGTATCACACTATAAAATCAAATAAGTTAATACTTTGCAGTTAACGGGGGTACAACATGGGCAAAGCAGGGAAGGGAAGTGTGAAAGGACGGATAAGAGTCAAGGGGGAGGAGTTCTAGACTGGTCACTGGGCCCTGGGGGGGCCTTAGTCAAATGTTTCCAAAAATGGAGCCCAGATTTCTTTAAACTCATATAGTTGATCCCAGTGTTCCCTCCTTTAGCTGCTAAGTCAGAGAGGTCAGAATACCCTTGTTCTGTGCATGGATTTACTTTTCCACATCTAAAATCATTCACTGTGTGATCATGGCTTCTCTCAGAAACTATGAATGCTGTACTGATAAGAGGCTGAAATTTGTGGGTAAATATCCTAATATGTAGTTCTGAACCAATGTTTGATGCTAAAGCCCAAAATCATTTTAATTCTAGTGTCAATTTGTTTCCACAGATGTTTAACCAGAGGACATTCCCACAACATGTGCAGAAGGGTGCCATTATCTTTACCACAGTGCCTCTGTGACTGTGTACTTGAAGGAAGAGCTTCAATCTTACATAGGCTTTGCAGTATCCAATACCTTCTAAATACTTTGTTAAATTAAACAGAAATGTAAATCTATAGAAGCATGTCTTGAATTGTGTACTACAACTGACCACTGAAGATGCTCCAGCTCTTTTTCCTAGGCTTTAGTAATAATCTTCAAGAATCAAAGTCCTTTTTCATGAAAAAAGATGTATGACATGGGTCTAGGGAGTTTGTGGAGTGTCTACTACACCCTGTACTTCAGTGGCATAAGGCAGTCCCAGGGTGTCCAGCCCAAAGTGATAGGTCAATAAATATTTCAGCAGTATGTGTTGCCATTTTGCTGTGGCTGTGAGGTTATACTAATGTTGTAGGACTGGGAATGGAATTATCTTCCCATTGTCAACCAATTGAGATTCTAATAAAGTCTAAACACGTATTTGCCAACACCCAGGACCAATGCTGCCCCATTATTAGGCATTGAATAGAACACTTTTAACTAAACGCAGCTAAACCTGTCTTACATTCTGGTGGGACAGGCCTAGTCAGCCTGCCGCTGCTCTGGGTCCCCCCCGGAATCCAAAACCTGAAATGGGTATGAAAAATGTTCAAGATAACTCCATATGGGATACATCCCCAACGTGCGTTTTTCAGATGGGTATGTCAGTCTATGAAATCATGTAGCATGCATGGGCTCAGCTAGGTTCTGGTCAGGGTAATCTCTGCATTGTGATTACAAATAGGTCCTTGCAATCTCAGAGTTCCCATCCCCATTTTAAAATCATTTTCAAACAATAATTAATCCAAAAATTATTACCCCAACGTTAAGTACATGCAGGAATACCAGCGTCCCCAGACACACAGGGTGCATACTAATCACATTTGATGGTTGCATTATGGTCTTGCAGCAAGATAAGTAAAAGCTATTGTGGGTAGCCGTCTCTAGGTCCATGACACAGGTTCCCACCAATGATGGTGTGGCATGGTTTAAACCAGAGGGCATCCTCTTCTGGATTGAAAATCATGGGGGGGGGGAGTTGCCCTAATGAAGCTCTCATTTTCCCTTGCCTGGGATAGAATGGTTTCTTTGGTTCTGAACCTGAGGAACTGGATTACCAGAGCTCTGGGTTTATTCCCAGGGTAGGCCTTGGAGCCAGGGAGAGTGCCTGCAGCCATGTTTTTGAGCAAAGTCAGCACACTCTCACTGTCCTCGATGGCGGACATCTTGGCTGCGGGAGTCTCTCCTTTTCTGAATTTGCATGTCCAAGAGGAGTTTGCTAATGCTATTGAACCCCCTCCTGGCATCAGCATAGTATAGGTGATCACTGTGCCATGTTCTGAGGCCTCCTCTCCACAAAACATACTCTCCATTTTAAAGTGTTCTGTTTTTTTCAGTGAAAAAAGGTTAAACTGAGAATTATTCCATTTTCTGCACCGCCCGCCCCCCCACCACACTCTTTCAATGTCAATATGAAAATTAGGGAGAAAGGTGCTGAAAGGGGAGGAAAAGGGGAAATCCAAAAACAAAACAAAATGTTTTTGTTGAGAAATCAGAAAAAGTCTCCAAAAATGTTTTAAAAGGACAGTTTTCATTGGAATAAAAAAAAACAATGAAAAATCTCAACCAGTTTAACTGGCGATAGACCGGGTTACTGTGCCTGTTGTCAGCAGTGCAGAAAAATACCAAAGATATCTTGGAGAAGTGAGTGAAAGTATATGTTGGAAATAAGGCTGCAGCTGTTAATGGTGATGTTGGCTCCTGGGAGCTTGTAGGAAGAGGTAAAGGGAGCTGATCTTTTAGTTGCCTATAATTTACTAATGTAAGAACAATTCATTGGCTCCACAATTCGGGCCTACCTTTTGTGATGCTAAAATTGGAAGGTAAGTAATGTATGCCTGAAGCAATCACAAAAATTATTTGCATAATCAATGTGGCACTGAATCCAGCCTATGAAAGAGAGGCCTTTACTCCTTGCAACTAACAGCAGAAATGAATCTACACTTCCAAAGATGAATTATTTAGCTGTCAAGATTTTTGACAGCATCACAAGTAAAATGTGTATATATTTTCTTGATAAAGGGACAACCACATGTACAGATGCAGTTACGGCTTGAAAGCATATTCTTAACTATTGAAAAGGTCTTTGAGTGAGAAAATTGTGTGGCTTTCAGTTTTAATAATGCCCCAGCAAAGCATGAAGCAAGAAACTCAAATCACTCAGAAAACCTCAAATTTCTTATAGCCTTAAGTGTCAAGGGCATTTATCGTGCCCTTGATAAACACAAGCAACTCTCATTGACATCAATGCGTATTCCATGCACAGATCAACAAAAGTATTTTTCCTTGCCCTGCCAATTCCTCTGTTTGTGAGCAAAAGCAGTGGGAAAAGGTCACACAAAGTAAGCCGCAGCCAGATGTTGAATATTTTTGCTGGTTTCAAGAACCTTATTTTTTTCTGATGCAGTTTTGCTGTTTTTCCATCAAGAAAATAGTTCTTAGCTAAAAGCAAACTTGAGCAACCCAAAGGAAGTGAAACTGAAGGTTGGGTATGAGGGAAGAGTTCAGAGCACTAATGAGGTAGGTGCCCAACTCCCATGGACCTTTGTGCCTTTGAAAATCTACCCTTACAAAGTCATATTTCACTTGCTCTGATGTTTCATGGGCTGAACATCAGCCAGGTGATCAGCAGAATGAAAGGAAGAAGGGGGAGTACTGTAAGCATCAGAAATAGGAATAGGTGAATGTGGTACGGTAGCCATGTAAGAGACAGAGGAAATGAAAGAGCAGCTGGATCCAGGGCTCTTGGTTGGGCCTATTTAGGATGGAAATTGTAGAAGGGCTTAGATCACCTGCAGGTTATTTGTGCTCTACTTGCAATTATAAAAGCCTCCCCGGGGCAGTCAGGGAGAAAGTGCCAGCAGGGGCTCTAACTAGAGAGGCAGTCCTCAGGAGCATTCTGTCAAAAATATTTCCCTAGGCATTTCACTTAGCAAGGGCTTTAGCTACAGAGGAATTCCCCAGGAGCATTTTGTCTTGCAGGAATTTTACTATGGAGGTGCTCCTCCAAGGCTTTTTTATTATTATTTCCCCCAGTAGAAGGACTTATTCATGGCATAACATATTTTTGGTGAACATTAAAGGTTATTTTGTGTTTTCAATAAACCCCTCAGAGAATGATCTTAATCTTGGGACTAACCATCTGTGACAGTGGAACAGTTCAGGCAAAATAAAGACCATCTTTTAAAAAGATGAACATGCATATTTCCTAAACCTCTGCACATCTGCAAACCCATACTTGAAGTGCATCTTTCTGAAGGGTTTGAAATGCATGGTAATTTTGAGTGCCTTCTTTTATGTGGACCTCGGTGCTAGAAACAGCAGTTCCAAGGTTAAATCAGAGAGAGTTATCAAAGTCCAATTATTACACAATTGTTCTAGGTGGCTATAAGCACCTCTGTTATGTTGCACTTAGCTGAATCAAACCAAACAGTGTGGAATCACAACATTAGAAAAAAGTTGGCTTAAAGAGGAGTTGCACCCACTGATGCTAGGACTGAATATGGCCCCCTGTTCAAACCATGCATCCTATATGTAACACAATAACCGTAACTACATAAAATGCTTGACATTTGTCTCTGCTCAGAAAATGGACTAAGTAAAACATCACTTTATTTGACAAATGTCTTCCTTATGTGTATTCCAAGCCAGATTCACTGATTTTAATGACAAAAAATAGTTTATGCTGCTTTTAACTCCTCCTATCCTTCCAGAGCCAACACAGCTGGATTCTATTTTTTTTAGGCATCATCAACAAAGTTGTTTACTAAATCCCAATTACTTACACCTGTGCAAAATCAATGGATTTGATGTGGAAGCCACTGAACGTTGTGAAGCTTGGCACACTTTCAATGTCCTTCTTACAGTCAATTTTCAAAGTGGAATCACACTTTTTAAAAAAAGCAGAGGATACAAAAAAAAAGAGAAAAAAGAAAAGAAAATCTAAAAGCCACATCAGTTGCTTAAAAGACAGAGTAACTTCTGTAATTAATAGCCATGGAATAGTATTATTTCCTTTATCTTACAGTTACAGAGATTTTGTCACTATACAGTGTTGCAACAAAGGTGGCTACAGCTGGAAACAAATTGCTGTCACTTGTAAGTGTTTGGTCAAATAATAAAATGTCTATGATGTGAGGTATGTGCTTTGCCATGGCAGTATAGCCCTGTCTATACTGCAGCTTGGAGCAAGCCTTCCAGCCTGGGTATATAGACTTGCACTAGTGGGGCTCAATCTATCATGTTAAAAATAGCTGTGTGAATATTGTGGCTTAGGCTGTCAAGTCTAGGGGTTTGAGTGGGCTTGAGTACCCAAGCCACAACGTCTACAGTACTACTTGTAGTGCATTAGCTTGAGCCCTGCTGGCACCAGTCTGTGGCACTTTAGGCATTTGAAAGGCAGAGCGGACAGCTGTGTCTAATGAAAAGGGACAATTAAGGCCTGCTGTGGTTTGAAGCTGTGTTTTGGAGGAGGAGGAGGAGGTCTTCCTAAATTGACAGAAAAGGTAAGGGCTGTGTATGGGTTCTCCTTTGACTTTGGTAGTATAATGCCCCTTTACCATGAGGAGGAGGAGGAGGATTTGGTTGGTCTGGTTAAGTCATACTGCTAAAAAGGCAGCTATGTGCTAATAAGCATCTCCTAGAAGGAAAACTATTTGAGGGGTGACCTTGTTTTTCCCCCTTGAGTTTTGCTTGGCTTTTCCACCCTGGCTTAAAAGGATTGATGAGTCTGTGCTTGACCTTTACATTGTTTGTTGTAAATTGAAAGACTGCCCTTGTGATGTTGGCACTTGCATATGCTGAAGAAGAACAATGATGTGTGAGCCTGAAAAGTGTCCAAAAGTTCAGGGGCTAAATTCTTCTGTTTGTGTTCAGGTCTTCTTCTATTCTTACTTGGGCAAATAACCCATTGAGTTAATGAGAGCTTTCGTTACTGACAAAGGGGATGTAGATCCATGTAGGTGATGTAGGCCTGACAGATTTGACACATTTAAAAACAAACCTTGAAAATATCCACTTTAACAGTAGGCCTGTTTCTGAATTCTGCCTGTTTAATAATGTCAGGTATTGACCAATGGCATTCCCTGCTGCAACATCACCATTTTGTCTTCTGCAAAACAAGCACTAGATAAAGCAGCAAAGAAAGTATTGTGGGAAGGGGAAACTGTTTCTTTAAAAATTATTAAAACCAGTCTCCTAATGAACAGGATAGGTTTTTCCTTAGGGAAACCTTAAATGACATGTAAAGTTTGTGAGTTACCCCCTCCTAGGTAATCAGTAGGAAAGAGAACTGTTCTTAAAGGCTTTTTTAAAGATTTTAGTCAATAACTGCAGTATTTAACATCCACTTAAAAACAACTCCCTTTGCACATGCTACTTACAGTCACGGTGGGGTGCCTGTATTATTGTGACAGTACAGCCTACAAAATCTGTTTTAGTAATGCATGGTATTGGTGAACATAGACTTTAAGGTTCAGTTTATCTAGGTTTGTGTGAGTCTGTAAGCTAACAAGAGCTTGAAAACTCCAGGCAAATCATGAATGAACTCCAATAAAATGTACTGGATCCATTGTACTGGGTGCATTCCAGGGGTAGGCAGAAAGAACCAGTACACTGCAACTCTCTCTCTGTTCACTGGAAGTTCTTGGGGGAGGTGGGTGGCCAGATAACCCCTTCCCCTTTATTTCTCATTGTAAGAATGGAACTCAAAATAATTGCTCTCTGAAGTGTTTGGATATTTTATTTCTTTATCTTGGTAAAGATGTGGTATCGTGAGATTTCTACCCCCGTTTTGTAGACAAAGGATCTGGATTGTTCAGATAAGGCCTGCATAACCATTTGAAAGTTTGGATTATTATCTGAACCAAACATAATCTACAAATCTCTTGAGGTTTACCCATCACCAATACTCAGGTGGTTAATTAGCAGAATAGGTGTTGATGTTGTCAGAGCAAGCAAAAGATGAGTCCCCTTTCATCTTCTGAGTTGCTCTTGAGATTTTAATCACTACTTTTTTCAGTGGAAAATTACTATTCATAACAGTCCTTTCCAGCAATCTTTTAACCCAACCAATCGTAACTCTTCAAACAAGGCAACCATGAACAGTCTTCTGTCTTACCAATAAGGGTCTAACACTCAAATATATTTCTAGCATACACCAGGTTCTCCTTCACATGATGCTGGTCAAGTGGTGCAGGAGTTCTTTTTTTGTTTAGCTTTTTGTCTGTTTTAAAGACTTTTCCACAATAGCGGTTCACTCCCATAGACCATTAACCCATTACAGCCTCTCTTTTATGTAGGACAGATCCACTGGTTGCATTGCCACCCTCACAACAGTGGTTACCCTGACTGTGCAAATCTTTTGCATTATCTACCATGATGGGACAACTGAAAACTAGTGTTGGGTGAAATACAAAATGTTTAGCCTTTGTGTTTACTTGAATTCATGACTCCTGGAATGTGCTAAATTTGGCTGGAATTCTCACTATAAGTTTCCTTCTGAATATTGTGTGTCTCATACTTCTCATCTTGGCTGGAAATACCATGGGAACAACTTTTGTCATGGTGTAATTTTAAGAATGTCTGGTCACAATCCTCGCTGAAATCTGGACATAGGAAAGCATGTGTCTCTGTATAATATGTAAAATATATAATATATTACTGCAGGACCAAAAAAATAATTTGTTTGGTTCTAAATATGGGTATAATTTCAGCAAAACTCTAACCTGATCTCATGCTGACTGAAAATTCAGGCAAGATCACCACATCCAATCTCGATTGCTTCCTTTAACTCTTCTATTTAGAAAACTATTGATTTGTGTGTGCGCAGAGGTGCCTAATCTGATTAATGAACATCCTATCTAAATTACTGTAGATTGATTAGCCATGAAAAGTGGGTTGTGTAATATCCATGAATGCAAATAGCTAGTATCTATTTTACAATACATCTCAAGTTGGTGTATTTTGCTGTAGCACAAAATATAGTGGAAACAAGTATACTGATTCACATTAAAGTTGATTAATCTACTGTAGTATAATTTAATTGTCTGCAAAATTGGTTGCTAAATAGAAAAAAAGTCATTCATTATAATTGTCTCTGTTTGAGTATAGGAATGATTTTAGTGAGTGTTAAACAAATCCCAATTTTCCAAATACATATTACAACAAAAATAATGCCCTTTACAAGCAAAAGAAATACTATAAAATTGTAACAAATGGCTGTTCACAGTATCAGTTTAGTTAATTATCAGACTTCACTTACTGTACTCATCTGGCCAGATTATAGTGCAGTTTAAAATGAAAGAATTAATTATCAATAGGAGAAAAGAGTGCCTAATTGAGAATTGTCAACCTGTATCTTCATCCTCAATAGAAGAAAAATGGACCTGATCAGAAAATGCCAACTGTGGCTATCTTTTCTAACTTTCATTTTGAAGCAGTAAGCAGTAGACCTACTTAGAAAGCAACTGCCAAAGCTATTATCTGCCTTTCACTTGCAATAAAAATGCATTGTATCCAAATGAAAAATGCTAGGTTTCATCCCTCTCTTCGCAGGGAAAATACTTGGGCCAATTAAAAAAGCTGGCCTACAGATCCATTCAGTCATGCACTTTCTATGGAGGGACAATATAACACCAGGAAATGATAACCACCAACAAAGAGAGAGTGAAAGAAGGCTCATGTGAGCTGCAAATGGAGGGTAGGGGGCAAAATTAGCAAAAAGGCCATTGGAAAGGCTCTGATATATACACACTGAAACCCTGCACTAACTCGGTTTGCTGTTCAACGTGCATGTAAGATACTACTTTTCCTTCTTCACGAACACCATGCTGTGGACCTGGTTTCCCCTCTTCCCCCCATTTGCTTTCAAATAGCGGAGCAGGGAAGGACTTAAAAAACAAAACAATTGGCTCACCCCAGGCCCACTTTGACTTACAAAGGAAGAGCCACCACGTGGCACAAGAATGACTTGGCCTAGGAACTGCACATTGGTGACCCTGATTAGGTCTCAGGGAGAGTGAGCACACAGGATTATTTTTATTGTTTGTTCTAGTTTGTGGAAAACTTTACAAAGTACGTCCAGGGCTCCAGCAGATTTGCCAACAGCCTGATGTAAATAAAGTAACATCCCACCAGAGAAACTCTCTTGATCAGCTCTCAGTGCCTCCTTCCTTCCCCATGAGGTTGGGGAAAGAGGCACACCTTGCACCGTGGCCAGAAGGTAAGGAGATTGGGCTATGTGGGGCCTGGGTTTGAGAAAAAGGAAGGATGGGAGGAAACCCCGCATTTCTTTGCCTATAAAGGAAAATCCCGTCAGTTCTCTTTATCTTAAACTGACAGTACTTCAGCTTGAGCTCTTCCATGGCAATTTGGTACAGGGAAAGAGAAGCAATGCCTGACATAGGCAGGTTCCAGGTCATTTTTATGGCCATATAGGGCCAATCCAACACATTAAACTACACCCAGAAATCCAGAGCTGGCATCCTGTTTGCTGCTGTGAGCACTTCACTTAACCAGCTGCATGCTGCACAAGTTTCCCTTTCGGGTTTTATTTATATCTGTATTCCACATGATGCATTGCAGTAGCCTGATCTTGAGGTGACAAGTTGTGGATCGCAGTAGCCGAATTTATTTCTGAGAGAAAAGGTACAATCTGTTGACCAGATAGAGAGAAATAAAAGCCATCCTGGTCACTGCTGCTAGAGCAGCAGGGAAATTACAGTCTCCTCAGGTTGAAAAGGTGATGGCGTGAGTAGCTAAAAAGCTATTCAGCTGAGGCTATGTTTAAAAATCCTTTATTCGTACAGATAACAGGTGAAATGACCGCAGCAGTCTGCCAGTCCTTCTTTGACAGAAAACAAAATCTAGCCCAAACATGCCAGCCATTCTGCAAGAGAACAGTGGCATGGAAGGGATGACAGAATCACTTCACATAATGACCTGGATCTCAAAGCTCTTGATGGTATACACACAGCAGCACTAGAACACTGCCAGTAAGGGGCAGCAACCACCTGGCTCATGGTGTGTGGCATGCAGCTGTCCCTTGAACGGGAAAGGCAACAAAAACATGGGTGCTAACTTCTGTAAAAATGTATCATATCTAAACAATAGATGCCCATTGTTTTTTTTTTTTTAAGTCTCAGCATAGCAAGTCTCTGAGTTTAAAAATATCTCGTCCATTTATGCCGCACGTAATTGCAGTATATTCGTGGCCTTGGCTTCAGCATATCAAACAGCAATGCAACCTCTCATTAATGGTGCATGGCCAGTGGCTCTCACTAGCATCAGACATGCACTAACTTCAGCAGTCTCTTTGTGAACACTAGTGGTTCTGCGAAATCTTAAAATTAAACAAAAACCACCTTCCTGGAAGTAATTAAACAGTAACATTCAGTTTGTTTTCTGTGCAGCTGTGATAATGTGTTTGTGATAGAGGGATTCTTTTGTTTGTGCTAATTGTTTAGTTGATGTTGTTTGTATGTACATCAACTAATGCAAATCCCCTTCAGTCTGTTGCTAAGCAATTATCATCACTGTGGATATTGTAAAATGGTAGCTATATTAAGTCAAAAAGCAGGGGAGAGATACCTTTCCTGCAATGCATATAAATATTTCTTGTATCTAGCAGTTCCTCTTCTTAACAAGCTTAGCTTTAAAAATAGAAATTAATGTTTGCATCTTAGATAGAAAAACTGAAGAAAGTAATATCTTGTAATAATACTTGGTAATATCTACCAAGTAATCATCTCACTGGTTTCAGTGGGTGGGTGTTTGTGGGTGAGAGAGCTCATGTTGGTTTATTCAAAAGAATACTTGTTCACAGATTTTTCTTCTTCAATCCATCCATACAATAAATACAGCAGAAAGAAAATTTTTAAAATTGATTTCTCTAGGCCCTGACAGTTTAATAAGAAATCTCAGGTCTCAGGTAACTCCCTATTATAAATTATACAATACAAGTCTCTGAAAAGCACAGGCAGGCTTCATACTAAGAGGTTATCATCCTCACATAATCAATACTGCAAAGTAAAAAGATTACAAAAGTTACATCCTGGAAATGGCCCAATTAAATTATTCAATATAGTGTCAGAATAAGACAACTTATGTCAGTTTTATGAATGGTGAGTATTTCACATGCCTAATCAGATAACTGATAAGTGGGGGGAGGGAAATCTCTCCCTTTCACAACACACACTTTTGTCCATGATTTTTGCCTACCTGCTAGTTGATTGACCATGTACTAGACTTCTCTCCTGCACTTGACTTTCCAGCAAATTAAATAACTCTCTTCCTAAATTGTTACTTGTGGCAGTAGTAGTTCAGTCTACTTCTGACTTACCATAGTCCAAGGCGAGTTAAAGTAGTAGCATTTTTATAAGGCTTGACAATGAGTATCATAAATATCTGATGTTTTTAATTTAGTCTTATTTAATCAGAGATTAAATATTGTAATATCTTTTTCATAGTTGTTAAATATGGTTTTAATAATTGGTATCTATTACATAGATTTTAACCTTCAAAAATACATTTATAAAAAGCCATTAGTGTGTATATATTTAACATTCAATAGCTTTGTTTTTTTCCTGAACCAAAAGCATTAGAATAAATATCTCTGACAGTCTTAGTGCAGTGTAGGTTAAAGACCAATTGAATATTCAAAACATATTAAGTGGGATTTAGAAACCATAATTTTGATATGTATCTATTACACAGCCACTCATCTTCAATAAACAGGTTATTTAAATAGATTACTAATAAGCAGTTGGTATTTATTCAACATACAGGAACTGTCTCAATGAATAAATTGCATATTTGGTAACTTTATACTGTATCTCCATTTTCTTGCGATGTTAGAAATGCTTATGTTAGCAACATTGGCACCTCTGCAGTGTTAACACCCAATTATCTTTGTAAATTATTTCACATTATCACATTAAGCAATAAAGCATGACCAACATAACACTGTTAGGAGTTACAGCAAAAAGGATCAATCCAGGAATTTTTGAAAGGATGTGGTTCACCCAAAACATGCCAGTTTTTAAAACTGGCATTTCAAACAGCTGCTTACTTAAAACAATTTGTAAAGGGTTTAGTTTCTTTCAGATTGTGTGTGTGTGTGTGTGTGTGTGTGTGTGTGCTGTAAAGCAGCAAAAATGCTGGTCAACACTTCATTCACAGACATTGTGGATAAGAAGCAGGATGAATGTTCTCCTACCCATGTTAAATGTGTGTAACGAAATCTGGAACCAGATGCCTCATGGTCTTGGATTTTGATATAAATCCAAAATTTGGGCCAGGTTTGTGAATCTTTGAGTGATCCTGGAAGAACTTTACAGACAACATAGGTGGATTTATGGAGTCTGGTAGAATGTGGAGTTGTTATGATGGGCCTGATCTAAGCCCAGTGGAGTCAATGGGAGTTTGACACACATTGGCTTAAATGTGTGTTTAAGCAACATTCTTATTTAGCCCAGTTTCAACTCAAAACCAGGCAAACCCTGTCAATTTTAGATGAGTTCGATTTTTTCCCCCAGAACTTAAAGTAAATATAAGGTTTATATGAACCTTCACAGATCACAAGTGCTGCATTTCATGCATATTCTGTTCATGGCATACAAACACTAGTTAGATTAAAAACATAGAATTCTCCTTCTGAAAGGTTGCAAGGTAACAGAACTTTATTCCTTAGAATCCAGAATCTTAACATACACAAACCAAAAAACCAGAGACATAGCAAGCTTCTCTCGGCAGAGAGACACAACTCAACCCACTTTGCACTAGGCTCATTCTTGTGACTGACTGAAGATGCAGATTGCATGCTTTCCTGCACAGCCTATTAGCCTGAAGAAGAACCAGGAAACCCCTTACGTTTAAAGTGATGGCTTGTAACACTAACATAGTTTTCAAAGCACCACAATACATCTGACACCCACTGTGCTTGTTTATATTGGGTACTAGTCACAATCTTGGAAAGTAAATTAACGTCTCCGGGATAATTCAGTATGTCTTTGGACATGTTGATTTTTAAAAAATTTGCTTTTCAAATGTGAAAATGCCTTGTCCTTCATATATTGTTCCATCTTTCAAATGTATGTGCTAGAGCCACTGAAACTCAGAGACTGGGCAGAGTCTAAAGGACTCTACCAGATGTATTCCTTGTTGCCCTTTAATATACTGAAAAATCACTGAGCATGTTTCCTCCCTAACCACACTATGTAAGTTCCCTTGGCAAAAGGGTAGAGCTCCCTGTTGCCAGGAAAAATTGCTCCAAACACTAGAACAGCTGACAAAGTTGTCTTGAGTATTGTCATTCCAGACTGAATGAGACTGTAGAAAGATACTGGGGGGAGCCGGAAAACATGGGGTGTTTTGTTAACCCAAAGCCAAGAAGCAGAAGAAGAAATAGACAGTTATATTAGAGCTGAGAACTTCAGCATCCATGTGTAACTTTGGAGACACTACAGATTCCCTAATTTATAGACCGGCTCATTTGTGGGACACATGATTCCAGCTTACAGGAGAGATTGAGAGAAACAGATCCAACAGGAGAGAAATTACTCCAAATACCAAGAGCAGCTGAACTGTTCAGGGCAAGGATCGAAGTAATGATGGCCACTAGTGCAGAATAATTACATAAGGTCAAGATAAAGGAATCCAGGAAGCAGGACAGAGATAGACCAACCGAGAATGGTCCAGTGCATATACTATGGAAAATAATGCAGAAAGAAAAATGCCCAGCCTATGGGCAATAATATATGGGACAAAGGAAGCAGAACCACGTTGTCTGAATGCCACAGCCACTCTGGAAAGAAAAAAGCATCAGGGTTTGAGATAGAGACTTCCAGTGATGAGGATATCTGCAGGCTGAACTTAACAGAATCAGACTCAGAATCGGAACAGTCACCTTGGGGCCCTGTCCAAAATTCGACCAGAATTTAAGGACCTATTTTAAGGAGATGGATGCCTATAGGGCAAGCTGAAAAAATAGGTCCCCATGTGTAGTGTGTGACCTGCATGAAATTTGGGGAGAGAAGCCTAGGTTGCAGGAGGGAAGAGTTGGGACGTCAGTCTGTGTACGTATGGCTTGGATTATAATAGCAGGTGCAGCATCTCAGTAAATAATTCTCTTAGTAAAGAGACGGTTCAGTTCTCCTCTCATGTTATCACCGTGTTCAATATACAAAACAGCCATCTGAGAGCAGAAAAACTGGTGAGGGAGGAAAAGAGCAAGCCCCATCCTCTTTCCTGATGCCTCTGTTTTATAGTTGCTCTCTCCTCCACCTAGTTTAGACTAGCTCCTCACTCCACTGTTTCTACACCTTTAGAGGTGCTCTAGAGGTTCCATTCTAGGCAGCCATAAATTTTAGTTTAGAAACCTCAAGAAATCAAGCTCTCACATGGTATTCATTGACATCCTAGCTGAAATAAGGATGGGATGGATGTGTAGATAGAATTAGGGTACCTTCTAACTCCTTGAAAGAGGTATTCCCTCAAGGTTAGAACTTGGGATGTATTTGCGGGGAAGCTTGCACTAGTAGGCCCAACGCTATATCTGTGCTGTGAATACATGGAGAAATTCATCTTCTAGGGCTATCATTTTGGAATCTCTGAAGCACTGAATTCACTTAATTCTATTTATTTATTAAGAAGACAAAACTGTATGTTCTGCTCAAGTCTGAAGTGAATCTTGTGGTCATTTCTTATCCCAGACAATTGAGCCAAATCTAGTTATCTCTCAAGACACAAAACCTTTCTACTATTTTGGAAAAGTCCTGTAGAATTCAGAATAGACTGTATAGGTGTTACTTAAAAAAGAACCTATAGAACTTAATGGAGAATATCCTTTCTGTATTATTTAATAGCCAATTACATCCAGATACAGAATTCTGTAAGTTAATTTAAAAAGACATATGAAGGTTCCCATTCTCTATTAAATTCTGTAGAACTTTTCAATAAGGTTTAAGTTTCAGGCTAGGAATGAACCTGCTGACAATGTTTCTTTTCCAGCACCATTTATAGCAGTTCTGAGATTGAAAGCATGGGGGGAGAGGAGAGTGAGAACATAGTTGGCTGGTGTAGCACCAGAGACATTGTTAGCAGGCAAGCTAATGAATCAAAATAACTAGGAAATGAACAAAGAAGTTTAAGGTGCTAAATTTCACCTGTTCTTACAGACTTGGTTAATGTATACCTTGATAGACTTGAATGGATGTGTGTAGTGAAATTAATATTCCCTTTTAATCACAAATAAGGTAACAAACAGCTGAAATAGATCATAACATGAAGGACTCAGGAAAAGAAGGAAATTTGTACTCAGAATGAAATATTCCCTAAACACAAACAACTCTTGTCAACAAAAGCTCCTTTGGAACAGAAGACACCACCTGGTAAAGGCTGTTTCTCGTTAGCTCCTTTGATAATTACTCAGTCCTTCATTTGCTATTTCTTTTGATTTCATTGCATCAGGTGGCTGTTACAATGTGTTAATGGGCGTCAAGCAGAGCTGTTCTTTATGATTAAGGGTTTGGCCTTTTGGAGGGGGGGTGGCTTTTTATTTATTGTTATGGTAAAGTTTTGTATAACTCCATGTGAAATCTGTGTCAGTCACAGGCCTGTATCCAAAATTTGGTTGACTCTGTGACATCAGCAAGAGTTAATTTGGTGAAAAGAGTATAATAAAAATAATCCCTCCTCATCAAACTGCTTCTCACTTCTCCCAAAATATTGCCCCTAACCTTAACTACTGATTACCTGAAACTAGAAGGCCCAGATCTTCTTTACCCTGGAACCTCCCTGTCCTTGTTACAGAGTAACTAATGGCTTTCTTCCTGAACAAGCACAGTCTCCTCTTCACAGGGTGGGTATGAGCACCAATCTTTTTTTGCTTTGGCAGTTTGGGCGGGAATCTGAGCGGCTTTTTTTTTTTTTTTTTTGCTTGGGGCCGCAAAAATGGTAGAGTCAGCCCTGAGCATGTTTATGCCACTCCCAGCTGGTGATGGATCAGGGCTGAGAAAACAAGATTGGAAATACTGTAAAACCTAAGTCTTGCATGGTAGCACACAGCCTTCCCTGATTCTTCAAGAGACTTGCATATGTGGAGCACTTTGCAGGACTGCAGGCTAGGAAATGAATCTACCTTGAATGAGGCCTGTCTTACAATTTAAACCAACATTTTAAAGGAATACTTCATGCCACACAGTCGTCGTGCTATACCAGTTTCAATTATGTGCCCCTCTTTCTCTACCCAAGTGTGCTGGTGGCCTAAGAATGACAGCACCGCCTCTCTGACTACCTAATCTATCCATGACCCTGGCCTCTACTATAATACAAGGAGAACAGCATAGGGTAATATGACTTTACAAATGCCTAAATATAGGTTTAACACTCAAAGCATTATCTAAGGTACTTTCTCCAGTAACTAATATTCATTCTGTAATGAAGAGTTGAGAAAACAAACATCGTCCCTCCTCTGCCAGGCAAACTGTACTAGTGATAATTGCAGCAACACTAACCAGAGTGACACTTATAGACATGATAGATACACAGTTGGTTCATTGAACTTTAGTTCTGCATTTCTTAGAGGCTCTTCTGTTCTGATAATAGTTAATGTTACTCATGGGTCCTCCCCCTCTCCCCTCCCAGAAGAGACACACACACACACATCTATATACATGCACCTTGCGGTTCAGCTAGCTTTTCTAACTGCTTAACCCTTTGCTGATGTCTGTCATGTGTTGGCTAACCTTAACGTTTATTTTTAGTATTTTATTTTCCTAGCATATTCACCACCACAGGTGGTATTTTATAAGGCTTGGCTATTTTTTGTGTATGTGTGGGTGTTTAACATTACTGCAGGCTTGCGGAGGCAGTCATGAGGGCTTTGTCCTCTAATGTAAGCTGTTTTGTTGCCACTTTAATGTTAATTGCATGTTTCATTGTCCCTGTCTAAATGGATGTTAGGAATGTGTCTGCAGTACTCCTTTCTATTTCCTTGTAATAGTTAGGGTCAGAATGCATTTCTAAAACATTCAATGTAGAATCTGTTTTGAAATCTTTGTAAAAGGGAAATGTACAGATGAGCTGCTGAGACTGAGTTGAAACACCCTGGAAGAAATTCTAAATAAGACTGAAATGAAGCCAAGCTTGAAACATTTCCAAAACACATTCATATGCATATACAAGGCACCATGTATGCTCTGCACCAAGGTGGATATAAAGTCTGCTGCGTTTGTCTTCCTCCTTTGAATGCCATGTGTTTACTTGGAGCCATGCCTCCTGGCACAGAGAGCTCATTTGATCTAATAAGTTAAGCGATATCTGTTTGAGTCTGCTCTTGGATGGGAGGTATCCAAGGGAAACTTAAGTGACTGTTGGAAATGGTATTGAATGATGATTCAGTAGGTGGCACTCTACTCAAAATTGGACCTGGCCTTGGTCAGTTCGTGAAACTGGTCTAAGTTTTGAATTAGGCCCATATTTTGTTGCCAGGTGAGTTTCAGGGACTGGCTAATTTGGTTCTTCTTTGAGAGATGTCCTTGTGGGTGATTCACTCCAGGTGCTGGTGCATCCTGCGCCTTTGCTCAGAGATTGGTACAGCAGTATCCGCACAGGCCACATGCGCATGGTGCCCACCTCACGCGCCGTTGGCGCCTTAACAGCGCGTGCACAGCCCTGACTCCTCAGTTCCTTCTCTACTGTCCCCGACCTGAGACGGAACTCAGTGGTCCCGCTCAAAAATGTTTCGCTTTTGGATAGTTAGTTAGTTTTTGTTAGGATAGTATTTTGGTCAGATGAGTTTTATTTCTTTAATTTAAAAAAAAAAAAAAAAAAGTACTTTTTTTCCTCCCATTTTTTCCCTCATGGTTAGTTAGGGACTTTACGTTATGCCTGGCTCCCCAGGCTTTAAGATAATACTAGGTGCAGAGAGGCCATCCCCATCTCTGATGGCCATTCTCAATGCAGCTGCCGTTTGGGGGAATCCCATGTCCCCCCCCAAAATGTGCCCATTGTAGCAAGCTCAAAGCCATGGCACGAAGAACAGAGACCTGAGGCTCAAGTTAATTCAGATGGGAAAAGTCCCTCAGACCCGTCTTTGATCCAGGTCAGGAGGGCTCTGTCCCAAGGAGGGCTCATAAGTCCACCAAGGACAAAAAACGGCCAGCTTCATCACCTCACAGGGACCAGATTGCCTCCAAATGGTCCCCGAGCAGGTCTGTCTCGTACGTGCCAACCACACCACTGCTCAGCGCATACAATGCTCCGGGCACCTCAGGCGATGTCTGTATTCCAGCTGATGATGATATGCACCACTCCGGTGCTGAGGCCAATGGCTTGAAGTCGCCTGCCTCTTTTACCATGGCATCACCCAGCCCCGCAAAGGACTCTGCGCTGCCTCAGGCACACTTGTCTGTGCCGCACACAACCGCTATTACAGCCTCGGCACCGACTCCTCAACTACCTCTGACGACGCACACACTGCCATGCCAATCAGCACCAACCGACCCTGCTGTCCCGCCGCTGCACTCAGCACAGTACCCATCGGCACCCGTCTACATCGGCAGCGCATTTTCTTCACCAAAGGGATTTGCTTGTTTCACCAATCCTTGAATCTCCTTTACTGGGTACCAACGTCTCACCAGGACTGTACCAACAATTATCCCCTCTCACTTTTCACCACACCATTCCTCCCCACTCAACACACCTACTAATGCTGGAGCAATAAGATCAAGGTCCTCATATGCCAGAGACTTAGTAGCCTGGTATGGGCACCCTTGAATGGGACCTCCCATGCCCTTCCCCGGACAGTGACATTATTGGAGCCCATGGGGGTCCTACAGGAGACATCACACCAGTTGACATAGCCTACGTAGAGGTGACACCAAATCTCCTCCTCAACCCTCACACACCTCTGTGATGGACGTACAGGAGGAACCTGCAGTGGTGTGCACAGAAGAGGTGCCCCATGATACCTCTCCAAATAACAATAACTCATCTTCCTCACTTGATGAGGCTATTATGCTGCTGCCGACAACAATAGCAGACGATTTCACCCACATTCAGGACCTATTTAAAAGGGTGGCTAGCAAGCTCAAGATCACTAGAGGAGGTGTCAGAGACTCAACATGAATTGACAGACCTCTTGCAACCTGCGGCCTCCTCCAAGATTTCCCTCCCAATCAACGGAACGATCATGGACCCGAGCAAGAATATCTGGCAAACCCCAGCCACTATACCCCTGACCTGCAAGAGGCCAGGTCAAAAATACTATGTCCCCTCCAAGGGCTCAGAGTTTCTTTTCACACATCCAGCACCAAACTCGCTGGTAGTGGAAGCGGTGAACTAAGACACAAGCAACATTTCTGGCCTACTCCCTTGGGCAGGGACAGTAAAAGAATGGACTTATTTGGCCACAACGTTTATGCATCCTCCACACTGCAATTCAGGGTGACCAACTATGTGGCCCTCCTAGCCAAATGACCATAGAAAGTACAGAAAATTCATGGAATTTATTAACGGCATTCCAGAAGAAGAGAGACTGCAATTTAAGACAGTGGTCTCTGAAGGACAAATAATTTCCCACATGGCACTTTAGGCTGCCCTTGATGCTGTGGACACCGCAGCCAGGTCTACTGCGATGGCCGTTGTTATGCATAAGGTTTCATGGTTCAACTCTTCCTCTTTCCCACGTGAGATACAGAACACTGTGGAGGATCTCCCCTTTGATGGTGAGAAATTATTTGCAGCAAAGACCAAGGAGCTTCTGCACACCATGAAGGATTCCAGGACTACTCTGAAATCTCTAGGCATCCATACACCCGCCTCTAGAAGGAGACAACATAAGGATCAGCCTTACCAACACCTGCGATACCCAGCGTACACACAACAACGGCCATATGATCAGCATCACCACCAGAGACCTAGGCCTCAACGACGACACCCCCCACCATTAGCAGTGTCCCAACCTCCTCCACCCAGCAAGCAGATTTTAAGCCTTGGTCGAGGGCATAGAAGACCTCCCACCCACTCCAGTGCTCACACTAATTACTCAACCCTTTGCTCCCATTTTATGACCACTGGTGAGCTGTCACTATGGACAGATGGGCCCTAGAGGTTATCCAATCGGTCTATACCATCCCCTTCTTGTCCATGCTCCCCCACCACCCACCCCACTCCGTTCCTCTTCAGGGATTCCTCTCAGGACCACTTGCTTCACCAAGAGGTACAAAATCTTCTGCAACTAGGAGCAGTGGAGAGGGTATCCTATCAGCACAGGGGAAAGGGGTTTTTACTCCCACTATTTTTTTGACAGAAAAGAAAAGTGGGGGATGGAGACCCATTCTTGACCTCAGGTGACTCAACAAGTTTATCAAAAAGCAAAAATTCAAAATGGTTACCCTAATGACCCCATTATTCCGGCGCTGGAGCAGGGAGATTGGTTTTCAGCCCTCAACCTGCAGGATGCTTATTTTCACTTAACTATATGCCCTGCCCACAGACATTTTCTCAGATTTGTTCTGGGAACAAGCCACTACCAATACAGGGTTCTACCCTTTGGCGTCTCAACAGCACCCCGCATCTTCTCCAAGATCCTTGCAGTGTTTACTGTACACCTCCAGAAAAAAGGAATAATAATCTTCCTTTACCTGGATGGATTGACTCCTCAAATTGCAAACTCGTGAGGAAGCCATCCAATCCACACAGATGACCATCGACTGCTTCCAGGGCCTTGGCCTGCAAATAAACACCAACAAATCCACATTAATCCCTACTTAACATCTGGAGTTCATAGGTGCACACCTCGACTCCACAACTGGCATCATGTCTCTTCCAACCAACAGATTCATCAACATAAAGAATCTGGTCGCTAAACTGTGGAACAGCCCACCGGTCATGGCTCATGATTGCCTACAACTTCTAGGCCACATGGCTGCATGCACTTTTGTGGTCAAGAATGCATGCCTGTACTTGCGATGCCTACAAGGTTGGCTAGCCACACTCTACAAACCAAATGTACACAGACTAAACAAACTTCTCACCATGCCTACCAAGGACTCACTCATATGGTGGTCTCAGCCAGACAGCCTCTGCTCCGGAGTCCCATTTTTACAGGAATCCCCTTCGATTATAATTACTACAGATGCATTCCTCACTGACTGGTGGGCACACATGGGACACCATACCACTCAAGGCCTATGGACCCCTACAGAGACCTCACTACATATAAATCTTCTTCTAGAGCACTGAGCAGTCCACAACGCTTGTCTCGACTTTCTCCCACTCATCAAGAACCAAAAGATCAGGATCATGACCGACAACATTGCTTGTATGTTTTATATAAACAGGCAAGGGGAGCTCGATCCCATTTACTCTGCACCGAGGCTATGAAACTTTGGAATTGGTGCCTCCAACACAATATTGATATCTCTGCTTTATACCTGCCCAGTGCACAAAACACCACAGTGAACGAGCTCAGCCAATCTTTCCTGCTCGACCATGAATGGGAAATAAACACCACCATCCTATACAACATCTTCAAAATCTGGGGTTATCCACAACTGGACCTGTTTGCGACCGTGACCAACAAGAAATGCCCCAGATTCTGCTCCAGAGAGGATTTGGGAAAACAGTCCATGGGAGATGCATTTACGATCAGATGGAGCAACAACCTACTATACGCATTCCCACCGATACCACTCCTACACGAAGTAGTATTAAAGATACAGAAAGAAAGGGCCAGGATCATACTGATAGCCCCTACATGGCTCAGACAGCCGTGGTACCCACTTCTAACACAGATGTCCACCAATCTCCCCCCTCCCACCTCCCAAACCTACTGTCCCAATGCAAGGGCCATCTATACCACCTAAACATAGGAATGCTCCACCTCAAGGCATGGCTCCTCAATGGTTCTCCAATGAAGAACTAGGCTTCTCTGAGCAGGTGCAAACTATACTATTACACATCAGGACACAATCTACACGTACCACCTATCTCCATAAATGGTCTAGGTTCACGGCGTGGTGTTCTGCCAGGCAAACCGCTCCTACTTCCGCACCTCCTCCAGTCATACTGGACTACCTTCTGGAGCTTAAACAATCTGGGCTCTCCGTCAGCTCCATAAAGGTACATCTGGCAGCAATCACAGCATTTCACCGGAAGATCAGTGACACCACTATCTTCACCCACCCTATCGCAAAAAGATTCCTCAAAGGCATGCATACCCTGTACCCAGACATCAGACCACTCAACCATGGGACCTCCACTTGGTCCTCACATGTTTGACGCAAAAGCCGTTTGAACCGCTAGCATCCTGCTCTCTACTACACCTATCTATGAAAGCTGCATTCTTAGTGGCAATTTCACCCGCCAGACACATAGGAGAACTTGGAGCCTCTCATGGCTGACCCACTGTACACTGTTTTTTAAGGATAAAGTCACACTCCAAAGGCATCCCAAATTTCTCCTGAAGGTGCATTCGTCCTTCCACCTCAATGAACCTATCCATCTACCAACCTTCTTTCCTAAACCTCATGCGAACACTTTCGAAGCAGCAATGCACACACTTGATGTGCACAGAGCACTGTATTTTTATTTGGATAGGACTAGGCCGTTCAGGCACCAATGATGCGTGAGGCAGGAACCACGTGTGTGTGGCCCATGTGGGTACTGCTGTACAAATCTCCAAGCAACAGCGCAGGGACACACCAGCACCGGGAGTGGAACACCCACAGGGACACTCATCTCGAAGAACGTCAGTTAATGCACAGGTGAGTAACCTCCTCTTATTTTGAGTATCTCTGCATGCTATAGGGGCATATACTGCACTGGCCATGCAGGTTGAGTGTTCTGTCTTTGCATTGCCCCTGGCCACAGCAGGCTCAGGGAGCAACAGGCAAAGTCAGATCATACTCTGATCACTGCTGACATTAGATAAAAGCTGGAATAGAAGACAAACCCCCTCCTATAACCCTCCTCCTCTTTCCCTCACAGCAGACTTGAAAGGAAGTACAGGGCATTTGAAGTGGTGTCAGAGGGTCATCACAGCGACCGTAGGGTAGTATTATTATAATATGGATCCCAGACAACCCAACATTGGGTCCTTATGCAATGGCTCCACCACTCCTTGAGGTGGCAGTGGTAGAGGCTGCTTGGATGAGCAGTCTGGTGAGGGACCATTACCACTCTTCTTTGGACAGGCTGAACCACAGCTCCCTCTTTTCATGAGGGCCGGGACTCTTCTTGGAGAAGGGAGGACTGAGCCCCATCTATCTGATCAGATTAGGGTGACCAGACGTCCTGAAGATTGGTCGGGACGCAATTTGTCCCGATATCCACCGGCAGCGCTGGTTTTTTTTTTTTCTCCTCCGCCGGCAGGAGTGACTTGGCTCTTTTTTCTTTTTTTTCCCCCACCCCCTCTCCCCCACGTGTCCTGATATTTTCTTTCCCTCATCTGGTCACCCTAGATCAGATGACCCTTTTTGTAGTCGTTTCTGCCAATAACAGCCCTGCAAAACTGTTTTGGTCTGACTGCAAAAACCTCTGTTTAGGTCATGCCCAGAGCAGTGGCTTTCAGAGTTAATCCATTAGGACAAGAAGGGGGTAGTTTATACTTCTTAATGCTATTGTTTCAAGCTGTCTGCAGACTTCAGCAGATATCACTGCCCCTGTTACATGTGACTGAATTGTATGAGCTTTTCTTTATGCTAGTTAGAATGTTGTTGTTTTTTTCTCAAAATGAAAGCTGAGATTATGTTGTCGTCATGTGTCTCCAAGAGTTGGAGCTCTCTGTGCATAGTATGCAGCCTTAAGGGCTGTTGGGTCCAGGGCCTTGCGAATAGAACTAGTTTTCAAATGACAACAAAAAAGAGGTGGTTTGGGCATGAGTCTGGCAGATGAGTGCTTTGCAACTTTGGATAAGTCTGATTTTTTCCCCCACCTGTAAAATGGGGGAGGTACTTACTTACCTTACATGAGTGTTAGTAGAACAAGTCAGAATATTTTAGATGAAATGATATTTCAGTAAAATATGCTGTTTTTGTTTCATGGAGAGGGTGTCCCCCCCCCACCCCGAGAGTGAGATGGTAACTGATGCTCTAGCCTGGTGGTTAGAACACTAATCTGAGAGGCAGGAGACGTAAGCGCAAATCCCTGCACTACCTCTTGCCAAACAGAATTTTTCATTCCAGATCACGCTGAGGTAAGTAGAACAGGCCATATTCTAAACACTAAACACCAGGTTAGATAGACCAGAGAGAGTGTTTGTCCTGTGCGTAAAAGCCTCCCTGAACTGGAAAGCTAGGGCTTCGATTCAAAAACAGATGTCAACACAACTATTTGGCAAAACAGTCTAAAGGTTTGTTTTTGTTCCTTATAGGAACATGCCTCAATACCAGAGCTAACTATTTAAAGTGTTACAACCTCATAGAAGATTAAAAGTGCTATTTGAAGGTGTTCCAACTGAATAATGGTGGCACAAAGCATACCTAGCGTAAGCACGCATTGCAGGGTAGCATGATTGTTCAGCTTTATGGTTGGTGCCTAGGTATTAGGGAGAGGGAAGAAGGAAATAATCTTTTGGGCTTGGTGGTTGAAAGCAAGAATGAAAAAGACATTTTAGCATTTGTGACTTGTAAATCATGTACACAGTTTGTAGGTGGCCAATTTGTGTGCCAACCTCAGGCCTCACACTTTGAAAAATTGGTGACTGGCAGATGGTTCAGCTCAAATTGCACCCTTCTATCTCTCCAACGGCTCAAGCCAAGTTTGTGGGTTCTTGGTTCCAGATTTGTGTCTTGGGAAGAAAGAATTGAGATTAGAATTTTTCTCCCCCTTCATCCCTTATGTGGCCTGGCTCTGTACCCAACTCCTAGCATGGGATTTGAACTCCACAATCTTCTGGCACACAAGAGGGGGTGCTACCAACTGGGTTTAACTACCAATGACTGAACTAGGCTTGTGTAAGGCAAATACATAACGCTTCCCAGTGGTACCCAGAGTTGTGAGGCACCTATCTACCACCTGCTCTTAGTGTGAGAGGGCTTGTTCTACGTACCTGTCATGGGTCAGCTCCCTGACAACCCCGGCCACAGGCAGCACAAGTACTCCCATCTGAGCCCCGTGGGATCTGCTGTCCATCTGCAGGCAAGTGATAGGCACGCACCAACCCCTGAGCCTTCCGAGTGTCCCTCTGAAATGCCCAGCCCCTGTTCCACCGAACACGCACAGAACTCGGACTCTTCACTCCCAAAGGAAAAGTATACCCCAACTTATTAGTTTTACCTGAGGATCATCTCTGCGCTTAACACACAGCACTGACATATATTTATAATGAACACAAGAATGTTTATTATCAAAGAACAGAGATTCAAATGATAGTAAGTAAGTAAATATTAGAAAGAAATGGTTACATATAAAGCACAAGCATAATATGCTTGCTAGAGCCTAAACTTTTACTCACATGACTGTCTACTGCAGGATAGCATACCCCAAGTCCTTTTCCTGAATATTTTTCAACCAGGATGGCTGAGACATTCTCCTCCCCGCCTTCATAAAATTAAGCCTGCTGGTAGCTTATCTTCACGGATGTACCTCCGTACCCCCAGCTATGCCCCTAAAAGTTCATTGCCTTTAACCATAACTAAAATAATCCTTGCTGCTCTTTGGTGGGTTGTTTTTTTTTTCCCCTGCAGCCCTTGCCATCTATTGATTAGCAGTTGACTAAATATGCAGATAGACTTCCATTGTAAGATACACAATGATCAATTAGGGAGATAAGTCTCTCACCATCTGTCTCAATGCATAGTACCTCTGACTGAATTGCCTTTAATGCTAAGGCCTTAAAATCATAATTTTTGGTGTATATATCCATAATTCCTTACACATGATCTGCACATACACTGGTCATCATAATCATTGAAAAAATGTAACATGTTTTCATGACCACTTTTGTTGAACCCAGGTGATCCCTATAACCTTATATACCCCGTGCCCTCTGCCCGTGGGCATCAAGAAGTCCTTGGCTCACACTCAGATACTGCCTCTCACCTTGTTTTTTAATCAGCAAAGTACAGAATGTCCATTTCTAAGTGGCCACAAGAGTTAATTTTTCTAGCTTTGTGGTTCTATCTCTAAAATGTAGGTATGTTTCCAGAACACACTTGGCCCACTGAAATAAGAGCACAATGAGACTTTTTTAAAATGTATAAGATCACCCTCTTCACACAGTTTACATAATATTGGGTTTGATGCAAGTAATGGTGAGGTCTTTGTTCCAATGTTAATTAATAAACTCATTGGTATTCCATCTTCAAAACCTCTATTCCCTTCATTACCTAACCATGATGGGAATATGCAGCAATGACTTGCATTGTACAAAAACCGATTCCCATCTTAAGGATTACAACATGGAAATGAGCTATCCATAAATATTAAAAATTATCTACTTCTCACAGATGTTCACTCTGCTTATTATCTGCAAAAATTCTGGATCAAATGTTCAATATGAATATGTTAGTATCCACTAAAGATTGCTTTTGGCAGACTATGTGTTGATATCAGCAGGAAATAAATAAGAAAACCATTAAAAGGTATAAAACTTTAAAACAATAGCTTAAAGGTGTTTTATAAACTACAGATGGCTTATACGGTTCAAGTGGATGTCTGCTGTAGAATGTGAAGCAGTGAAAACTGGGGGAGGGGGTTGGGAGGAATGAGGGAATGACTTGGAAATAATGGTCCTGTAAAATATGTTGTATTTAAAGTACAGATAAGCAAAATGGAAATTGCCACTCTCTCCTTGTACAAATACTGAGACTATACTAGCATTTGTTTTTAGAATGATATGATAAGTGTTGTCTATAGTATGTGTTGTGTGAAACCTTTGACTCTTTACACTTGCAAAAAAGGTCAACCCATGTACACCACACACACAAAGCATTTGCCAGTAGCTGCTCATGAGCTTTCATCACTGACTTTGCATGAATATAATTTATAGGTCATAATGGAGAGGGAAGTTGGAAGGTCAAAATAAAAAAGGACTGGGTGCAGCAAATTTTCACAAACTGAATTATTACTAGCAGTTGCGTAAACCTTCCTGTATCTGAGCAAACCATGTAGATAAAACCACACTGCAGCAATACCAGCTTAAATGATTTCATTAGATCTCTCAAGCTAAATAAGGTTGGACATGAACATTATTGAGATATACTATACCTCTACACATTTCCTGTTTCTAACCACTACTAGTTCATCTGTACAGTAGTAATGGCAGGAGTGTAGGTGTTGAGTAGGACAGAGCCACACTGAGTAAGTTACACGGAAAAGGCAACAGTACCCAGTGTTTTAACCACTATACCATCTAGTCCTGGTTTGAGCAGGGACAGATGAGACAGTAGCTAAAATGTTGGTAGCTGACAAATCCCTTGAGTACACTTGTGCTCCTACTCCCAGACCTGCATTGGTGGTAGCAACATTAGGAAATTTTAAGGAAAAGAAGCTATTGTAGACACAGCATGTGCCTCCCCCCAAATGCTACCAGGTGTTAGAATATAGATATTCGGGCCTGCTTGTAAAGATCTATGCTTTAGGAACTTAGGTGTATTTTTATCACTTAGCTAGTTACAGGGGTATAAAAGCCAAGAAACAAAATCACAGTCCGCCTGTGTATGGGCCTTTTCTCACTAGGATAGTCTGAGGCCTTGTTCTTTGACTAAGGCCTTTGGCTAAGCAACAGGGGCAGCCATAAGCTGGGAAGCATATGGTCACATCCTCACCTCCCAAACTAGTCACATTGACATAAGGCGGTATTGGGCTGTTAGGAAGACGATCCTGTCCTGATAGTGCCCATCACCACCAGATAAAGAAACAGCTCTTAAGATGGTTAAAGAAAACTTAGTTTGATAGCATCCTGTCTGGCAAGAAATCACTTATCAATGGTTGTGGTTGTGAAACCTTCATTTCTGTATTGTTTTACCTTTATGGCCCCCACTCTTCTATTGATAATCTGTCTGGTTCTCTAATTGTTTCTGTCTGCTGTATAATACATTTTTCTAGGTGTAAGTTAATTAGGGTAGTGGGATATAATTGGTTAGAGAATTATGTTACAATATGTTAGGATTGGTTAGTTAAATTTCAGTAAAATGATTGCTTAAGGTATAGCTGAGAATATTACTATATAAACTGGGATCAAACAGGAGGTGGAAGGGAAATTGAAATCATGCTTGCTAAGGGGGGGAACAGGAATAGGGAATAGACACAGGCAAGGCTCTGGTGTCAGAGCTGGGAATGGAACACTGGGGAACCAACTCTATGGGCGTATAGAGAGAACCCCGACTGGTGTGAAGGGCTTCGGAATATGCTTGCTTGGAAACCAACCCCAATAAACATTGCACTGTCTGCGCTTCAGACTTCTGGTCTTTTGCTGCTTGCTGTCTGCGTGACAGGAACCAGGGAAGTGGGAGGGTAAAGGGAAAGCTCTCTAACCTAACACCACGTGTTGAGGAAAGTACTACTGATATTCAATAGGTGACACTTTTCCCTCTAAAGAAGAACTTAACCAATTCCACAATATAAAATTAGGGTACCAGACCCTTTCTTGGATGACGTGTAAAACCATTCTGACTACTTTCGGTCATTAAAACCCAATGCCACACATCTCAGGAGTATGGTGAATCTGCCACTTTTCCTAATCAAATTCAAATATTGGTAATTAGTCTCCCTTACCATTATTTTCTTGCTTCATTACCTTTAAACTGGTTTGTCTTCATCTGTTGGTGAGTGAGATGAACTCTGTTATATAGAGTTCACAGCTCTGTAGACGTGAGGCTTCCAAAAAGTGTGCGGCCTATCTGGTAAATCTATCAATAATAACTTGAGCTTAACCTGAACCAGAAGACAAGATCTGAGCATCTCTGAACTTTAGGGAAGTTTGGATTTAGCAGCTGATTTCACATCTGAATCCCAATCCAATCTTTCCTTATTTTAGAGGGACAAATGCTAGTCCCTATGGAAAGCCAGAGTAAATCATCCTTGTACAGAGTCAGGGCCAGCTTTAGGCACTGCGGAGCTCGATTCGAAGTAGCTGCCGCCAAAGTCCCACTGCTGTCTTCGGCGGCAGCTCAATTGCTGCCGCAGAGGAAGGTCCCTCCGCCGAAATGCCGCCGAAGACAGTGGCAACGATTGAGCTGCCGATGATGACCGTGCCGAAGACAGTGGCGGGACTTCGGCAGCAGCTCCTTTGGGACGGCACTGGGCCCTCTTAGGGGAATCGGCTGAATCACCCTAAAGCCTACACAGTAGGTCACAGGGTCCTTTTACAGTTCTTTAATAGCTACTGAAGTTTGAGCTGTAGTACCATGGTAGAGGTGGGGGAGAAGCAACATTCTGGGGAGAGACAGAGGGGAGGGAAAGTGTAGAAAAGCAGTCTTAATTTTTATCCTCCTTCCCAGAAATTACTTTAAAGAAAAGCTTATGTTAGTGGTAATCACTGGACATGTCAGCCTTTGTAAACCAAAGAGTTTACCAAAGGCTGATATTATTAAAATTCTACATGCACACTTAATTTGCCCTACCATCTCTCTGCCTTTGACCTCCTGTCTGTATAAGGAGGCCAACACTTCCACTCAAATACTATGGAGATGGAGACCACACAAGGAGGTAGGCAGAATTCCTAATATCATGGTCTCAGTAGTACTGGTCAGTGTAGAATTTTGCAACATGGAGAGCTTCTGTAGTATTGTAACAGAGTGGCACAAGCAAGCCCTACAATGGTATTTATACTTATCGTACATAAGCAACCTCTATATCTTCTATAAACTGTAAAATTCACTAAATATCCTGCTTAATGATGATGTGCAATAGGCTTATTAGGTCGTAGAGCTATACTAAAAAGAGAGAATTCTCCATAGGTAATTGAGCTGTAAGTTTGCACACACAGTATATTGCAAATGTTCTATTCCCTATCAAAACCATGTTATACAGCAGTCTCGTTAACAATGCTAACCTGTCATCTTTGTAGTAATTTTATAGCTTTTTAACATTTTCAAAATGCTGTACAAAATAGCCAGTTAATCCAAAATCACCCCTAAAGTCATCTAGCATTACTTGAATCTTCTAGTAGTTCCATGTTTACAGCTAATTCATGGCACCATGCTACAGTCCCTGAAATGCTTTCTTCTGCAATATGATATAAACTTACATCTATGTTGTTTTAAGGGCAGTTAATATTTCATTATACAGGGATTTCTACTTTCATCAGCTGGGTTCCAATTTTGTAACTCTTCCAATTTAAACACAACTGTGACTCTTCAAACTTTGCAAATCATAAAAATATACAAGGGTTTTGTTAAAAGGAGTGAAAAGTTACAAGGGTCTATTTCTGAAGCCAAAACAAGTGGGGGGAGGGGGACGACACATAGACAAAATAGCATGACTTGGCTTACTCCAAATCTCTACTGGAGCAAAGAAATGCCAGATAGATGCAAGACCTCGAGTGCCATGTGGTTGTACATCTTATTAATCAATACATTTAGATTCTCAGACCTAGGTGCCTAATTTTAGATACCTAAAGAAATACTTGGACACCTAAATAAAGTGCCATCATTCTGAGGTGTTGAGAATCTGCAGCCTCAGTACTATCCTTTTAAGGGACAGGCTGGAGCTGACAACCGGGACAGCATGGCTATAATCTAGGATAGGCTATTGGAACAGGAAGCTGAGCAGAAGAGAGGTGATTTAAACCCAGGCAGACTGTGCGTGCGCGTATGCGTCCCTCTCTTTTTCTCTCAGGCTCCAGGAGACTAGCCTGACCAGACTCCGAGACTTGGCAATCTCTAAGCATGGGAGTTCTGAAGCAGGGTCCTGAGGTAAGAGCCTTATGAACTGTATTACAACTGCTCTTTCTCTGAGACCTTATTAAAGGGGCTACACTTATTTTGTTAGTTTGTGGGGGTTGCCCTCCCTCCACCCTTGTTTGGATCCTTTATTCTTACCTAACACAAAAGTGTCTTTCTTTCAATCTAGCTTTTCTCTCATCAGGGCACAAAACAATCCTCTTATTAATAGATATTGAGATATTGGGCCAGATTCTCAGCCCAACTCTGCTTGCAACAGTACCTTGGCAGCACATGGAAAGCTACTAAGGGTAGAGTATACGACTGGGGCCTGGGATGGGGTGGCAATATCTTTTATTATTGTGATAATTTTTAAGACTAATTTTTTTCCCAGGAATTCTGGATAACTGATAGAAATATGCTAAATCAAAATATCCTATAGTTGCAAAATTAATTTCTGTGGAGCTACTTACATAAATGTTGACTTTCATCTACCATTGTATTTATTTTTGTCTCATAATTTATGTTGAAATTTCTTCAATACATTCACCTTTTAAAAAACTGTCCAGATTTAAAAAAAAAAAGGGGGGGGGGGAAGTATGTGTACAGTATATTGTGACAGAATTCAGGATTGATTATGTCTTCCAAAATGAGTGAACAAGAGTAGGATATTTCACTGTGTAACAAGAAGAAATGGAAGAATAAAGCATCCCACTCTAATTAAATTAAAAAAGAACTAACAAACAAATAAAACCTCAGGCAAACACCACTGTTTAGATTTGGCATTTCAGCAGTGATCAAGACCCATTGGCTTCAATGAAATTCAAGCATGTGCTTGTATTTTAAATATGTGCATAAGTGTTTGGGGTTTTTTTCTGAATAGGGATGGGCCTGACACTTTCTTTTTTTTTTTTAAAAAAAAACCTCTTTCAGAGCAGGGGCAAAGAACCAAAAGGTTAACACAAGTGCATCAATTGATTCAGCAGATTGTATGTGGAGTTGGTACTAAACTAATATCCATACTAATAAATGGTGTTTAAGGCCCTGTGCTACACTGCTGGAGGTATAATCTCCCCCATAAAAATCTAAAACTGAGGCCATTGTGATTTGAGGTTGTTAAAGATCCCAAGATTCATAATCTGATGTCTCTGCCAAATTCCAACATATTAAGTGAAAATCATTCTGGGTGTAATTCCACTGGAGTCTCACTAAAATTGAATTTGTATGCAGTATAGTTGTAACTGTGTCGGTCCCAGAATATTAGAGGGATAAGGTGACAGAGGTAATGTCTTTTTTATTGGACCAACTTCGGTTGGTGAGAGAGACAAGCTTTCAAGCCACACAGACCTTAGTCCAATAAAAGACACTACTTCACCCACCCTGTCTCTCAAAAGATGAATTTGGCTTTGGCTCTTGATTTATTTACATTACCCCGTGGTAAAAATTAGAGCTGGATGAGAAACAGTTTTCCTGTTCTGCGAGAATTTGAGATTTCAAAAAAAAATTCCTATCCCCAATTGGGGATTAAAAAGTCAATCTCAAAAATTGTCACTAAACAAAACTTGGAAAAATCCAATCAGGTTAAATCAAAACCTTTTGCTTTAATTTCAACCTTTATTTTAACTACAAATCAATTTCAATTTCAAAATGACTTCATTTCAACCCCAAAAGTGGAACTTGTTCATTTTGACAATTTCAAAACTGATTTTTCAAAAATTTTGAAATAGAAAATTAATTGAAACCAATCTTGTCCCATGAAGTTTTAATTTCTACAAATCAGCATTTTAATGAAAAACATTTTGTCAAAATTTCCAACCAGTTCTTATAATTAATCTTCTAGTACTGTGGTAAAGTAAGTGTTTTATTGCATTGCAATAAAAAAGTGATATTAGAGATGGCTGCGTTTCACTGTAATGACAGAAATGGTGATTCCTTTATGTACAATATGAAGAATACTCAGTAAACTTTGACATTCTTTGGAAGGAAAGCTATAAGATACATTTTAGATACTAATTATAATTTAGTACATTTATTTTGTAGCTTTTCTGTCTCTTTTAGTTGCAAGTTAACAGCTGTAATAATTAATTCTACCTGATTATTATGGAAAGATCATTGTTAGCTATTTGAATTCTTCAGCTACGTTAAAGTGTTGTTGTTACATCATTTTCATCCTCTACTCCATGGATGGATTTAGTGCAGTGTGCTTAATTTGTGCCTCTAAAAATATAAGCTTTACATATTATGAGGCAAAAAGTTTTGGAGGTAATAGAATCAGTAAAAATCTATTGCCTCTTCTTGCTGCCTTTTGTCATCAATATCCAAAACAAGGCAGTATCAAATATAGCTGCTGTCTCAACCTCATCCTCTTAATGGATCTCTAACGACCTAGGCCTAATGTTCCATGAAGCAGTACACTGTGTGTGTGTGTGTGTGTGTACAGATGACATTTGTATGTATCCTAGACAATGGAAATCTCTGCATTATTAGTGCCCGATATATAGTAACCTAAATCAATTTGCCATTATGCAGACTGAGACTAGCTGATGAATGATAAAAGATTGCTTATGGAAGGATTGCACCCCTCTGAGAGCTTCCCCTCTGAAACAGGGCAGCTCAACACCAAAATATGGCACTTGGTTCTGTTACTTCAGACTGAAACTTGGCATCGCCTCTCATTGTGATGAGATAATATTTTTCTAAAATAGCATAAATAGATTCTTGGCCTAAATATGCTTTCCCCTGAATTAATGTGTTTTGTCATTGAATTCAACAAAAGACGAACTAGGCCCATTGACTTCAATTGTAAAATTCAGCATAGGAGAATATCCTGGAGGACCACAGAAACTTGTAAGTCTTCAGTAGAGCAAAAATATTTGTGTACATTTCTTAAAAGAAGCTTTTCGGGATCTTAGCCCAGGATTTGAACATCTGGCTTTCGCACGTGTGTGGAGAGAATGTTCTGAACATAGTTGGGCATGATAGCCATGTGAGCAATTGCAAAGTCATGTTATAAATAAAATGCTGCATGTGATTCTGCAATTTGTCATGCTGTTTTGACCACCTGCCCTGATCTCTCCCCATTAATTCTATTTCCTTGGGGCTTAATCTAACATTCTAAACTTCTTAACTTTATACATCTGCTATGTGTTAAGGCAACTTAGCAGATAAATGTTTCCTCCTTTTCTACAAATGTGGAACTTCCTCCTAAAATGCACATATATGTGCAAGGTCCAGAATAAGCAAGATGGGTCCTATACTGGTGTTGGGTTCAAAGTCTCGTCTCTCTCAAACCTCCAGGGCTGGAAATGGGAGCTTTGCATCACTGGGAAAGTGACATTCACAGCTTTTCGTAGGAGTAATGCATTGTATCCTAATAGCCCTGGAAAATCCTGCAATGTTGGATCTTAAGGCTGATGCTGGGATTTTTTATATATAATATTATATAAAAGGCTATTTTAGGTCACTTGTAGAGTGAGCCATAAAAACCCTCTGGACCTTGTACAAAGTTGAGGTAACTACTGCTTTTATAGGCCAAGAGATAAAAAACAAAATAGCTCTACTCAAATTTAAAATAACTCTCTGTATATGCCATTTCAGAAATCTCTTACAGACTAAATGACAACATAGTATAGATGTTACTGCACTCATTATGGATGACTTGAAATATTAACCTATATGAGTGGTGCAGTCATTCTAATTATTCCTGCAGATGGTGTGTTTTATCAGAGGAAAATCTGAACATAGACATTATATCTTGGTGTTGTCCATGTGATCAATTGTAGGACCAGAGGCACGTGATAAATTCAACTTATCCTGCACTTTTGTTACCTCACTGGTACTCTGCCCACTGTTGTCTGATCTGCAGTTCAGGCAGGTATGGGGGAAGTTTTTCAGTTCCTAAATTCAGTTATTTGACTAGATAATTCCCCAGTCATTCAATGTGGTGGGGAAGAAAGGGTCAGGGAGGGAGAATGCCACTGGGAAAAGATACTAGGCAAGCAATGTAAGACCACATGGAGATAGATGTCATTTTCTAACCTCCCTTTTTTTTTTTAATTGGGGAGAGAGACTGTTGCACCATGACTTGAGTCTGAGAAGTATGAGTCTTGTCATTAGCTATGACAGTGTCTAGCCATTTGAGGGAGTTGATTATTGCTTAGATGTAATAAGATGTGATATTTAGAAATCTAAGGGCCACAGAAATCAAACACTACAGCAGTATCCCTACATGAATCCATATTTGTTTATACCCTCATTCTGCAGTGTGTTTCATGATACGTACCCTGAACATTGCATTTGGTGGGCATTTCTATATATAAAAATAAATGCTGAATTATATAATTTTTTAACATGAGTAGCTCAATTGTGCAAAGACAAAAATAAAAATCTCATTGGGATCCTTCCATGTGATGCCATCAACTCACTGGGAAAGGCTGGAAGGGAAAGTTTAGTAAAAGAAAGCTGCAAACTTCTCCACAAGCCTAATGAGGAGAAAGAAAGAAAAATGTAGAAAATTAACCCAATGAACTCCCTCTCTACCTAGATATGAGAGAGGTCCTGGCCTTGTCCTTCTGTATTTCTGAAGAGTTTAAACGTTCAATCTGGTTTGGTTAACCAAAAAGCCTAAGTTGAGTAGTTACTAACTGAACTGACAGTCACTATTCACCCAGAATTTTTTTGTCTTAATTTTCAAACATTCCTAAAATGTGCTCTGAATATGAATAACTGTTAACAGTTGCAATTTAGCACTTTCCAATGGCTTTGCGTAAAATAAGAACATAACCAGAATCTAAACCTAAAATCCATACTAAATCATTTTTAATAATTACTTTAAAGTATGAGGTTCAAAATAACTCAGAGGTACAGGTTGTCTTTTGTTTGTATGCTCCTCTTCATTTCCTGACTTTTGGCCAGGATAAAAAGTGCAAGTAACAATCATGGCATCAAAGCTATTTGGGGGTGGGGGGTGACTTAGGCACCCAACTCCCATTGACTTTCCTTCTCACTTGACCAGAAAGAAGACCCTGCAAAAATCATTCAAGACTCTGTTTAATTTCTACAACTAACACATTTTGATCCAAACTGTTGAATTGTCATCAGTCTTTGGAATTTCTTGAGGTTCCTCCCACCATAATGTGAATTATTGTTAATTTGTGTAACACTGATTATGAAAATCTTTCCTCTAAAGTTCTTTTTGAATTGTGCTGTGACACAACTGGATTTAGCCAGTTGATTATCTCTAGATTTTAGTGTACTTAAAGTTGGGGCACTAAACTTTCTTTACTAAGCCATCTTGCTCGTCTGTATTCCCACTTGTATTATGCTGAAAGATACCAGCATCAGGCATCGTCAGTTATTGATGCACTGGACAAATTTCTGGAAGTGCTGACTTCTGGAGTGCTAATAAAAGATGGGCATCTCAACCTCAACAAGATCAGATCTGTGGCTAGTACCAGATGCCACAGAGGAAGGTGAGAGTAACCTCATAATGGACAACTATAAAATAACCTGCCCTAAAAGGAAGTTCCTTCCCAATCTTAAAATGTTATTTTGGGGAGACTGTGAATACTGGAAAAGATGAGTCTTGGATGATCATACTGATGACTGTTTGTAACCTTAAACTCTCTACTTACAAATAGTTTGCTGTTTGCGGCAATTCATATACATGATAATATCTCTTAGGATGTGCATCTTAAGTTATAACAATCCAGTATTGTCATGTTAGCCACAAAGATGACTCCCATATCTAAATGAGCATATCCTCTAAAACTCCACCAGTCCTGGAAAAAAAAACAGGAACTCTGTATTGTTCAATAGCATTCATCCTGCAAGACTAGAGGAATTTTAGATCCTGTTCCATGATTATGGTATGGAATTTTGAGACTCAAGAGGAGACCGACATTGTGTCAATCTGCTAACAGGGAATATGGAATATTTGTCCTCTTTGTCTTCCATCTCTTTCTGTCTGTTTTGAAAGTCTGAGAAAGATCCTACAGTATCGGTTTATTGTTTCAGCCCTCTCCCATTATTACCAAGTGTGCCAAGCAATTTTGGGGATCATTCCTTAACCACCACTCTCATTAAATTGTCCGAGACTTGGGCTCCACAAGTGGTGCATGCAGTGATCCAAATTGTCTCATTGGCTTTAGAAGTTGTTTGAAGGTTAACCTATTGCATTTATTTTAGCATAAGTATTATTCCTCTGAGCCTTTTACATCCTTCATTTATTAGTGTTGGGAACAACCTGATTCTAACTGCTACTACTCACTTTCCAGAATTTGTCCATTTTCTATACTTGCCTCTTTGGGAGTCTTATCTATCTATCAGAGTAAATGGAGGTGAGGTATCTGAATCCTGGCCACCCATTATAATACCCTTAGTCTCGACCCCTGGATTAAATTAGGGCAATTTTTGCACTCTGGTCTCCTATTGACTTCGTAGGGATTTGTCTTTACTCCTCTTAGGGTAAAACTAAGAGCATTTGATGTTGAACAGTAATGCATAATTCTCTTAACTCCTTTGCTTTCATCTCTTCAACCTCTCAAGTTTTGTCACTGGAAAAATAGAATTTTCAACCAATTCTGAAAACAATAGGCTCCTACTGTCCCCACAGCCATTGCTATCATTCAGCTAACCACTATTTGTGTGTGTGTTGGGGAGAGAGAGGTGGAATGTCAGTATTATATTTTATGGGTTTCTTCAACATTGGGGAAGACGGGGTTCAATGTGACTGCGTATATTATTCAAAAAATTCATCCTTCCATGTCCAGTCAGTCTAATGTTGAAGCTCCCAGTTTAGAATATCTAACTGTTTTGTACTTAAATTATGATAACCCACTGAGCATCAGGGATATGTAGTGCCAGCAGAGCTTTCTATGACTACCTTTATAGACTTCTTCAACTTGAAGCACTGTATAGACCAAAGATATTTTCACCCAAATCTTTACTGTTCCTAAGTTTAAAAAAAAAAATCAGTACAGCTATTCAGAGTATTTTAAATGGTTTAAAGATCTTTTTTCTTAAGTGTGTGTTTTATTTTTTGTCTGGGGTGTCTAGTCATGACATGCATAATTGATTGATCTGATCTTATTAATGACAATGGGATTGAGCTCAAATACAGGCAGATGATTTAAACTATTGTTCCCTTTTTGGGGGGGGGAGTATTTGAGGCTTTCTAGTCCTGTAGTGACTGAAGATTATTGCAGCTTACTATATAGTAATGGAAGAACACTTTTAATCAGTGTTGCTCTTTGTGCTCAGGATAATGGAAATGTGAACTCCTTTTGAGCATATTGGGACATTGACTTGAAACTCTGGCTGATGGCCATTGTTTGCAGACACTGTGAATTTAGAATACCAATAGGATGGGATTTTTTTTTTTTATTTTAATGACGACAATTCCATAGTGTTTGAACCCCCATGGTTATTTTTTAGGTATGCACCTGCCTACCCAAAAAAACAGGGGTAGTGGATACACTTGAGACCATCTCTAAAGAAAACAACTTCTGAGCTCCATTAGATGTTATGTGACCATTATCTTTTAAGAATTAAAAACTGAACAGCTAACCTAAATGGACAGCCATTGTGGTCAAGTCCAATGGCGTTTTAGTCTCCTGGGAATACCATTCCTGAAACTGAGCCATGTAACTTGTAGAGCTGTGCAAAATGTTTGAAAAAGAATCTAAAACCAGATGCAAAATGCTTGGTTTAGGGTTGTACTAAAAAGCCCATCCTTAGAGCATGTACCTGAATGGCACTACTGAGCTTTAGAGTTTGTTTCTTTTGGACTGGCAGGCTGAGATTTTCAAAGCTATCTAACAGATTTGGATGCCAATTCCCATGAAAATTAATAGGAATTGCATGTCTAAATCCCCCCAGGAAGCTTTAAAAATGTAAGTCTTAGTGTGCATTTCTACAAATGTACAATTACCTCTACAAAATATGACTAATATCTCAAATTGCAATAGCACTTTTATTAAAAAAAAAAAAAAAATAGCACTTAAAAAGCTAGCTAAAACACAACAGGCCCCTTTAATGCTACGAGCAGTACAATCATATGGGGGGTAAAAATCCCATTTTAGAGCATTTGAGAAAAGAAACTGACTTCAATGACAGAGGAAAGACATAGGCTTGACAAATTTTGATGCTGTCCCGAATTGGGGCAAGTATCCAGACAGGCTGCGTACTCTGGATTACCATTTTCCTCCTTACTTCAGCCTAAATTATTACTTGAGAAGTGGATAAAAAAGGATCCAACCAAAGCTATTCCAATGAGATTGAAGAAATATAGACTAATGTTTTCAAACTTCTGTTTTCCGCCTCTTACTTCTTTCTCATTCAATTTCTCTCAAATCATTGTGTCACATACTGTAAACTTTTGAAGTAGGTTTTATAGACTGCAACTCCAGTCAGATGTATGTCCTGGGCTTGAATTTGATCTCCTGTTATTGCATCTTTGTATTAGTGGCTAACCAAAGTGCAGTGATGCATTTTCATTCAGTGGGAAGATTCCACTGACTTCTCTAACATGTATACTAAACAGCTGGTGTCTTCTCTCTTCCTGCAATGTTACCTGCAGCCTCCAGCTGCTAGGAAGCAATGAACATTTCCTTCTCTCTGCCTTTCTGTTTTCTTCAGCCTTGTGGCACCAGAGGAAGAGGAGAGGTAAGGGAATGATTTCTTCCTTCCACAGGAGAATGTACAGCCCTTGCCTCTCCAAGTGTTAATTCATCCTGGGTTATGAACCAAAGCAGAGAGAGGTGGAGGAGAAGATGACCTAGAGTGAAAGAGAGGAAAGGGTGTGAGATGGGGAATTGAAGAAAAGTTTATTTGGAGAGATGAAGGCAAAGATTGAAGGCTGGGGTGGAACATGAAGGGAAGATAGGGAGAGATGGAGGTCAGGGAATGTATGGTGAGAGTGAAAGGGGACAAGGAAGAAAAACAGAACATGGAGTATGGAGAAAGAGACACTGGAACAAAACTCCTGTATAGACTCCTTGCACTCCTTGTTTGGGGAAAAAAGTGGTGATTATGGACAGTCCATCCATGTGCATTCACACCTCCTGGCTCTTCTCTAGTGGGGATTCTGACTTTGGAAATGTAGATGAGGGCTTAAAAGCGAGGAGGATATGGCCAATCCTTGAATAAGGAAGGGCCCTATTTCAGCCCACAGACTTTTCTGGTGCTCCAGAATTCAGGGGCAACAGACAGTGGGGAAAGTACCCCAGCCACACTATCTGCTGCAGAATTCCTCTGGGCAGAGTTTGATTTGAGTTTTCCACAGGGGAGAAGATTGGGTCACAGAGGAAGAATATGATGCAGATTATTAAAACAAAGAGGTGGCAAAATAGCTTGAAGAGAGAAGAGTCAAAATAACAACATCTTCAGGAGGCCATGAAAGAATAGACTGAGAAAAATGTGGAAATTTTTAAAACAATTATTCAACATTACTGGAAAGTTAGAAAAACCATTGAAATGCAATGACCTTCTCATTAACGAACTAGGGAAATGTAAGGTGGGAGCCAGAGCCGGCTCCAGGGTTTTGGCCGCCCCAAGCAGCCAAAACAAAAACAAAA
>NW_020664561.1:43501169-43537462 GCF_002925995.2 Terrapene triunguis
CAGCCAAAACAAAAAAAACAAAAAAAAAAAAGCCGCGATCGCGATCTAAAAAAAGCCGCGATCGCGATCTGCGGCGGCAATTCGGCGGGAGGTCCTTCACTCCCAGGCGGAGTGAGGGACCGTCCGCCGAATTGCCGCTGAATACCTGGAACTGCCGCCCCTGTCCGGAACGGCCGCCCCAAGCACCTGCTTGAGAAGCTGGTGCCTGGAGCTGGCCCTGGTGGGAGCATAACTGGTTGCAAAACCATTCCCGGAGAGTAATCATCAGGGGGTTCACAGTCAAACTGGAAGGGCATATTGAATGGGGTCCTGTTCTGGGTCCAGTTCTGTTCTATATCTTCATCAATTATTTAGATAATAGAATAGAGAATACACATATAAATTTTGCAGATGATACCAAGTGGGGAGGGGTTGCAAGTGCTCTGAGGATAGGATTAAAATTCAAAATGATCTGGAGAAATCATCTGAAGTAAATAGGATGAAATTCAACAATGACAAATGCAAAGTATTCCATTTAGGAAGGAAGAAACAATCAGTTGCTCACACAACTTAGGAAATAACTGCCTAAAAAGGAGTACTGCAGAAAGGGATTTGGGGGTCATAGTTGATCACAACCTAAATATGAGTCAACAGTGTAACACTGTTTGGGAGGGGGGGAGAGGAAGCAAACATTATACTGGAATGCATTATCAGAAGTGTTATAAGCAAGACATGAGAAATAATTCTTCCACTCTACTCTGTGCTGATTAGGCCTCAACTGGAATATTTTGTCCAGTTCTGGGCACCACATTACAGGAAAGATGTTGACAAATTGGAGAAAATCCAGAGAAGAGCAACAAAAATGATTTAACGGTCTAGAAAACATGACTGATGAGGGAAGATTGGAAAATATTGGATTTGTTTCATCTGGAAAAGAGAAGACCGAGAGAGGAACACACAAAATGTCAAATACATAAAAAGTTGTTATAAGGAGGAGGGAGAAAAATTGTTCTCCTTAACCTCTGAGGATAGGACAAGAAGCAATGGGCTTAAATTGCAGCAAGGGCAGTTTAGGTTTGACATTAGGAAAAACTTCTAAATTGCCTAGGGAGGTTGTAGAATCTCCATCATTGGAGATTTTTAAGAGCAAGTTAGACAAACACCTGTCAGGGATGGTCTAGATAATACTTAGTCCTGCCATGAGTGCAGAGGAGTGGACTAGATGACCTCTGGAGGTCCCTTCCAGTCCTATGATTCTAAGAGCAACGCTAAAGCTACCAGTAGAAGGAAGAGAAAAACGAGAGCAGAAATGGGGAAACAGAGTAAGCTGACTTTCATTGTGTTGAATATAAGGTTTGACACCAAATAGTTCCAATAAAAATCCAGAATCCAGTATATAAACTCAAAAGGAGCTGGGTATGTGAAAAAATATTTGGCTATCTTTTTTTTTTTTTTTTTTTTTTGGTGTACTATACTGAGAAAATATTTGGCCATCCTTTTTTTCAGTGCTGTGGTCTTGGCAGAACGCATTCAGTGACTTCTAAAAGTAACTTTGTTGTACACAGTATTGTATTTAATTTCTGAAGTGAAATCAGTTGCACATATACTTGCTGATAAAAACACAAAGGCTACTTGTACTATTATATGCAGTGGTGGTGTGGCCGTATTGGTCCCAGGATATTAGAGAGACAAGGTGTGTGAGGTAATAAAGCATGAAAGCCACCAACAGAAGTTTGTCCAATAAAAGATTATCTCACCCACCTTGTCTCTATAGTTAGACTATTAAAAATTTGTTTTAAAGAAATCTTTGCCACCTCATACCCATGTTGTCATCCCACTCAGTAATCTATTTCCCTGTCTTCATGCATGTGCATTTTGTGTTTAAATGGAAGTGACTCAACCAATGAGTAGCCTGATAGCTCCCTTAAACCTAAACTGGGGCTTTGTTGCAAGCCCTGTCTACTGAGCAGTCCAGGAAACTGCTTGTGACACAGTGCAATATTTCTCTCTTTCTCCCTGCCTCGCTTCTGCACCATGCACATGCCCTATACCTGGCACAGGGCACTGGCACAGGTTCATTGCACAGCACTGGGGGGACAGGTGGAAGTCAAAGTTCCGTCCCTTCCCAATACCACACAGTGCGGAAGGGGGACCCATGGTTCTATGGAAGCAGCTTCCCTCCACATTTCTACCAGTTATGCAGGTATCTGGCACAGAGGGGTAAAGGGGGCCCAATACACCCCACTTATGCCTTTGTGTGAGTACACAGAATGGTCTATGCTGTGGCCTTAATTTGAAGGGGGGAGGAAACAAGCTTGGAATTGAAACTGGGTGGAAAGTCATTTATCTGTGTCTTTAAACAAAATGGGTAAGGCATAATGTAAAATTCACTCATGAGCTGTTAGTTTGGGATTTTTTAAAGTGCTAATCTATATCTGTGTTTGCAGAGCTGTCTATTCAGTTTGGAAACTTAGTGACACTCAGATAAGACAAATCGGCTACAGCTCAGCAACAAACATTCTCTTATTGTCATTGCTCAGCAGAAAACACAATATTAAAATTGCTGCAGCCATCTCTTAATTTTTAAGGTAGGCTGATTAAAGTGGACTATCCGCACTCCCCAAAGCCAAATGGAAACCAGCGCATAATGCAGGGAGCTTGATTCTGTAATCAACATCAGTGAAAATACTAAAGGCAATGGAAGGTTGTGGATCTGGACTCGGGGCGGAGGAGAGGTGGGGGAGAAGGGGAGAGGACTGAACTATTCAGTAAGAAAGGTTACCTGCTATGAATGTCCATTACAAGGTAAAAACTACCAGCTACTCAACATGCAGGTGCAGTGCTGATACAGAAGTGAACAGTATATACCATACTAACTAGCTCTCCTCCTCCACAGGCTCATAACATCCAGTTACAGTGGGAAGAGTCACCAGCGTATGAAATTCTATAAGCAGGGAACAGAGTAGCTTTGCCAGGAAGGGGTTGTTGTGGAGTGAGAGAGAGGGGCATTGTCTCTCCCTGTCAGCCTATAAGGAACCAAAATGACTATCACCATTTATATCTACTTTTATACATATTAAAATAGAAACAGAGCCAGATCCTCAGCTGGTTTAAATGGGTGTAGGTCTATTGACTTCAATAGTGCTATGATTATTTACACCAGCTCAGGATTTGGCCCTCGATTTTTATATGAGTAAATGTTTAGGATATGTCTACATGACAGCTGGGAGCGAGCGTCCCAGCTCAGGTAGCCAGACTTACTCTAGTGGGGCTCAAGGTAGCTTGCTAAAACTAGTAGTGTAGATGTTTGTGGCTTGAGTGGCAGCGTGGGCTCTCAAGCTCCCCACCCCCAACTCCCTTGGTCTGAGCTCAGCTGGCTAGAATGAGTCTGCAGCTCTGGTGGAGACTCAAACATCCACGCTGCTATTTTTAGCACGCTAACTTGAGCCAAGCTAGCGCAAGTCTGACTTCCTGGGCTGGGATGCTTACTCCCAGCTGCAGTGTAGATATACTCTTCATGCTTTGTCTTTGCACACTCACAATCTAAGATTTGTACATGAATGATCCCTAGAGGATGTTGCTGGGGCTCCAGAGGAGGGTAGGGAGACTGGAGAGGACTGGGGATTCAGGATTTCAAAGCCTTCACCTTGAACTACTATAGTAACATTTGCTGCCTACTGGCTTTAGCTGCTCCAGCCAATTATCTTATTGTTGTGTTGTTGTTTGTTTGTCTGGGCTCTGGCTCCCTTGGCTCAACAGCTGCTCTGGACTTCGTCCCTGGCTCCCATGCCTAGACATCTTCTCCTGGACACCTGCTTCTTGGCTCAGCAGCTACTCCATCCCCTTCCCTGGATCCCCTGTCACACGCTTCTCGTGCTCCCATTTGGATGAATTTTTCCCTCCATTCACTGTGTAATCCTCCTATACATACATACAAATCATTGTTCATAATCATTGCATATCAAAACACTTTGAAATGAAATGGCCCTCATAGTGCCCCTATACTGGGCAAAGCAGATACCAGCTGCTGGCATCTCTTACTACTACCACCTGCCCAGCTACATTGGCCTGGTACCTGTCCCCTTCCTAAACTCCTGCCAGGTCGGAAGAGGATGTTCACTGCCTAATAGTGTGGATATTCCCTGCCCAAAATTGCAAGCCCACTGATTGCAGTCAAGTCAGACCATGTGAGCAAGATCAGAGTTTGCCCTGTTATGTCACTTTCCAAAACTGCAGTAATTGGTTCAAAAGAAGGTTACCTTCTAGATGATGTAGTGTAAAGTAAACTCACATAAATACAACGAATTAAAGTAAAATAGCCCAAAACAATTCCCTAAAAACTAGGAAGCTTTCAGGTAAGGCTTGAACCTCTATCAACCAGCTACAGAGCTACCTTAACTCTATTCTCCTGGTCCTCATTGCAATGGGGTATTAAAGGTTTAATCCTCAACTGCGATTTCCATTACTTTGAGGGTTTGTCTCAGACTATTAACATCATTTTAGCCAAGTGCTTCTTATGTAAATTATAGGAAAAAGTGGAACATGCAATTACTATATAATTATTCATCCATACTCATACCAAATGCACAATTGAACATATGGCAGACATGTTAAGCTGTACGTTATGCTAATCTGTGCATTCTGTTTAGCTCACCTAATTCAGTATACAGTGTTTACTATACACCACTTTCCTGCAGAAATCCAGGAAGGAATTCTCTGTATAAAGCTTCAAATGACTAAAAGAAGGGGAAAACCAACAGACATGCTTTTTACTGTTACTTTTTCCTCCATCTCTTCTCCAGCCCTTGGTGTGTTTGTTTGTTTAATCCACCAGTTGTTGTTTCTGCAGTGACCTAGAATGTAAGATCTTTGGGGCAGGGACTGACCTTTCAGTGCTGCCAACTTGCCTGAGTTATTTTTTTAATGCTAATGTTACAGAATATTCAGGGAAAACAAATTTTGAGCTCTTAAACATTATTCTTGCCAGAAATTGATTCTCATATAGTTGTGGAATCCAAGCCAGTTCCAAGTGACCTAAAAGTCTAATCAAAACAGCATGAAATTTGAATATTCATAAAGAACTGTTGTAAACAAGCAAGCCTGTACAGAGCCAATTATTAGTATAAAATAATTTAATTTCAAATGTATTCATTTGTGAAATGTAAGTTGCTCATAGCTTTTTCCAGTTGAAAATTACCTATCTACATTGTTCATTATTTGCTTAGCTCTAGTAGACGTTAATAAGTCAACATTTGCCAACCAATACCACATAGCATTTAATATAAATCCCAATAAATAAGTAAGCTAAGGTACTGGTCTGTGTGTTCTAGATCATTTTTATGTACTTAAAGATACAACAGAATTAGTACCCAAACACAGCCAACCTACTGCCACACAATGCATTATAAGCACCACAGCAAATCAGACCACTCAGAAGCTTAAACACCCCTCCAGCATTTCCCCACCCTTACAATCTCTATTTTTAAATGTCTTTGGGGAAAAGATAAGCTTTACAATATGTCATGAAAGTCCAGCTGTAACAGACCCAAATGGGAAGCACATTGCAAAGACTGGCTCTGACAGAGAATGCCCAGCCAGCAGTCCCTTCTCATGTTAAACCAATACGGTTTCATTTCAAGCAGGTCTTCTGATCTCAACTCTGACAGTACAGCATGGGTAAAAAGTGTTCTTTCTGGTCATTTAGGATTTTATAGGTCAAAACTAACACCTTAAACGTCTCTTGGAAGCCCCCAGCAGCCAGTGCTGATTGTAGAGTACAGGTTGAATGTGCTTGTGGTGAGATACTCCGCTTACCAAGCAGGCTGCTGTATTCTGTATTAGCTTCAGTTTCTGCATGACTTTAAGTTGCAGCTTCAGAGATCATTGCTGGCTCAACAGCAGATTACAGCAAAGACATGGCTGACTGTTACAAGGTCATCAACCGAAAGGAACAGTCTCAGCCTCCTGGCCATACAAAAAAAATATTTTAATGCTACACTGGCTGTTGCTGCTATGTAACCTTCTTCTAGTACATCAGTTGGCCCCCTACATTGCAAACCAAACCAACAAATGGTGCAGACACATGCTCAATTAGAGAGACCAGTGTTTGTCACCATTTCCTCTGATTGCTTTCCCAAGCCAACCACAATCAATTTAGTCCTGTCTGGATTACAACTGGCCCAGCTAGCTTTTAATGCCCTGATCTCAGCCAGACCATGGTTGCCAAAGTTATTTCTTGTAGCAGGCATAGGGAAAATCAGAGATATCTTACACACTTTTTTTTTTTTTAAATGACAATCCCTATAGTTCAGGCAAACTTGATTTCTGTCAGTCATCTACCTTGTCACAGGATTCCAGAACCATCTCTGTTCAGAACACACGGGGACAAGGACTTCTTCAAAATATATACCTATTGTAGCCTTGTTTATGTAACAGAAATAACCCCTGAGTAATACCCTAGAATTGAGCCATAAAGTTCTTTTGATTTAACAAACAACTTCTTTGCTTGCAATGTTTGAGTTCTGGATTCATTTGCTTCTTCATGTACTTGATGCTGCTACTGTATAGGGTTATGGCTTATTTAAATACATCTTTCTTAAGGTTTTTATTTCAGAGCCACAAAAAAGGCTGTCAACTGTTAGTTTCTGATCCTTTTTCATCCCTCTCATTTACCATCTGAGAAAGAATGAACTACTGCATACCTCCTAGTGTGTGGCTGACAACTAAAGATGAGCAAAAAGTAATACTTTGTTATTAGCTGGCCTAGAGAGAAGTTTGGGGGGGGGTTACCAGTTATTGACCTATCCAAGTAAACATATTTAAGAATTCAGTGGTTGTGGGGAGCTCAGACAAGCCACAGCATGAACCCTTCAGAAAGTGTTCAAAATGCTTGTACTTAAAGATTAAATGTATCACCAAAACCAATTTTTTCCAATTTGTCTCTTATTTCACACACAGTCTAGTTGAGGCTCTGCTCTACTGTGTGTGGGTAAAAGCCAGGTATACAGTTTAAGTAGTTCTCAGATGTCACAAGTGCACAGCCAAATGAGTACCCTGTGCTCCATCAAACTCAGGATGAAGATGCTGCTGTGTTATCTTAAAGACCTATAGCAGTGTGTAAATTAAGGCTTGTTTTAAAATGTAATAGCAGCAGACCTCATCCTACCTTACCTCTCTGTCTGTCTGTCTGTCTGTGTGTGTGTCTCTCTCTCTCTCTCTCTTTTTCTTTTGTGTTTGTGTGTTTTTGTAGGAGCAAGTGCTTCAGATTATCTAATTTTAATTAGGATTTAGTTAAAGTATGGACAGGATTAAAGCAAAGGATCTTTGCAAAAAGAAAAAAAAATTGTCAGTTGCGGACTATTTGTCATGGGCACTTCTATTCTGCATGTTGATAGAGAGAAGAGGATTGTTTTCCAACATGAATAATGGGAACAGATGTGCTTTTCAAGGTTGCTGCTCCCCTAAACTTTTCGAAGAAAAAAGTTGAAAATGTATTTGAATCTCATTAACTGTAAACATACATGCTTGAAATAAGCTTTCACTGTTAGGTTTAGTAAAACTTAAAGATTTCTATTCAGCATCTTAATATAGACCTAATTTGGAGGTGCTAACATTTTTCTCTAAAATGTTTTCTCTCATTTGCGTTGCTCTGTTATCTTCCTTAGGAAATCAACATGTCATGGGATGTGTTAAGTCTGATTGTATTGTTTTCTGAGGTCCCTCCCCCCCCCCCGGCAATGTTTTAATCACCTGTTTATTCTAACTACACGGTGGTGTATCATTCTTATTAAAGTTTGCAAGCTGAATCACATGTGTCACAAATCCTGACAGTAAATAATTAAAGTATTTAAATAAACGTGTATATGTATGGTAGTTCTATGGTTGTACAAATTTGTAGAGCAAGATTTTATACTGATCTATAATTATAACTGCCACTGACTAGCATGATCCTTACTGAGTCAGATTAATTTACACATTAAGCAGCCATCTGTAGAAATTTTCATAGTACCTTGTTTGCAATGCCAGAGCTCACATGGGGATTTGGGGGAAGGGGAACTATCTTGGCCTCTAGGGATTTTTTTTAACACTGCAGTCAGATGCATTTGCTGTGAACAAATTATTTCAGACACTGACATTTTTCCCCACCTCCTTCACCCCGTCATAATTTTGGCTAATGATCTGCAGAGCCATTACAATATTTTGCATATATAATGATATAGCAATTGGTAAACTTAGAATACAATTTTTTTTTATTTTAAAAAGTCCTTGGCTCTGTGTTAAATATCTTAGCAATGCTTATGAACCAAAACAGATTTGCTATCATCTGTATTCATAAAAGATAAAAGTTCTACACAGTCTGGCTATAGTAAGAAACATATTGTAAGACTGTTGATGCAAATTCTCTCCAAAAGAGAGTTACAATTTCAGTATACTATATAAGGCTCTTCTTATTTACCAGTGACTTGTGGATGAGAACCACTTGTCTACTAAAAGGAGAAGCTAATAAAGACTTCACCTGATTTGCAGGTGATTCATAAGAATTATGCTTAAATATAGATTGCACTCATACTACGTTAATATTAGCAATACATTAACCCTGCATTAGGTCCTCTTAAATAGAATGGAGGGGTGTGTGGAGTGGTGGGGGAGAGAGAACAGAAAGCCATGGGGAGTCAAGTCACCAGCCTTCTGTTCCTGGCTCTGACCTGTCATGTGACCTTGTGCAAGTCACACCATCTTTGTGCCTTTCTTTTCCCTCCAACCCTTTCTCTATTGTCAATTGACTGTCGTTTCTTCAGGAGAAGGACTCTTGTCATCTGTTCTTACAATGTCTTGCACAATAAGGTCTTCATCCTGAGTGGGGAGCTCTTGGAGGTAATGTAATGCAAGTAATAACAATGACCTGTTTAATGCAATAGCAAAAGCATGGTTGCCTGCCAAACTAACACTCAAAAGTAGGTTCTCTTGTTGGTGGATGGTGTCTGAGTTGATGGTCAAGGAAAAAATCTTGAATGTTCATAGATTGGATGTAAGAATAATATAGATCAGGGGTCGCGGGCGAGGGATGTGCTGGCCGCGGCTTCCTGCCGCCCCCATTGGCCCGGGACGGCGAACCGCGGCCAGTGGGGGCCGCGATCGGCCAAACCTGCCGAGTCAGCAGGTAAATAAACTGGCCCGGCACGCCAGGGTGCTTACCCTGGCGCGCCGCGTGCCAAACGTTGCCGATCCCTGATATAGATTCTAAGGCCAGAAGGGACCATTGTGATTGTTTAGTCTGACCTCCTGTATAGCACAGCCATAGAACTTCCCCCAAAATAATTCCTAATATATATCTTCTAGAAAAACATCCAACCTCAATTTAAAAATTGCCAGTGATGGAGAATCCACCACAGCTCTTGGTGAATTGTTCGAATGGTTAATTACATTCAGCATTAAAAATGTACACCTTATTTCCAGTCTGAATATATTAATCCACTTTCCATTTTTAAAATCCTTTTAAAACAGTGCTACGTTGACTTAGAACCTCTTAAACACAATTGGTTTTTTTGGAGAAATCTAGAATTGCAGCCAGTTTGCTCACCTTCTGGCATATAGTTATTTCAAAAATTATGGCATGTGTCTATTCAGACTATTTGAAGGAGAGACAATCTGGCAGCAGAGCCAAAAGAGAACAGCAGCTGATAGGAAGAGAACCTAATAAATGAAGCACAACCACCAGGCCTGAAGGAAAAAAAAAACCCAGACACTATGAAATAGAAATGGCAATGCCTATATGACATGAAAGAGTCTGAGATAAAATAGGTGAGGAACAGAAGAGGCCTCTTCAATGTGATATTAACTGAAAAATTCATCTGAAGTCTTCATAGTATATTCAGTGGAGGAATCTACAAAACTACTTGATACTGAGTGGTGCTATGCAGGATTTTCCTTGATGTTTGGAAGTAGACCCCACTCCTTAGATTCAGCATGATTCAGGAGTCTCCCAATCAGACTGAAGGTGATATTTTATGAGATTGTCCTTTTCTGTGGGACACAGGATTTCATATCCATCCCTTACAGGGACTTCCTATCTTGTTTGGTGTTTGGGAAATCTGGCCATCTGATACTTTTCCTTAGGTATATCCTGCATGTTCCAAGGGGCTTCTGATCTCTATTGCTTGCAGTTCATTATCTCCTGTTTCAGTACTTAACACGTATATTCACAGAAGATAAGTGTGCATGTTAAATATGATGCTGTGACCATGGTCACTAGGAGGTCTACATTGAGAATGCTCAATCAGGGCAAACTGCAAAGTGGTGGTTTATTCTATAATTAGATTTACAAGCCAGTAACAAAACAGCTCTGTAACACTTTACTGGTTACCAAGAAGTTCCCTTTAAGCAATCCAGCCTTTGGTTCCCACCCAGACAGCCAAGTCTATATAGTGAGGGTTATTTAAAACCTTATTCACCATATTTAAAGTTCTACCAATTCCAAGAGATCGGACACTTTACCCACCAGGTCACTAAATATTTCAGATCTTATCCAAATACACACTTACAGCCAATTCTTATTAACTAAATCTAAGATTTATTAAAAAAGAAAGTTGTGTGGTTAAAAAATCATTATGCATATAAATATGAATAAAGTTCTTAGGTCAGTTTCATGGCAAAGATGGTGAGGTTGCTGATTTGTAAAAATTCTTCTAGAATCCGTGTAATAGGTTATAGTCCAATAGGCAATCCATGTACAGAGTTTGTTCAAATTCTTCCATGACAATTTTCAGGGTGGATTCAGAATAACCTGGAGGCCTCAGTCCTGTGGGCTTAGACTTTCCCCTTCAAAGTTTAAGCAGATCTGAGATAAAACAGGATCAAGCCTGACTTCCTTTATAGCTGAAGCAAGTTGTGGCCACAGCAGGGCTTCCTTGGCTGAAGAACAGGTCATGTATATTGTTGCTTTGAAGTTAATCTCTATCTCCTAGGCATACACTGGTAACTAGTTGCATTCATTAACATAAGGCAATTAACCATTCAAACAACAGGACATAGGTAGTTTACTTCAAACTTCAAAGAGAAATAAAGACAATGATATCATTACACCACAAGTTCCATCTGTTAATATCCCCTTTTGATCTCTGAATCAATAGACTATAGTAACGAAATATTATAAACAAGAATAGAAGATTAGCATGTGCAAGCTCATTAGATCACATTGTTAAACATCTAACAAGATATTGGTAAACACAGGCAAATACAATTAGTATCTACTTCTGATTCTCTAGGAATACAAGCCTTCATTTCAAGAACTCTAGTCCATTTTAACATGGCTTTGCTAACTATCTACAAGGAATGGCCCTGTTTACCATTTAAATATTTTTTCTAATATGTCCTTAGAGGTTGGGGTTTTCTGGATCACTTAGCCTACTAGTTGATTAACCCTCACTGGCTCAGTGTCACAGATGCTAACTTGGGGGGGGGGGGGGAAGAAGACTAAACAAAGCAACTAAAGGTCACAATTCTTGGGAAGCAGTGTCTCTGAAAAAGATGTGTGGAGGTCATGACAGATAATCAGCTGAACACTAGCTCCCAGTGCAAGGCTGTGGCCAAAATGGCTGTGAGATCCTTGGATGCAAATATAGGGGAAATCTCGAATAGAACTAGAAAAGTTATTTTGACTCTGAATTTGGCACTAGTGTGACCACTGCTGGAAAGCTATGTCCACTTCTGATGTCAACAATTCAAGAAGGATGTTGATTAAATTGGAGAGGGTTCGGAGAAGAGCCACAAGAATGACTAAAAGATTAGAAAATATGTCTCATAGTGATAGATTCAAGGAGCTCAATATAATTCAACAAAGAGAAGGTAAAGGGGAGACATGACCACAGTTAGAGTACCTACATGGCGAACAAATAATTGATATGGGCTCTTCAATCTAGCAGAGAAAGGTGTAACATGATCCAAGAGTTGTAAGTTGAAGCTAGACAAATTCAGACTGGAAATAAAGCATACATTTTACCAGTAAGATTATGAACAATTTACCAAGCGTCATGATGGATTCTCCACCACTGACTTTTTTTTTTTTTTCTTGAATCAACAATGGATTTTTATTTGAAAGAATATGCTCTAGTTCAAAGGGAATTATTTTGGAGAAGTTGTATGGCCTGTGTTTTTATATGGGTGGTCAGACTAGAAGATCGGTGGTCCTTTGTTTAATATCTTTATTAATGATCTGGAGGATGGTGTGGACTGCACTCTCAGCAAGTTTGCAGATGACACTAAACTGGGAGGCGTGGTAGATACGCTGGAGGGTAGGGATCAGATACAGAGGGACCTAGACAAATTAGAGGATTGGGCCAAAAAAAACCTGATGAGGTTCAACAAGGACAAATGCAGAGTCCTGCACTTAGGACGGAAGAATCCTATGCACTGCTACAGACTAGGGACCGAATGGCTAGGTAGCAGTTCTGCAGAAAAGGACCTAGGGGTCACAGTGGACGAGAAGCTGGATATGAGTCAACAGTGTGCTCTTGTTGCCAAGAAGGCTAATGGCATTTTGGGCTGTATAAGTAGGGGTATTGCCAGCAGATCGAGGAATGTGATCGTTCCCCTTTATTTGACATTGGTGAGGCCTCATCTGGAGTACTGTGTCCAGTTTTGGGCACCATACTACAAGAAGGATGTGGAAATATTGGAAAGAGTCCAGCGGAGGGCAACAAAAATGATTAGGGGTCTGGAGCACATGACTTATGAGGAGAGGCTGAGGGAACTGGGATTGTTTAGTCTCCAGAAGAGAAGAATGAGGGGGAATTTGATAGCTGCTTTCAACTACCTGAGGGGGGGTTCCAAAGAGGATGGAACTCGGCTGTTCTCAGTGGTGGCAGATGACAGAACAAGGAGCAATGGTCTCAAGTTGCAGTGGGGGAGGTCTAGGTTGGATATTAGGAAACACTATTTCACTAGGAGGGTGGTGAAGCACTGGAATGCTTTACCTAGGGAGGTGGTGGAATCTCCTTCCTTGGAGGTTTTTAAGGCCCGGCTTGACAAAGCCCTGGCTGGGATGATTTAGTTGGGAATTGGTCCTGCTTTGAGCAGGGGGTTGGACTAGATGACCTCCTGAGGTCCCTTCCAACCCTGATATTCTATGATTCTATGATTCTTTCTGGCCTTGGAATCTATGAATCTATATATGGTTTAGCAAGGAATCTATATATGGTTTAGAAAGGAAAAAACAGAGTAGATGTACATAGTACATCTAATGATATCTTCTGAAGACTTCTTTGAAGATTCTCAGTGAATGTCTACCTGTGAAATGATTTTTCAGAAGGATTTTTGATTAAATATCACATGACTGTCTCTTGTTTTTTCTAAAAGGATGGAGGGTAGAACATGGGAACGGGTACATTTAAGAAGTAGAAAATTCTGCCAGTTATGGGAGCACTTGTCTCACAAATCATGGCTATGATCCTGCATCACTGAGGCTGGATCCAGGGCTGCCCAGAGGGGAGGGCAAGTGGGGCAATTTGCCCCGGGCCCCGCAGGGGCCCCGCGAGCCCTGGCCCGGCGGCAGTCCGGGTCTTCGGCGGCATTTCGGTGGTGGGGGGCCCTTCAGTCACTCCGGGTCTTCGGCAGGGGGTCCTTCAGTGCTGCCGAAGACGTGGAGTGACTGAAGGGCCCCCCGCTGCCGAAATGCCGCCAAAGACCCAGACTGCCACCGGGTGAGTACAAGCGCCGCAGCTCCCCCGCTTTGGCCCACGTCCCCTGAATCCTCTGGGTGGCCCTGGCTGGATCAGTGAATGTAGGCTTCTATTTAAATATTAGTCTTCAATCCCAGAGGTGCTGAGTACTGCAACTTTCAGCAATTTCCATTTAAATCAGCTGGAGCAGTGAGTGCTCAACCTCTCTCATCAGGCCCACTGTAAGTTCGCAGAGAATTACTGTAAGAATGGATTTTAAGAGGGTCTTAAACCGTTGATAGAGGAGCATGAACAGTGTGAGCATTTTTCTACTTTTCTCATCTCATAATATTAGGATATATAGCTATATGAGTGGAAAAGAGATCCCTTAATGCTTTCTGGGTCAAACTAACGAGGGACATCAATTCACCCTCTTCTTATTGTGTGGCGTGCAGTTCTGTACACCCTATCATTTACACTTCTGCTTAATGAATTTGTACACACAAGCAGCATTGGCAAATGACTTGCATGTGCAAATTCTATTATCTGCATGCACAAAATTAGGGACTATTTGAAAAGTTGGCCCTTAGACTCAGGCAGAGCAGAAGTCTATGAGTTTAGAGAGCACCTTTTAAAGAGAGATGACATAGCTCTTCATTTTAATCCACATGTTTTATGAAAAAGTGGGGAGGGGGAAGGAAGGACTAAAAATGGCTCTATTAACCTTGCATGGGGATCATAACAAGCTTACCCCTTAAAGACTGAAGAGAGAATTTTTGTTAAGAGTAAGCTTAGTGCCTGGGGTTTATTCAATTCTAAATAATATGTGTGTGGGAGGCTAAGCATTGTTTTATGATGGCCGTGGATTATGTGTTACACTTGGAGCTACTTTGGTTGCCATTATACACTTGACAATTACCATTATATTTGTAGCACTGTTACCAAGATGGTAATCTACATTCTAAGTATAGGAAAAATGTAAATAGTGAATGCTCTTCTTAATTGCAGTGGGTGTCAGTTACTTGGTGGTAACCTCCGTAAAGATCTTGCACTGGCATATATATAGTGCCTTCAAAATATGCATGTGCATGCTCAAATCACACTCTTTTTATGTATAAGGAGCAGGGAAATGAAAGTAAAATGGGCAGTTACAAAGGAGGAACTAAAAAATGAACAATTGCTTTATCTATTTAAGGGATAGAGCATATCTTTTTTAAGACAAAACCCCAAATAGGATGGTATACAGGCTCACCCCGACAATGCCTCATGGCTGTATTAGGTGGAGGAAATAGTAATCTATGCACACTCAATAAAAGGATTTTGGCTTTCCAGCCAGCGCTAGTGGGTGGGGCTGAACTATCACCCCATCCACTCTCTGCCTACATGCTTCTGAGAAGAAGCCTTTTTTAATTACCCCACCCCTGTCCCCGCCTCAACTCCGCCCCTTCCCTGCCTCCTCCCCCCAGGCTCTCAAGCCTAGGAGGGAGGGGGAGAAGCGGCGCCCGCGCCGCGGCCACTCGGAGTCTCCCCCTCCCTCCCAGGTTTGAGAGCCTGGGAGGGAGGGGGAGACTCCAAGTGGCAGCGGCGTGCGAAACGGCTGTTTTGCGTGCCGCGGCTGCTCGGGATCTCCCCCTCCCTCCCAGGTTTGAGAGCCTGGGAGGGAGGGGGAGACCCCGAGCGGCCGCGGCGCGCGAAACAGCTTATTCGCGCGCCGCTGCTCCCCCTCCCTCCCAGGCTTGAGAGCCTGGGAGGGAGGGTGAGTAGCGGCGCGCGAGCGGCAGCAGCAGCAGAGGTGAGCTAGGGCAGCCGGGGCACATTTTTAGGGGCGGCATTCTGGCGCCGGCCATGCCGCCCCTAAAAATGTGCCGCCCTAAGCACCAGCTTGTTTTGCTGGTGCCTAGAGCCGGCCCTGCCAATAAGCTCAAAGTCAGGCTGGGAGGTGGGAGGACAATTTTTATTCCATCCTTATTCCCCTACCCGCCCCCCCACACACACACACCTTGAGCCAGTTTGGCCAGAGTTCAAGGAATTTCCTATTGTGAGTGTAAGAAAGTACAATGAACTGCAGATATTGAGGTTATCTTATCTATCTCAGGAGAAACTAGCAAGATTTTGAAGACTACTTATGTGGTTCTTTGCCTGTGCACACGTCTTGCATACACTGATATTTGAAAATATAACCCTGAGATTATTAACCAGCTCTCACAGAAGTAACTATTACTGTTGCTGGAGGGTAAAAATATAGGTAACTCTAAAAGAGAGAATTAAAAAAACTGGTCCTAGTCTGGGTAAATTAGGAGGACAAGCTGAAAATTTAAACCTGTATAACCTATAAATCAGATGGCTCAGAGGGGAATTTAATTGCTAATCATAAAATGTAACATGCTACAGATAGGGACCTGGTGTGACTATTGTCTACCTAACACAGAATGTTTACAGTATGCCCTCTTTCTGCAATGTCTAAGACACCGGAAAGCATTTTTCCCCTTACCTAAAAATACTTGCAAGACAAATGGCGGGGGGTCACTGCAGTCTTCCAGAACCAATAAAATGGTATCCTACAGGAAAGCAGGATTAGAAAAGTGCACATTAACTTGTCAAATGTGTGTGTCTCTTTTATTAAATCTAAACTTGCTCAGCTCTTATTTTGTTTCATACTCTACTTACATATACACAGATATACATATATTTGGGTGACAGTTTAGAGACTTGCTAAAGAATTGCAATAAAACTAGAAAATGTAAAAGTCAGATTGTGTGGAAGAGATTTATTAATCTAACTTTTTTAATTTAGTTTTCTTGGGAGAAATTAAGTGAAATACTAAAACTTGACTCTTTTTGAACACTCCCTGAGGTGACTTCCGACATCCAGTATCATAAGGCACTTTGGCAAGATAGCACTGAGTAGTTTTTCTAAGAGTTGAGCTGATTGCCCTACGTTCATTCTACTCTCCTAAGGCTCCAGTTCAGGAAAGAATTTAAGCACGTGTTTAAATGTAAAGCTCATGCTTAAGAGCTCTCCCAAACGGGGATGTTTTTTCTCAATCAGGCCCCTGATTTCTAATGTCTGGTGTTTGGTAGAGCATTGAAAGACCTAACTGGATTGCAAGCATGGTTGTCAGAGTGTAAACACAGTGGCAGCCATATTTCCTTTCCACCTGCGAGTGAATTTAGTGATCATGAACATATATGAAATAGTACTGAGGTGATGCAGGCACAGGACAGGCAAAAGACCTGCTGGCTTCCCATACAGCTGTTGCCAATATACATCTTTTATTTATTTATTTTTTTAACCTGTCGTAGCCTGTTACTCCATTCCTGCACTTCACTTGAGCAGACTGTTAATTCTACTGATTTATATTTAATTGTGTGGTGATATTTTACAGACTTATTTATTGTAGGTGACACAACTACAATGTATGGTTACCCAACACTTCCCATTATAAGACACTTTTATAATTTATATACTTATAATTTTGCCAAACTCTAACCGTTCGGGCTGAAATTTCCCATGCCAGGTATCTGCTTTGGGCTGATTTTTAGTTTTTGTTCTTTTTTCAAGTTTCAGCAAAATGTGGTTCAGTCGTTTCCAAGAATGATATTAAGAGAAAATGTTTTGTCCATGTAAAAATAAATAAAATTCATACAACCATTTTGTTGAGTAGCTCTGGCTCCACGGTTTGGCATACTTCCCTACATTTCAAGTGGCTGACATGGGACACAGCGCCACATATAGATGGAGGTGCAGACATGCCAAACAATTGGTATTGTGACCTGATGTGCAGGGTCACAACCCCACTCAAATTTTGGGTTAGGGTTATCACCTGGCCGGTATTTGACCAGCCTGACTGGTGGGTTTGTTTGGGGTTGTTTGTTATTTTTATGGGTTTGCCAGTTGGCAGAAAAATAATTTAATCTGCTGTTAACTGTTTTTGTTTCACGTGGGTCTAAAGATTTGCATTATTATCACAATACACTGGGGTATCTAATGTTAAAAGTTTCTGTGCCCAGCTAAAGTGGCTGCAGTGTTCCCACTACAATTTAAGCAATAACAGATCAAAACTGTTGAAAATACAGCAGTTGTCTGCCCACCAACACACAAGTGCACGTGTGAGAAAGCGGTTTGAGTCATGCAAAAGTCAGGCGATGTGTGATGTTCTCAATCTTATCTATATGTGTTATCTCTATATACTATAAGTGGCTGTTGGGCAGGGGGCTTGTGTAGTTAGTTGCCTTGTAGTTGGAGCTGGGGTTGTAGTGGACTTGCCTTGTGGGGGTAGAGGGGTGCCGTGTTTTTTGCATTTCAAAGGTGATAACCCTGTTTGGGGCATCCAGGCCAAACTCGAGTGGCACTTCAACCTTGTGCACCAGGTCACAATGCCATTTCGTTTAGGTGCCCTCTCAAACTGAAGGCCTGGAGCAAACTGCTCTTCAACCAGGACAGGCGGCTTTGAGGAGTCAAAGCAGGGCAGCGTCATGAAATCCGGGACTGTGGGGAGGTCTTGTTTGGAGCAAGGACTTGAAATTTGGCAGGAGGGTCACCATGGTATCTGCTGTTCTGTGAGAAAAAGGTACACATTTTGAGTTCTGGCCCAAGTATAAGTCTTTGAAAAATCTTAGTTTGCACATTCTCAGTAGAGACATTTTAGAATTTGGCAGCTAAATTCTCCAGGAGCACTGAGCATACTTCATTCTGGGGCTGTAAGGGCTGAGGACTTCCCCCGCAGTTGGCACAGTGGCCTCTGGCTGCTGGGAATAGCATCAGGCACAGGAAATGAAAATAGGGGGACTCTTTTTGTTCTGTGTTCTCAATGCTTCCCCTGCTTGTGCCTGAATAGAATAGAGAAGGAAGTGACCTGGCTTGGAAGCAGAGTGGGTGAAATTTGGACCAGTGGTGGTAGAGGGAGTAGATTGGGACAAGGTTCCTGAGGGGGCTGGGCAGCAAGGAGACTGAGGCTGGGAACCAGTGGAGAGAGGCAGGTTACTGGGGTCAGGCTCAGGGAGAACAGGGGCATAAGAGGCTGTGACCACTAGAGTATGCTTCACACACACTCTCTCTCTCTCCCCATCCCTCCACACCTGGAATGGAACCCACGTTTCCTGAGTCTCGCTATTCTTCAGCTGCCAACAAATATCTGTGAAACCCAGTGGCAAACTGTGCATGTGTCTCTTCCCCTTCCCTCTAGTGCTTATCCACATAGCAGCAGAAGATTGTCTTACTCTAGGATTGGAACCTTTAGACCCACTGCATAGACTTCCACCACTTCAGCTAACTGAATAGCAGAAGTCTGTGCAGTGGGTTTAAAGGTTCCAACCCTGTTGATGACCCATAGAGGTCTCAGTGTGATTCTACATGATGGAATTTCAGTTCTTTTTAGTTTTGCTATCATAAAACCTTAAGAAATTGCACATATGAACAGGGGTCCTGTGGGGAAAAAATAGTATGTGATCATGTAATTAAAGACTGTACCATAATGTACATGCACATGGGGCTGAAATAAGATTATACAGACAATCTTAATGCTGGCTCGACTGTAACATTAACATTATTCTAACATTGCTTTTTGTGTGTAATTATTTAAATGCAGTGCCATGGGTGTGCATGACAAAGTAAGGACAACGATAAAACCACTATACTCACTTTCATTTATAACCTGATCTAAAAGTTTGAAATCCAGTCCCCAAAAATAATTTTAAAATGGAGCAAATTTACTTTAATGGGGAGGATAGGAGTGGTCTTAGCAAAATTCTGGAAGCTTGAAAACAGTTCTAATGATGCCCATGATCACAGAAAGGATTCAGAGGTAAGTCTCTTATCCCTCATTTAAGAGGTATCAAGTACCCACAGCCCTCTGAATTAGTGAGAGTCATGGCTCCTAAGCACTCTAGAAAATTAGGTGAATAACCTTTATGCCTTAGTTTGTTAGTCTGTGTAACAGAGATGATAATACTTAACTACCCTATAGTCCTGATGTGGTGATTCATTGTTATGTATTTGTATTACCATAGCACCTAGGAGCCCCAGGCATGAACCAGGACCCCATTGGCTCACACAGAACAAATAGACAGTCCTTGCCCCAGAGAGCTTACAATCATTAGTGTGTGTTAAGCAACATGATAATGTAAAAGGTGCTATCAATCTGTTACATATTATAAAGCAGTGACTCCATTGAAAAATTGGTTCATATTTACAGAGGAGTAGCTGAGATAAGAATATGGTCTGCTGCAAAACTGCACCCAACAAGGAAACAGGGTTCTTTGTATCATTGGATTGGTGCAGGCAGATTGTTCTTGATTATTCACTTTTTTTTTTTTTTTTTTTTTCATTAAAAGGAAGTACTGAGAGGGATGATACTGACTGCACTATATTTAAGTATTTCTTACTGTCTGTTCCTTTCTGTGGAACAGCATAAACAGGAGCGTTAGCAAGGAAGGAATGTTTTAGAGCTCAAGGAATGGCTCAGAGTAATGAGAGAGATCCTTTCTACTGTACCTTACTAGACCCCTTAAAGTCTCTTTATTTGTTATTGAGCTGAGAAAAAAGAGCAAGAGGCTGAGATGAAGAACAGTAGCTTCCATTCCCAGATTCCCCACCCACCTGCTGCAATTATCCTAATTCCCCATTCACTGCTTCAGGAGGCATAGGGGTTTGATTTATGCTTTCATCTTCACAGTCAGCCTACTTGACTGGATCATAGAAGTAGCATCTATAGTAACTTCCCATTTACCACACCTCTTCATAATCAGTTTGTTTAATGATTTTAAGGGACTTTTCACCACAAATAGCACTTGATCAATTAAAACTAGATAAGTACAAGTAATATAAATCCATTAGTTATTCCCACTCCTGTTGTCATGATGGGTAACACTTCTGCACTATATTTAGTGGCAGAAGCAGATGCAAAAAAGGACATATGACAAATGGAATCTTATGTCATTAGCTGTAGTGAAGTAAATAACAAAATACTCATGGATGGGTGGATAACCCCATGCAGGTTCTTATTCATGGCTTCTCTGAGTTATATACCCATACACTGGGTGTTTGAAATACATTCAAACAACCCTGTTGCACTTTTCAAGAAGGTGAATCCTTTTTTTTTTCTGTCTTTCTCTGAATAATAATGATTCCTTAACCATCTAGGAATTTCACATTTGTCTTTGTGTTACATGTCATGGCAATTCAGACTATCCTGGTAGAAGTGGGGATAGAACCTAGATCCTCATGATCCAAAAGTACACTTTAAAGGAGAATTGCCATTGTCTGGTAGCAGGTAAAGGTCTCTGACACACAGCTGAGCAGTTCTGATTCTACACAGTAGAAGGCTTTGAGAACGCATACATACTCGCATAAACACATGGTTGTATTTTCCTAAAAGTGCTGTTTGGGGAATTAATGTTTTATTTTTCTTTATAATTTTTGTTGCTCTGGTTCACTCCCAAGATAGAAGTTTGCTAAAAAATATATATTTAAAATGGTGATGTCAATGCAGTAAGCTGCAGTGATGTAGTCCATTTCAAAATGTCTGCTAAGTTTAGAAAAAAACAACACACAATTGTGTCAAGCTCTATGAAGTTGCTGTGGTGAATATGATTACAAGTGTTTCTATAGCCAATGTAAACATGCCTCTTCCTGCAAGGCTGCTCAAAGTAATTAGTAGTGAACTGGCAGCAGATATTAAATATGTTGAAAAGGAAGAAGAGGCGAATGGGTGGTGCTATTATGCTAAAAGATTTTTTCCAATGCCAGCCAGCTATATTTCAACAATGGAAAGTTTGCTAGTGATTATTCTTAAGATAAGGATGCAAGAAATGAAAGGCAAAGCAGAAATAATAGTGGGCATCAGCTACAAACCATCTAAACAAGGACAACAGGAATGGAAAATTCTTGGCTACATTCTTCCTGGGGAATTTTAGCTGCCCATAAATCTGTTGGGTTATAGATACTCCCAAGAATGCATTGTCAGGGAGAAATTCATGCTTAAAAAAAAAAAAAGAAGAGAGAAACCACTGTGGATCTATTTCATACTGAGGGGTTGGAACTTATTGGGAATGTGAGTATAATAGAGAAGTCTAGAACCAGGGACCACTGGGTCCTTGACTTTGGTATAGTATGGGATAGATCTATTTCACAGCATGGAGCTGTCCAATAATATTAGATTTAAGGGGAGCAAACTTTCATGAAATAAGACATGTAGGGGGGAATCCTAGCCCCATTGAAATCAATGGCAGAATTGCATCCTTACTGAGTTAGTTGCCTGGAAGAAGACTGGGGTGCCACAATTGAAGTCCTAGTGTCTTTTTTTAGGTTTCTCTGAAGAAAAAAATATGTAACAAGGGAAGATGAAATGGGCAATGTGGCTTCACAAGGGACCGGCTCAAATTTCAAGAAAATAATAATAATAATAATAATAAAATGCTGTATTGGAAAAGAGGTGAGACAACCAAACAAGAATACAGCCAAGTATTGTAGGAATGAAAGCAGCAAAAAGAGAAGAATGAGATAATGCTAAGTGTAGGGGTTAGGGAGACTACAAAAGGCTTTAACAGAAACTAAAGTCCTAATTGGGGGGGGGCGGGGGAGGAGTTTTCATATATAAAAAGGAAGATTAAATTAACGACTCAAAATTGCAAAGATGAACTTTTTTAAAAGTATGCCGTTAACCAAAAAATGGAAAGAAAGCAAAAAGAAGCTTGAGCATTTAGCAAGGAAGAGTTTGTAAAATTAGACTATTTCTAAAGAGCAAGTAAGGGAATACTTTGAATGAATGAACACATCTGCATCAACCAGCTTTGATGTGTATCCTTTGATACTAAGAGAATCCACAAATAAATGTATTGAACCACCGACAAATATTTTCTAAAAGCCATGGAGAACCGAGAACTGCTGGAAGAATGCAGAAAAAACCAGATGAAGCCCTGATTTGTATACAAGAAAATCAGAGTGAACGTAGCAGTTACCATCCATGAAATTTACTTTATAAGACTCCCATCCTGCAAGTCATTGGAATTACTAATGTGCTTAACATTAAACACGTGTGTAAGTCTTTGTGGGAACTGAGACTTAGCCCAGTGAAATAATGAGAGAAACCACTAACTGAGCTGGCTTTTTAAAGAAAATTTGTCCGATTAAACTTGGGTTTTGTTTTTTGTTTGTTTGTTTTTCACTTTTGGTTGAAGAGAATGCAATAGATATTCGGGATTGATATAGTCATGAAATCCTACTTGAAAAATTAATTAAAAGTGGCTTGGAGAAAAACACTGACTGTGAACTGAACTTTCTGAAGGACCATAAACAAAGAGCAAAGATAAACTATATCATTCCTAATTTTTCCAGATTATTTCTTTGCACCCAGAGCTTGAATGATGACCATTTCTTTTTTTCTTTCTGGCTTATCCCTAGGTGTATGTGAATTCCATTACTGTATTTTAACAAGAGGAATTGCTGTTTCCATCCTTCCCCACAGTGACTCTCTTCCCACCAATTTAGGCCCTACTTATGCTTAGGAATCTGTTAGATCTGTAGAGCATGACCCCACTTGATTAACATTAACAGTGTATCTCTTCTTTTCTGCTGGTTCGCTTGTTGAGTGGGGAATTTAATGACCTGTTCAATTTGCATTGCTACCTGTTCCTTCTCTCTTTGGGCCTGAAATGTAATGTAAAAGTTTTGCAGAATGTTGTACTGCCTTCATGAATCCTTGCTATAGTTCATTGCAAATAGAGAAATGGGAAAGGAAAACTTCTTGATTCAGGTCTGACCTGCATTCACAAACCCAGGAGTGGTTGATTAGATTCTCCCCACAAGGTTGTGTGTGATGTGTGCGCACGTGCGCACACACACACGCTGACAGACAGTGATATATGCTATTTTTCCTCTGTCTGAATCTGAGAACATTTTAGACACCTGTTTGCTCTTCGTTTTGGGTTTAATACAGATTTCTGGCCTATGTCATGTGATGTCCAGCGGAGGGCAACAAAAATGATCAGGAGGCTGGAGCACATGACTTATGAGGAGAGGCTGAGGGAACTGGGAGTGTTTAGTCTGCAGAAGAGAAGAATGGGGGGGGATTTGATAGCTGCTTTCAACTATCTGAAAGGGGGTTCCAAAGAGGATGGATCTAAACTGATGACAGAACAAGGAGTAATGGTCTCAAGTTGCAGTTGGGGAGGTTTAGGTTGGATATTAGGAAAAACTTTTTCACTAGGAGGGTGGTGAAGCACTGGAATGGGCTACCTAGGGAGGTGGTGGAATCTCCTTCCTTAGAGGTTTTTAAGGTCAGGCTTGACAAAGCCCTGGCTGGGATGATTTAGTTGGGAATTGGTCCTGCTTTGAGCAGGGGGTGGACTAGATGACCTCCTGAGGTCCCTTCCAACCCTGATATTCTATGATTCAGTGTTTTCTAAAGTGACTCATTCTGAGCCACTGATGGCATGTCCAGTTCTAAAAATGCCATATGTGCACTAACATGAGCTAGGACATTGTTAAAGTTTCACGGTGAGAATCTGCCTTGGGAAAAACTATGGACCAGCTTCTCAGCTAGCATAAACTGACATAGTTTCATTGACATTAGTATCTTCAATCCTGAAACTTTTTGAATGTCAAGGTCAGCAAACACTTGGCGACAGGATCTGATGTAAAAACAAAATTGTAGCCCTGTTCAGGCAGAGTTTATGCAACTCAGATTATAATTACAAGTAGCCTTGTAAGTCACATTGTACCAGCATTAACTTTCAGTAACTTGGACTTGGCATCTAATACAGTTCTTCCAGCAATGCAAATACTCAGAGTGTTTGGTTTCTATTCAGATGTGCAGAGGCATTGTTGATAAATAACACTGAGCCTCAAGTAAACCTTCTCCAAAATAATCTACAATATGACAAAATGAAGGCTACAGAGTCATTGAGATATTAAATATGAAAGACCTTTCCCATTTACTTACAGCATTCCATATAACAGATTTATTAGCAGTTCCTATCTGTGTGGTAAATGATGCATAAATGATGGTAAAGGTGTGTAAGAGAACCATATGAAGACTCTCGCATAGTGAATAAATTAGTTAAGAGCCAGCTTTTCTAAGGGTGAATGGTTCCGCTGACTTGTTTAGGGCATATCATGCAATGATGGATGCAAAATTGCAGCATTTTAGAATACCAGCAGTTCAAGGGAAGAGTCCAAATTTATGAAGAAATATATTCTTATGCTAATCAGCCAAACACGTGGCTTCACCCTCGCCCTGCAGGAGAGAGTCATTTTTTTCTATTGCAAAGCCAGAAGAGATGGAACAAGGCACCTTGTGTGCACAACAGGAGTTTGCTTTTTCTCTGTGATGCTGTCCAGACAGATTTTTTTGCAGTCTGTGTGTGTGGGAGAGGGAGAGGTGCAGGCTTCAATTTCCACGTGAAATAATGACATTGTAACCAAGCCAACATTCCACTGAGCCTTCTGCAGCATTCCCAGCTTACTCTGCACTTCAGCCCACTGCAGTTTCCATAGAGCTTTTATAATGTACACAGGGAAAATGTCAATTCAGATTTGCAGGCAGCAAACACCTTTTTTTTGATGAAGCATCCCGTGTACTATGTACTAGCTGGAGGTGTTCTCTTCTCCTGCTTGACAGGGAACAATGACATGACAAGCAGGGAACGAAGGAGCTTTTAACTAGTTTAACGTGCACAGCATTGGCACTCACTGAAAAGTCATTTGCCTGTTTCCCTATTTTTTTTAACAATGTCTCTTTCCTTTGACTCCTGTAATATACAATTTTGTCTTCTGTTTGTAATTTTCGGCTGCACTGGTTTCAAAGGTTCCAAATGATCTGTTCCTATCTTACCAGGAAGAAGATAAGAGGATGTATATCTAAATAGCTTACTTTTTCTAAAACTTAAATAAGGTTCCATTTAATATACCACCAAAGTTTCTGCTCTTGTTGCTAGGTAAGAATCCTTTATGTGTGTCTTACACAGTGTGCCCTCCTCCATTTCATACCCTTCCTTGGAGTGAGTTTGGCGTAGAGGCATTTTTCATAAGAGAAAATTATCAAGAATTGCTTTAAATTGCATTCTGTCAGGCATTGTGCTGGATGTGGGGGTGGGGGGAATAAACAAGTCATTGTCCTTGTCATCTGGGGGAGAGAATTGTTTTTAGTTTATTAAATGCATGGCAACACGGAGTTCCACTTTCAACCAAATAACATACCCTGAGCTAGTATCAAACACATTCTGTGACAGTAAAGATAAGACTTAAGTATCTGTAGAATTTCTACCATTCTGCATGCAGTTTATTTTTCAAGTTAAGCTTTCAAATATTGAAAGTTCACATTCAATGCTTTGATCAAAAATGATAAATGAACCACTGAATTAGAAGAAGATGCTGCTATTATTTTAACCAGTAAAGTAACTCAGGGTTAATCTGGGTGTTATTTAGCCTATTGAAAGTGTTTTGAGTGAACATATGGTTTCTATTGTGAAATCAAGGCACAGTTTTAACTATGAATATAGATAATTACCCTTTGGACTTTAAACATTTATATGTGTCAGGTTATGTTGGAGCATTTTTCATGGTCAATAGGTTGAAAGGTTATAAAGTTGAAAACATACATTGTGTTTGGGTAAAACTATCTCCTGAAAAGATAATACAATTCACTACTGCTCTCTCTTGGAAAGAGCTGGTAATAACAATCAGAGAGCATTCACTATAGCAATATAACAGACTATTTATTTAAACAGGATATCTTATGGTAAAAGGTTTAAATATGAGAATTACAGGAATTCAACCATAGTGTGTGTATATAGCTTTTATAGCTGGTTACTGCAGTTTAATTAGATTTATACCCACAGTATGTTTTTTAAGTCTAATAATACTAACAATAAAATGCATTTGATACAAGTACTTTTTAAATATATTTTTGTTTAATGCTGTTAGCATTGTGGGTATTGCTATATCCTCACCAATATAGCCTAGTCTTGATTTAGGCTTGAATTATGGCTGAGTATTACTCCTAGAATGTAGCCCTTGGCAACAGCCTCTTCCATCGAGCCAGACATTACATCTGCACTGATGATGTCTGTGGGACTCAACTGAATATGCTCCGAGAGAGTGCTGAAGTTCACATCTAGTGGAAACTGACTTACAGCACATAGTGCAGCAGACAACCTGAAAGTAAACCTTCAGGGGTCTAGATTGTCCCCTAATGGGGGCTGCTAACAGACTCCTAGTAATGATCATCACATTTTCTTCTGTCCAGGGGCTTACTTTCATTAGGAAAGAAGTGAACTTCTACCCAGTACTTTACTTCTCTTATATTTCACTATATACTGTGGCTATTTCTCTGGCAGAACAAATACTATGTAGTATACAATCTTGCTTTTTTTTGTCCACCATAAAGGCCAATTCATTCTCTCTCTCTCAATTCTGTTGTAAACAAACAGGTATTCATGCCCTTTTTGACGGGTTTTCCATTTTGAGGTCAAGGGGACATAAGTGTAGCTTGTGAAGAGACCATATTCAGTATAGAAAACGAAGTGAATCACCAGCAAAAATGTCCCTTCTGATGTTATGCTCCTATGCTGAGAGAAGGCTGAAGTTAATAACTTATTTCTAGTTCATGGTCGCAGGAAGCACATATTTAAAGGGAGAAGAGAAGTCGGGAGCAGTTCTCTGGAATCCCCTATTTTTCTTTAATTCCCATTACAGAAAAGACTTATAGGCTTTCATAGAAAATAATGTTTCTGTAGGTTTTGTAACACAGTCTATAAAATCTGAGATATTCTCTCTCTGCCATACAATTCTATAGGCAAGGTCAAAAACCTATAGAAATAATATCATATCTCTATTGAATTATATGGAGGTTTAGAGAAATTTGTATATCCCTCTTCTGTTTTCATCCCTATTCTATAGGGCTTTGAGTGTCCTCTCTCAAAAGTCTTGTTAGAATTACCTGTCCTGCCTGGTATGGTATCTGGAGCTTAGATGCTAGTCACTAATGTGAACATCTTTTCAGTTGGTGACTAAGGCCTGGTCTACACTAGGCGTTTATGTCGAATTTAGCGCCGTTACATCGAATTAACCCTGCACCCGTCCACACCACGAAGCTATTTAGTTCGACATAGAGCTCTCTTAAATTCGACTTCTGTACTCCTCCCCAACGAGAGGAGTAGCACTAAATTCGAAATGGCCATATCGAATTAGGCTAGGTGTGGATGGAAATCGATGCTAATAGCTCCGGGAGCTATCCCACAGTGGACCACTCCGTTGACGCTCTGGACAGCAGTCCGAGCTCGGATGCTCTGACCAGCCACACAGGAAAAGCCCCGGGAAAATTTGAATTCCCTTTCCTGTCTGGGCAGTTTGAATCTCATTTCCTGTTTGGACATCGTGGCGAGCTCAGCAGCACTGGCAACGATGCAGAGCTCTCCAGCAGAGATGGCCGTGCAATCGCAGACTAGAAAGAGGGCCCCAGCATGGACTGATCGGGAAGTCTTGGATCTCATCGCTGTGTGGGGCGATGAGTCCGTGCTTTCCGAGCTGCGCTACAAAAGACGGAATGCAAAAATATATGAGAAGATCTCTAAAGCCATGGCAGAGAGAGGATACAGCCGGGATGCAACGCAGTGCCGCGTGAAAATCAAGGAGCTGAGACAAGGCTACCAAAAAACCAAAGAGGCAAACGGACGCTCCGGATCCCAGCCCCACACATCCCGTTTCTACGAGGCACTGCATTCCATCCTGGGTGCGGCCGCCACCACTACCCCACCCGTGACCGTGGACTCTGAGGATGGGATATTGTCCGCGGCTGGTTCCTCGGACATGTTAGCGGACGGGGAAGATGAGGAAGGAGATGAGGAGGACGAGGCAGTTGACAGCGCTTGCACCGCTGATTTCCCCGACAGCCAGGAGCTCTTCATCACCCTTACCGAGATCCCCTACCAACCGTCCCCAGCCGTTACCCCGGACACAGAATCAGGGGAAGGATCAAGCAGTAAGTGCTTTAAACATCTAAACATTTATTTTTAACAGAACTAGAATATGTATAATATTAACAATGGGTTTTTCATAAAGTGATTTAAACATCTAAACATTTATTTTTAACAGAACCGGAATATTTATAATATTAACAATGGGTTTCTCATGATTTCTTTGCCTTAGGCGCTTAACTATTTAGTCCCAACTATTTAAAAAAATCTAACAATGTCCGGTTTTTCATGATTCTGCTGCCCAAGACGCTCCACTCTTTAGTCCCTGCCAGTGCAGCTACACCAAAATCCGGTCTATATGTCCGGGGATAGAGATGAAATCCTCATGAGAGATCTCAACGTAGCTCTCCTGGAGGTAATGTTCAAGCCTGTTCATCAGGTTCCTGGGGAGAGCGATCTTATTTGGTCCTCCGTGGTACGAAACGTTTCCGCGCCAGGAGACAATCAAGTACTCAGGGATCATTGCCCTGCAGAGCATGGCGGCATACGGCCCTGGTTTTTGCAGGCTTTCCCTAAGCATCCGTTCCTTCTCGCTGTCCGAGATCCTCATCAGGGTGATGTCGCTCATGATGCCCTGCTTTGAATTAGGTAGGGGAATGTTAGTATTGGGACTGCTTTACAGCCACGCGGTGGAGGCGGGAGAGGGGCAGCATACAGGGATCTTTCCCTGGGACAGCCGCGAGGGGGTGGGACAGGGGCAGAGTTCATGCTTGCCTGATTGCTGGCAGCAGAGACTGGCATTGCTTTCAATGTGAAAGGAGGCCAGTGCTACTATTAAAGTTTTAAGCAGCCACAAGTCTACGGCTTACCATGTTTGCCCGCTACACAAATTCTGGTGTCCTGCCCCGCTTCTCAGATCGCCACTGCAAGACCACAGGCACTGAAGGCGAGGGCCGAAAATTCGACCTTGTCCTGAGTGCGCATGTGATAGGTGCAGGGCATGGTCTTGTTCACAGAGAAAGACTATGTTCTTTGTTCACAACTACATTTATCTTTCTGAGGAATTTACTCCCTTTTTCCCATTCCCACAGCCACATCTGCGACTGTCTCCCAACCCAGCGTGGCATCACAGTCCCAGAGGCTAGCGCAGATTAGGCGGAGGAAGAAGAAGACGCGGGAGGACATGTTCTCAGAACTAATGTTCTGCTCCCGAGCCCAGACAGCCCAGCAGACACAGTGGAGGGAGAACTTGTCCCAAATGCACAGAGCAAACATGGAACCGGAGGAGAGGTGGCGTCAGGAAGACCAGCAGGCGACTCAAATGCTGCTTGGACTGATGAGGGAGCAAACGGACACGCTCCGGCGCCTTGTGGATGTTCTGCAGGACCGGAGACAGGAGGAGAGAGCCCCGCTGCAGTGCATCTGTAACCACCCTCCCCCGCCACCAAGTCCCATACCCCCCTCACCCAAAGTCCAAAGAAGGAGGGGCGGCAGGGGCCGTGAAAAGTTTCACTCCACCCCTGCAGAGTGCTGTAGCACTAGAAGGCTCTCATTCCCCAAACTTTGAAAAGTCCTTTCCTACCCACCTCACACAAGCCCCCGTCCAAGTTCCAACCCCCCTGTTTCATGTGTTGTTACTAATAAAATATACGTTTCTGTTAATTACTGTTTCCATCATTTTCTTTTGGAGGAGAGTCTGTGTGAAGGGGGGGAAGGTGGTTGGTAATTGGACAGTATAGTCACCTTTAGCAGGGTACAGAGGCGGGGGAAGGTCCAGCAGCAGGGCACATACACAGTGCAGTTACTAGTTACCCTGGTCAGTCTTCAGTCAGAGGTGGTTTTCATGTTCTGTGGGGGGGGGTTTGCTCTATGACTTTGTGGCGGGGGAGGGCAGTTACAGATCTTATGCAGCGGTCCTTATCCTGGATCACAGAGCCACACAGCAGGGGATCTGTAACCCTCCTCCCCCTGCCAGAAAGTCACATAGCCGACACATACACGCAGTCCCGCCCAGGACGGCTGGCAGGCTCCATTGAAACAACCAGTCCACCACTGCGGAGCCTGTCATTCCAGGAGTTTAGAGGCATCATTTGCATCACCACACTACTCCCGCCCCCCAGCACAGTCTGCGTCCCAGGTTTAAAACATTCCCGCGAAAACAGTAATAAAGACAACGGTGTTCATTAAGAAAATAGAACTGATTTTACTTTTTTGGGAAGGGGGTGAAGGGGGTATGTAGCTGGAGAGGATAGTCAACATAAACTGGGTAAAGAAACGGGGGCAGGTTCAGCTTCTGTGTCCACAAACTTAACAGTCACTGGTTACCCTGCTCACTGTGGAACCTAGCTTTCAAAGCCTCCCGGATGCACAGCGCGTCCCGCTGGGCTCTTCTAATCGCCCGGCTGTCTGGCTGGGCGTAATCTGAAGCCAGGGTATTTGCCTCAACCTCCCACCCCACCATAAAGGTCTCCCCCTTGCTCTCACAGAGATTGTGGAGCACACAGCAAGCTGCTATAACAATGGGGATATTGGTTTCGCTGAGATCACAGCGAGTCAGTAAGCTTCTCCATCTCCCCTTGAGACGGCCAAAAGCACACTCCTCCACCATTCTGCACTTGCTCAGCTGGTAGTTGAACAGTTCTTTTTCTGTGTCCAGGGCGCCAGTATAGGGCTTCATGAGCCAGGGCATTAGCGGGTAGGCTGGGTCCCCGAGGATCACTGTAGGCATCTCCACATCCCCAAGACTTATTTTGTGGTCCGGGAAGTAAATACCTTCCTGCAGCCGTCTAAACAGACCAGAGTTCCTGAACACGCGAGCGTCATGAACCTTGCCCGGCCATCCGACGTTGATGTTGGTAAAACGTCCCCTATGGTCCACCAGTGCTTGCAGCACCATTGAAAAGTAGCCCTTTCTGTTAATGTACTGGCTGGCCTGGTGGTCCCAGGATAGGGATGTGAGTTCCATCTATAGCCCCACCGCAGTTTGGGAATCCCATCGCGGCGAAGCCATCTATGATGGCCTGCGCGTTTCCCAGGGTCACTACCTTTGAGAGCAGTACCTCAACGATTGCGTTGGCTACTTGCATCACAACAACCCCCACGGTAGATTTGCCCACACCAAAGTGGTTCGCGACTGACTGGTAGCTGTCCGGCATTGCAAGCTTCCAGAGGACTATGGCCACTCGCTTCTGGACAGTCAGGGCTGCTCGCATCCGGGTGTCATTGCGCTTCAGGGCAGGGGACAGCAACTCACAAAGTTCGAGGAAAGTCCCCTTCCGCATGCGAAAGTTTTGCAGCCACTGGGATTCATCCCAGACCTGCAGCACTATGCGGTCCCACCAGTCCGTGCTTGTTTCCCGGGCCCAGAATCGCCGTTCCACAATATCCACATGACCCATTGCCACCGTGATGTCCTCAGCGCTGGGTCTCATGGTTTCTGACAGCTCTGTGCTACTCTCATACTTCAGGCCCTCACCGCGGTGCCATAGCCTCCTCGCTTGATTTCTCTATATCTGCCTCTGGGAAAGGTGGATGAGAAGCTGCGAGGCGTTGACAACGGCCACAACTGCAGCGATGGTCGCAGCGGGCTCCATGATCGCAGTGCTGTGGCGTCCGCGCTGTCACTGACCAGAAAAGTGCGCGAACTGATTTCCCGCCGGCGCTTTCAGGGAGGGAGGGAGAGCGGTAGTGACGGACGGATGACGACAGTTACCCAAAAGCACCCTCGACACATTTTTTTACCCAGAAGGCATTGGCGGCTCGACCCAGAATTCCAATGGGCAGCGAGGACTACGGGAACTGTGGGATAGCTGCCCACAGTGCACCGCTTCCAATGTCGACGCTTGCCCCGTTAGTGTGGACTCACAAAGTCGAATTACTGTCCTTAGTGTGGACACACACGTTCGACTTTGCAATATCGATTCCACATATTCGATTTAAGTGAAATCGAACTACCCTCGTAGTGTAGACATACCCTGAGTGTGCTACCTCTTCAGAACTCCCAGACATTGCCAGCCTTGCAAGTGATTGATTGACCCGAAACAGCTTTTTTTAAAAAAAAAAAAAATCAACATTCCTTTTTAGGTATTTCATGTGCATTAACAATTAGAGTAAGATAGACTGTGAAATATATTCCACAAGAACACCCAGCACCTGAACAAACAAATAAAATGTTCGCTTCTGTGATTTAATGCTCTATATATGCTCATTTTCTTTCTGCAATATAATATAAATTTCTAGGCATTGCCTCATACTTTGCATAGGGAGCCTACTCCCTCCCACACACCAGAGATAACAATAAAATGCCCCTCACCCACCACCACCACTTTGTAATAGCAGCCAGTTTAACTATGGCCCGACTCTCCTCCCATCACTGCCTATGCCCAAAGACTTAATACAGATTTTTAGCAGTTTTATAGAACTTCACTTGTTCAAAAGACCTTCTGCTGGCTCTTTACACTTAACTCCTTTCTTGGCCCTAGAAACTGCTTCCCTCATCTACTTCCTTCTACTACAGCCTGATTTCCCCCCCCCGCCCCCCACCCCCGCCTCCAGTGTTGCTTTCTTACCCAGCCCTTTCCACTGTAGTCTCTTACCCTCCTGAGATCTGGGAATGATACATAGAATACATTGATAAGAGCCAATACCTGATGCCCAATAATAGGGCTGAGCAAAAATTGGAATTTCCATCCTATAGGAAATTCTGATAGTTCAACATTCATTTTTGCCCTGGGTCAGAATAAAAAGTTGAAATATCGAAACTTTTAATGGAACAAAAAGTTCTGAAAAATTTCTACTTGGAAATAGTGAAACATTTCATTTTTTGAGTCAGTTCAGTGCTAAACTGCATTGCCTCATGGCAGTTATAGTTCAGTGACCATGAGCTACCCAGCTGGACTACATTTCCCATGAAGCACTGCAGCCATGTGACCACACCATTTCAGTCACCAGTGTTACATCATGGAAGATGTAGTCCAGCTAGGGAAACCAACCCATAGGAAAGAAGGGGGTATCAGGAATCTAAACTACACTCTGTAAGCAGTGCACTCAATAGGAATATTCAGTTTACAAAACTTTTTGAATCCATTCAGTAAACCAATGTTTCCTTTCAGATTGAACTGACCTGGAACAAAATAAATATTTAATTTTGATTTTTCTGGTGGAAAATTTTAATTTTTTTGATGATGATGAAATTTTCCTATGGAAAAATTTGGTTTTGCGGAAACTTCATTTTCAATTTTTAAAAGTTATTGAGATGGAAAATTCCTGACCAGCTGTCCCCAAAATCTATTTGAGTTAGCTGGGGCATCTTGGTGCTTCTGTGAGATAAAGGGCCCGATTGTGCTAGGCACTATACAAATACATAATATGAGATGGTTCCTTTCCTGAAAAGCTTACAATACATAGACAAGACAAACAAAAGGCGGGAGAGGTAAACTGAGGCACAGAGAGGTGAAGATCACAGAGCAGGTTGTTGCAGAGCCAGGAATAGACCCAAGGTTTTAAAAATGTGTATTTTACTGCCTTTTACAAATTTCTGTTCACTATTTCCCAAAGATCAGTCTTTTCTCCTCTTTCCTCATTCAAGATGCCCATCTTCAGTTGTACACATTTATTTTCACTTTTTACATTTTCTCTACATTCTAGCCTCTTTCTTTTTTGCCCCCATCAGAGTCCATACGCCACCCCCTTTTCCTCAGAACATCTCACTCAATCCCTAAATCTCATCTCCCCTATTCTGTGTAGAGTTTTATACCATGCCTATCACCATAGTCTGTGAACATGTCTCTTCCCTAATGAAACTGGAAGTCTGTCTGTGCTACCCCAGTCCTCAAATTGCCCCTTTTTTATTTTAAAAAGTTACTATTTGTATTGCAGTAGTGCCTACAAGCACTAATCAGAGACCAGGCCCCTATGATGCTAAGCACTGTATAACCAGATAACAAAAAGATGGTCCCTAAAGCTCTTATAGTGCAGTGTACAAACCAGGGATGTGAGGGAGAGAAAGTAACCCAGCCTTCCTCTGCCCTAATTTGTTCCCACTGGTTAGTGTTGGAGGTGAATCTGGAAAGAGGTGGTAGTGATGATACTGCAGTGTGTGCATGTATTCCGTGATCCAGCTGATCATAGGGGTATCACTCACACGATATTTCAATGGATGGGTTTATCCCAGCTGTGTCCATCTCCTCTCCAAGACCCCCATTTTACAGATGGGGGACTGAAGCATGGAGAGGCTCAGTGATTTGCCCAAGGAAGTCTGCGGCGTAGCAGCAAATTGAACCTGGATCTCTCATATCCCAGGCCAGTGCCCTCAACCATTGGACCATCTTCTTCTATAGAAGACAGTGTTGAAAATCAAAATCGTGAGAGTACCCTCCATATGATCCAGGGAGCTTCCCCCATACACCAGAGCTATGCTTATGCTTTCTGGTAAATACCCCATTTACAAGGTGACTATCTCTCCACTGAAATATACCTTCAACTCTATTTTTTTAAGAAAAATTTTTGATAGTGAATTTCACAGTCTTCTGAAAAGAGTACCAGAAATTTAAATCACATTGGTGTATCGGGCCCACTGGAGGGGAGCTTCTGTGCACACTTCGGTGCCCACTCGCTATAACTTGTAAAGTATGTATTCCTTAATCCCATTCCTTGCTCTCGACAAGGAGGTATACGTTGTTAAACTACTGAAAGAGGGTAGTGCACATTTATATTCATTCCCATTTCTCTGCTAATAAGCTCATATTTCTGATAGTTTGACTGAGCTCGCATTGTATTCCAAATCCAAAGCTTCCTAATTAAAATCCAATTCCAATATTCTTCATCAGTCACTTCTTGAGATGTACTTCTGCACACTGCAACAAAAGATATTTTTAGAAAATATGGGCCACTTAATTCCCGTTAAGTTTTTTCTAACAGATGGTCTAGTTATGTGATTTATGCATTCACCTTCACGTGGCCCTGCTGACTGCCAGGTTTTTTTTTTAAACTCAGACTCTTTTTTTGTTATGCATGGAAACTTCACCCTTTCCATTGCATGAAATATTGGTTTTAGTTAGACAATCAAACTGTGTGCAATTTTTGTGTTATTGAAATTGTGCATGGACTGGTGATTAATTGTATTGATCACATTCTCAGCCTGATGTTCAGGGCTCATTACAATAGCAGGAATTCAGTGAAACACGAATCTTAACCTGGTGTGGGTCTTTAAAGTGGCAGTGTCCAATTTAAAGACTTTAAAGGGTTTGTATAAAAATTGAAGTTTTTATCTACTTTCCCTTCCCAGGATTGCAGAGATGTGATACAAACAGGACATTGTAGCTTGCTCATGAAAATCACTCACATCCATCATGTGAAAAAGCAGTTCAGAATTGTTCCTCCCTGGAGTGGGATTAGCTACAATATTTCCAAGTACCTGTGCCCATAGTACAGTACTTCCATATCCAGCATCTTCAAAACTTTCTGTGGACTAACACCAGAATGTAGTTCATAAAGCACAATTTACATTACTTACTGAGGAGTATGCTGTGTTGGTCACATGATAGTAGACACACTAGGTGGGTGAGGTAATATCTTTTAGACCAGTGGTTCTCAAACTTGGGCCACCGCTTGTTCAGGGAAAGCCCCTGGCGGGCCGGGCCGGTTTGTTTACCTGCCGCGTCCGCAGGTTTGGCTGATCACGGCTCCCACTGGCCGCGGTTCGCCGCTCCAGGCCAATGGGGGCTGCAGGAAGCGGCGCGGGCCGAGG
>NW_020664561.1:43537862-43661509 GCF_002925995.2 Terrapene triunguis
GTTCGCAGCTCCGGGCCAATAGGGGCTGCAGGAAGCGGCGCGGGCTGAGGGACTTGCTGGCCGCCCTTCCTGCAGCCCCCATTGGCCTGGAGCGGCGAACCGCGGCCAATGGGAGCCGCGATCGGCCGAATCTGCAGATGCGGCAGGTAAACAAACCAGCCCGCCAGGGGCTTTCCCCGAACAAGCGGCGGCCCAAGTTTGAGAACCACTGTTTTAGACCAACTTCAATTGGAGAGAGAGATGAGCTTGAACAGAACTCTTCTTCAGATCTGGGAAATGTACTTAGAATGTCACAGCTAAATGCAAGATGGAAAAGATTATTTAGCATGAGGAGATAAATACTTATTTCAAGGGACCATTTAAGGTGAAGTGGTCCATTAGCATCTCTCCAGTCATAGGAAGAAAAGAACCTGAGGAGTGGGAGGAAGAGAAGGAGGTTAAGTGGATTTTAGATTGTTGCAACAAAGTCATAAATCCAGTGTGTCTGTTGAGTTCATGATTTTTAGTATCTAGAAAAGTTATGAATTTAAGCTCCCAGGTTCATCTTTTGAAGGTGTTGTGCAAGTTTCCTTTGAGGATGAGGACTGAGTGGTCAGATATAGAGTGATCGCTTTGTGGAAAGTGTTCACCCACAGGTGATATGGTGATAATGAACTCACACAGCAAAATGATAAAAGACAAAAAATACCATATCACCTGTGGGTGAACTCTTTCCACAAAGTGATCACTCTATATCTGACCTCTCAGTCCTCATCCTCAAAGGAAACTTACACAACATCTTCAAAAGATGAGCCTGTCTGGAATTTAATTTGATATACCAGACATTCTTGCAACTGTATTTCATATTATACCTCAACATTTGACATACTGAAATTTATAAATACAAGAAAGAAGATGACATATGGCACAAATTATATAGCATATTGGTGTATAGACCTTAAAAGGTAGATACATTAAGGCATTCCATCATCAGGTAAATAAGAAGGAGAGAGAAATTAAGAAACCTAAGCAAGGTAAGAGACGATTTTCTTGAAAATATGGCTCTAATCTGAAAAGCAACTGTGTAAAATGGTACCACCTTCAAGTGATCTGCTACCATGTATATTCAGTTATATCTGCTTATTTTACTGACAAATTTAGTTTTTACTGATGTGAACACTGCAGAATCAACAAAACAGCTATAAGAGAGGGAGGATTCTATTCTGGCTCAGGAATAATCAGCAAAATAGTTTAACTTAATTCCAGTTACAGGACCAAATTCTGCTGTCATTGGAAATGTAAGAACATAACAACGGCCATATTGGGTCAGACCAATGATCCATCTAGCTCAGTATCCCATCTTCTGACAGTGGCCAGTACTGGATGCTTCAGAGGGAATGAACAGAAGAGGGCAATTTCAAGTGATCCTCCCCTCTTGTCAAGTCCTAGTTTCTGCCAACTGTGTCTGACTACAGTGAGATTGCACAGGTTGTAATATTAGCAGTATATATTTGTTTTACCATAAGGCCTAGACACACTAGTCATGGCGGACCCAATTATGCTGAACAAACACAGAACAAAAAAGACAATTCCTGCCCCAAAGAGCCTACAATGTAAGCGTAAATTGAGAAACAATAGATAGATACACACAGGAGAGTATAAGAAAACAATGAGACACAACATTGGTGAGCTGCTAGGCAATGGGATCAGTGCACCAGTAGCCTAACCATGCCTATTAATAGCCTTGAAAGTGGAAGGTTTCAAAATTTGACTGTCAGATCAATTGCTTGTCTCTCTTGGAGCCTGCAAGCTGCAGGTCCCAAGTGCCGAAGTTCCCAGCTCTGATGGGGCTTTTAGGGTTTCAGGCTCCCAGCTCCTTGGCAGCCTGCCAGACAGTCTGATGGGAAACCAGGAGCCTGAAAGCTGAAATGCCAAATCCTCCATCACTGGTGGGACTTGCAGGATGCCAGCTCCTCCACTGCTCACCAGCTGGGATCCTGTAGCCTGCCAGGCAGGATTAAGAGGGATCCAGGAGCCTGGGAGTGTGGTTTCTCTGCAGCCAAATCTCCCAAGGTGTGCAGGGACTCTGGCTCCAGGTAGCCTGCCATGCATCAAACATAATTTGCTTGTCTTCACTAGAGACAGAGAAATGCTGTGTCTTGGAGAATTTCTTTCTTTTTTTTTTTTTGCAAATCAGAATTAAACCAAATTTTGAAATAATCCTATTTTGTGCAAAATGTCAATAACTTTCTCCCCGCAGCTCTAGTTAAGACAAGCTGCTTATGTTGCATCAATGGAGGAGAGGGAACCAGTGGATGGATGCAAAGAAGAGGGTGGCGTGGTCAAAGCAATGGGTTAGGGAAATATTCTTTGCAGCAGCATTGTGAATGGACATGAGCTGGGCAAGACTGCATTTGTCAAGACCAGAGAAAAGGATGTGGTAATCCAGAGTCTGAAGAGAGTTTTAGCGGTGTGTATCAATTGGAAAGGCTATATTTTAGAGATGCCGTGCAGAAAGAGCAGACAAAATATAAACATGACCTGGGTGTGAAGACCTAGAGAAAGGTTCAAGTCAAAGAGGATGTCCAGGTTACAGGACTGAGTGAAAGGCAGGATGGTGGTGTTGTCGAAGTGGTCAAGAGGAGGGAGAATTTTTGGGAGGTTGTGGAAAAAGTTCTGTTTAAGCTATCATGATCTTAAGCTGCTGTCTAGACACCCACAACAAAATGCTAGAGGGACAAGTTAAGATTTTAGTTTGTGACAGAAGGAGACAGGAGTAGAGATCAGTGAGTCCTCAGCATTGAGATGGTAGCTGAATTTGAGTTTGTGGATGAGATTATTCAGATATAAGGTAGTGAGGAAGAAGAGAATGGGACCAAGGAAACCTGGAACGTCCTGCAGAAGTTGGAGGGGGATGAGGAGCATTCTCCAAAGGACACACTGAAGGAGCAATTAGAGGGGTGGAGAATAACCAGGAGAAGACAGAGTCGCTGAAGCTAAGGTTGAGGAGGGGGACAAGGTTTCAAGGAGAAGAGCTGTCAAAGGTGGCTGATAGGTTGAAGAAGTTCAGGATAGAGTAACGGTTCTGTGCTTTAGCTAGGAAAAGGTCATTAGAGATTTAGACAAGAATAGTTTCAGTGGATTACAAAGGCCAGAAGCCAGTATGGAGAGAATATAGAATCATAGAATGTCAGGGTTAGAAGGGACCTCAGGAGGTCATCTAGTCCAACCCCCTGCTCAAAGCAGGACCAATCCCCAACTAAATCATCCCAGCCAAGACTTTGTCAAGCCTGACCTTAAAAACCTCTATGGAAGAATTGATTCCTTGAGGACCTGCTCCATGATTTTTCCAGGGACTGAGGTGAGGCTGACTGGCCTGTAGTTCCCCGGATCCTCCTCCTTCCCTTTTTTAAAGACAGGCACTACATTAGCCTTTTCCCAGTCATTTGGGACCTCCCCCGATCGCCATGAGTTTCCAAAGATAATGGCCAATGGCTCTGCAATCACATCCGCCAACTCCTTTATCATCCTCGGATGAAGCGCATCCGGCCCATGGACTCGTGCTCATCCAGCTTTTCTAAATAGTCCTGAACCACTTCTTTCTCCACAGAGGGCTGGTCACCTTGTCCCCATGCTGTGCTGCCCAGTGCAGTAGTCTGGGAGCTGCTTGTTTGTGAAGACAGAGGCAAAAAAAGCATTGAGTACATTAGCTTTTACCATATCCTCTGTCACTAGGTTGACTCCCTCATTCAGAATGGAATTCATACATAATAGAATTGGAGGAGCAGAACTCCAGGCAGTAATTGTAGACAGCACATTTAATGAGCGCTAAAATGGAAGGAAGAAGGGGGAGAGGGAGCTGGAGAAGCAAGTGGGGTCAAGGGTGGGAAGTTTCAAGATGTGAGAGACTTGAACTTGCTTGTATTGTGAGGGGAAAGAGCCAGAAGAGAGTGAGTCATTAAGAAGAAGTGAAAGGAAGGGGATGAGAGTGGGGGTGAGGAAGACCTGGAGAGGGGATCAAATGGACTTGTAGGGGCAAGTGGAGAGCTTGGAGGAGGAGAGCTCTGTGACGTGAGAACAAGAGGTAAATGAGCTTAGAATTTGGCCCTAAAATGTGTTATAGGCTCAGGGGCAGGAAACTCAAAGCTCACTTTTCAGATCACAAGCTGATATCCCCAGCAAGCCAGTCTGCCTAAAAGCCAGCATCTGTGCTTTGCTTTCTCTCTGAGAATGATGACAAGTGATCACCCAGCTCTTTCTGAGCAGAATATATTTACTCAGAAATAAAAAACATTCTGCGAAACAATATCAAAACAAATAAATAGACCTACACATATCAAAAATTGGTCCAAAATCTGTCCTATGGGGCTCTAGCGGGCCAAAATCCTTTGAACACTTCAGCAAGGATTGTGTCATCCCTCACTCTACACCCATACACACCCCTTTTGGACCAGATATTTGTCTTTTTGCTGGATCAGAAAGAAGGCGACTCTATCAGGTTGAACTCAGCCTTTTATACCAGAAGTTCTGCTTTGTCTCCCAGCCTCCTGCAAACTGGTAAAACCAGTCCATCTCGCTATCCCCTGGGTTGGTTGGGCTTCAAAGACTGGCTATCTGCACAGCCAGCCTTGGGATTTTTGTATTAATCACTCCCTACTGATTCCAGGAACACACACATACATAGTCTGTACTGCTAGAGAGGGCTTATGAATATTCTGTGGGCTCATATGTCTGTGTCATTTCAATATAATGGTCTTTGAAGATAAGCCTCTGTTTGTCATCTGTGTCTCAAGTAGCTTCAGAGGAAATATTGTATTAGCAAATTGACCTAGGTCACTTCTAGGGTGACATCTCTATAAGAATAAATACTAGGGCAAAATTTCTAAGTGTGATGTCCTTTAACATGGCAGCTGCCGTGATTTGGAAGTAGGTTAACTAGTCAAAATACAAAATCTTTCTAACCTATCATGCCACACTGAATCCCTCTGGCTTTGGAAGTACCTACAAGTTTGGTCTATTTTTCATAGTAACTGTTCTACACAACTAAGGCCTGTGCACTGCACTCATTGGGTATGTCTACACCACAATTAAACACCCATGGCTGGCCCGTGTCAGCTAACCTGGACTCATGGGTCTCAGGCTGAGTAAATCTTATTCATTTTCTAAAGGAAAACAAGAAAGGACATCAAATAGATTTGAAACAGAGGGGGAAATTATTTAACATTGCTATCTTGAATCCATTCATATAGGACTCTTTTAAAAAATAGACATTTTCCTTTTACAGGACTCTACAGTGGCTTACTGTAATGTATATGATTTATCCTGGTATGTTCCTGTGTGGAAGTAGGTCTGTATTTCAGAATTAGAATTATACTATAAAAAGAATTAATTATAAAACCGGGCACTTCATCTGTGTGCTTTACTACCTTTCCTTTTAGTGACTGTTAACACCTAGAGATCATGGCTGGTGGTGTTTGCATATGTTTTAAGAAGGTGCTTTTATAGAAATATCTCAGAATTAGCATTTGTATCATGAGACGCAGGAGTTGCCATGGTAAGTGCACATTTTTTAATTGAATAGCAGACTAATAGGCACATAAAATCCACATAACTTGTTGGCACAAAAATTGCCTCTCCTGAGGCTGCAGTCAATTAAATATACTCCTTTTCTGAAATATTTTCTGAGGGTTTTTTTTCTCTGATTTTGTTTAGATTAGCGATCTTTTCTTTTCTTTTTAAATAATACATCTTGGAGGTTTTCATCTCTTTCCTATTCTTTGCAAAGTCACACATTTCACAGAACAGCATAACCAAGAAGTGCCCATTACAAAAGAGTATTTTTCTTTAATTGCAAAAAAAGACCAGATAATTTTGGCTTAGTTATGTGAGTTTGTGTTCAAGTGAAAAATAGCATGAAACTCGTATAACACCACTTCCTGTTCAGACAAATAAATAGAAATTGCCATTTTATTCCAAAAATTGCATTGTAAATCAAATACACTATAATTTAATCCCAGTAATTACCTGAAACCAACTAGCCCAAAACATTTTCAGCTGTTCAGAGCCTATGCTTTTTACTTTATTTTATATTTTTCTTTAGCTGCCTGAATCACGGACCTTAGCTGGGGTGAACTGGCATAGCTTCTTTATCTCCAGTGGAGCTATGCTGATTTACACTAGCACCAGATCGAGTCTTATGTTTTTATTCTTTTTTCTTGACAATGCCTCCAAATTGTTGGGGTTTTTGTTGTTGTTTTTGCATGTTCCTTTTGCTGCTCCATTAATGTTGCAAACACATCAGTGTCTATACACATTACGCTTCAAAAGTGGATGTTCTCTGTGATTACAATCTGAGGATCTTGCGTCTCATTCCAGATTTTGAAGATTTTCTTCTGGTTACATGGTTTTTCACACAGAAGCATGCAGATAGGTGGTTATTTGCTATTTTTAGAGCCCAAACTGACAGATTTTCATGTAAACGTATTTTGTGAAGACTGCTGACCCGAGAGCACTGGGGTTGGACCAATAACAAAATTCAAGACCACAGGAGGCGAGCACAACAGGATATCTATCCATAAGTAACCAGACCTGCTTATCAACAAGAGGAGAGCTTGCAGGTTGTTGTTTTTTCCTGGCAGTGACAAAGAGTGAGTAGAATTTTAGAGATCCTGAGAGCAGAAAATAAACACAAAAGATAACTCTGAAGAAAGATTAAGGTGCAGTGCACTTGGTCTGTTCCCCTGCACAAATCAAGAGCAATTTAAAACCATAATGACTGGCAGTTTTCCACAGCCATCCAGACTCTTATCCTGTTGTAGTGCAGAGTTCACCCACCTTTGGTGTTTTGCTTTGATTTCTGTGTTCATTTTTTATGATGAAAGTAGCCCTGTCTTGAGGGAACACGAATATTCCTTCTGAGTAGTTCAAAGACACCTTTAACAGCTTGGAACAAAAGGAAATTACTGTACAGATCAAGGGATTAGAAGGAAATGTTTTTTACAGATTTAAAATAAAATAAACAGCTATTGATAGATGCATGGTACAGTAACAGTTGTTGCCAGTCCATATATAATCTCAGCACAAATCCACCCCTGTTTGTTATGTTTAAGCCACATTTGTTAAGAGGGACAATGGGCAATTCACTTTTAAAAGTTGTAAAATATGGAATGTATAGCAAATAGGATTGAAGCATGGAGGATAGAAATGGTAGACAACGTATTTACTTATGAAATCAATATTTTCTAACAGTGTAGTGAGAGGTGCTAATATTGCTAAATTGTTTGTTATTGCCTCTTTGGCCTGAGCAGATAGCCAATGTTTGGGGCACTGCAGCTTTTTTTCCACTAGGAGAGGGCATTGATAGTATGAGTCAAGTATGTGAAATCCTGTTCATTTACAAAAAACATATGGAGAGTCCTGTTTCCTGAACACTGTAGAAACAAACAGCAGGCAGTTACCTTACTTAGAAATTCCCAAGCCCCAAAAGCTCTGTGTCTCTGTTCCCTCTCAGGGACACACTCACTTCACTCCCTGTCTGCTGGCATTTTCCTCCACATGCAGTTCACAAATGATCTCTCATCCCTGTATTTGTAATCAAGGAATGCTTTCAACCAATGCAATTTTGGTTCGGAATAGTGACCATTCCCTTGGGTGGTGGCTTCTATTGTTTCCAGCTATCTCACTACATAAAGGCACTTAACTGTTCCTTCCATTACCCTGAAAGAACCAGGCTTTAACCAGGTCTGTGATTATCTATAAAGAGGTGCTTGATGGCAGCCATTAACACCTTCCATCATAATATTTTTATGATGTAGCCCACCCAGCACAGTGGAAATTACTTTGTGTAATTTCAGGGTAACAATGGAGGGTGGTAATAATTAGGTCCTTTGAGCACACATGCAGAGAGGGTAAAAGAGACAAATGATGGAGTTGCTTTCTAGTCCCCTATAAAGGAAAGTGATAGTTATACACATTCACAGCTAAAGAGCTATCCCAGAGATTTTTGGAAATGGCCCCAACATTTTGGGGTAAAAGGGTAGCCTATATTAGGCCCTAAACTTCAACTGATAGCATGTGTGTACAGGCTATTCATTGCAGTTGGCTTTGTGTGGACATCGCCTGCGGGTTATAAATTACAGAATTTGGAGCCTTAGATTGTAAACTCCTCAGGGCAAGTATCATGTCTGTCTATCTGTACTGTTAGGTGTCTAGCAGAAATAATAATTGCCTACATTCTGGGAATGACAGGTACAGCAGAAAATAAATCACTATGCAAAGAGTCTTCTATCTTTCCTTGGGAAAAGCCTCTATAGAATTGAATAGCAAATGACAGCCTTTCTATAGAATTTTTGTGAAACCCTCCTATAGAATTCAATAGAGAATCGTATCCCCTGCTTTGGGGTGTGATTTCCTTTCCAAAAGCATTCAATATTGACCTAAGTCTTCTCTGATTGAAGTCAATGGGAGTTTACCTTTGATTTTAGTGGAAGCAGGTTAGGTGGATACTGGTCACCCTGGATTTCTATGGGATGATTTTAAAAATTCTCTAGAAAGGTTACCATTTTCTATTCAGATCTCCAGGTTATTAGAGCAATTTCTATATGGCCTTTTTTGTTTCATCCCCATTACATTCTTAGGTGTCTTCTATAAGAGTATAGATGGGTCTTCAAAAGCACCTAAGTGGCCTAAGTCAGGAGCATAAATCCTATTGACTTTTCATGAAACTTCTGTTCCTAAGTCACTCTGGCACTTTCAAGAATTCCACCCTATATTTCCATGGCTTGTAGAATATACAATTTTACTTTTTACTGAGCATAATTCAGTGCAAAAGATACAATATGGATCTATTCTCCACTGACACTTGTCTGATAGAGACTGGAAGAGAGAGCTTTTATAATAATACTGTGCTGTATGTTAGCCCTAGAACTATATCCTCCTATATCTTATTTCCTGTTGATTTACTGTTCTGTACCTAAGTTGTTACCAAACTTTAACTGTTGGGGTCCAGGTCTGGCTGCTATACAGGGGTATATGCACTAGATGGAAGCAGGGAGGAGGTACCGGGTGTACCCACAAAGGAAGCAACAATGACTTGGCACCGTATACCCTCGGAATACAAGGGATTCTCTCTTCTTTTTTGTTTCCTTAGGAAGAGGGTGCTGAAAGTCCCACATCTGGACAGGATAGTGCAGTGTTCCCAACTTCTGGAATTTTAATGCGAGTCTCACATTATTGGTCTTTTTCTTAAAGCCCCAGATGCCAGAGTCTCTGCTTTGTTTTTTTTTTTTAAACATGGTTATGGGCGAAACCCTGGCCTCAGTGGCAAAACTTCCATTAGATGCAGAGAAATACTTGAAAACAACCATAAAGTCACAAAAATCAGAATACAAATAAACAGCCTCAAATGTACAATCTTGTGATGTTTGGGGGCCTGCCTCATGATTTTGAATGCTTGGGGTTGGCAATACTCATTGTGTGGTCATTTCTTCCCCAGTACCAGCTAGCACAAGGAGAGAGCACAAACCACTCTGTTACACAGGTGTGGAAACTGCTGAAGATAAAAGCTCTCCCCAAGACACCACTGAGGCATTATGCTGGCTTCTGTATCGCAGTGGCTTCAGCTACCACCACCACTTGCATGGTGTCCCTTATTCCTTCCTCTCAGTCCTCCGGCATGGCTAAGGCTCCTTAAGACATCAAGCCCTTATTGTAGTTATGCAGGATGCTGTGCAGCTGCAGAATCTGCCATGCTTTGGAAGAGTTGTTAAACTAAACTTCTTCTGCATCTACTGGTGTTCATTAGCTTGCATATGGGAGATAACATTTTAGTAGCACAAAAAGATATTATGAACACTTGTATCCTAGCCAAAATATCCAATTGACTCATTCATTCTCTCTCTCTCTCTCTCTCAAATTAACACTCTTTTTATGCTGGAATATATTGGCTAAACTTATTTATGTGCTTAGAACTGGCAAAACTGGCAAAAACTGCAGGGGCGGGGGCGTAAGGAATTATCTTCCATATCAGACAGATTACCATCAGGAAAGCACTGCTGCCAGTGCTGAACTTCCCAAATGTTAATAAGAATGAACATTCGCTGTTTAAACATGTGAACAACAATCTCTCTGTACAAAGCAATTAGGCCTTGCCTACACTACCGGAGTAAGTCGACCTAAGTTACGTTACTCCAGCTACCTGAATAACATAACCGGAGTCGACGTAGTTTAGGTTGACTTACCATGATGTCTTCACTGCTCTGTGTCAATGGGAGTTGCTCTCGCGTTGACTTACCTTACTCTTCTCAGCGAGCTAGAGTACCAGAGTCGACCAGAGAGCGCTCTACTGTCGATTTAGTGGGTCTTCACTAGACCCCCTAAATTGACACCTGCTGCATCGATTGCAGCAGCGTCGATCTCTCCAGTAGTGAAGACAAGCCCTTAATAGACATATGCATCCTGACTCTCCAGACAACAAAAGACAAAGTTTTCAGATCAGAATGAGATCAAAGAGAAATGAAATGTGGAAAGAGAGAGTTAATACATATCAAGCTAGATATGATTTCTATGTATACTCAAGGCCTGATATGGCCACCCTCTGACACTGAGTAGTAACTTGCTCAGTGAGAGCAAGTGAAACTTAACTGGTCCTGGGAGCTTCATCAGGAATACTTCTCTACCTCCACTGAGCACTTCACTGGTTTAAATGCACCAAAGAGACTTTAAAGGCAGCTTCTTATTGTTTTCAAAGGTATATCTAGTTCTACAATCGTTTAGCATATCTTCAGCATTAATAATGAAAGCTTACTCAGGAATCCTTCTGGTGACTGTGGTGGGGTATACCAGACCCTCGTAGGCCCCCTGCTGGAGGCTTCCTGGCCCTGCCACACCCCACCCTAAGAAAGGGCAGTGCAGAGTGTCCTCCAAACTGCCTAGAGAGGCTGTGTCCACACAACCAATCAGGGCCCAGCAGCCTACTATAAGAAGCGTTGCAGGGCCAGAGGGAGTTCAGTTCCTTGCTGAAGCTGTAGGAATGTGAATGGTGTGTGGCTGGCTGATGGAGCTACAGAACCCAGGACAAGGCAGCACTGCCAGAAGCAGTGAGAAGGAGCCCTGATTTGATTGCTGGGACTCCATTAGGACAAGGGTAGTGGGAGGTAAGGGTGAAGATGGCGTGGGGCTGTGGGGAAGTGGCCCAGGGAATTAGAGAAGCTGTGCAACATAGTGAAAGGGACACAGCAGACAGCTGCAATCTACAGGGTCCCTGGGCTGGGACCCAGAGTAGTGGGTGGGCCTGGGTTTCCCCCCACCCTCCATTAGCCACTGGGGGGAAGTGGCCTGGACATTGAGGCACCCCAGATGGGGAACTGAACTATAGTGGCCCAGCTGGAGAACTGTAGCCAGGAAGCCCCAAGAGGGCAAAGACATTGTCCCTACTCTGGGATAGAGCAGTGCCCCAGGGCTCCCTGCCTGAAGACAGAGTGAGTGTGCAGGTGCACACACTCGGCCAAGGGGGTGCTCACGAGAGATGATTGCACCCCGTTACAGTGCTGTTCACAGTTAATGCACGAATCTAGGATGAAATCCTGGCTCAGTTGAAGTCAATGGCAAAATTCCGTTGACTTCAATAGCACTAAAATTCCATCCTGGTTTCTTGGATGCCTCAACCCAAATCCATTTGTTAGATAAATTGATGCATACTAACACGTTATTCCAAATGTCCTCTAGAGCATGGGCGCCTGGTAATGATGACCCACATTTGCAAAAGTGACAAATGAGTTTAGATCTTCCAGTTTTGGGGTGCACATCTTCTGATTTTCAGAAAGTGCTGAGTATCCATCTTCTGAAAATTAGACCCCTTTCAGGTGTTTCAAGTTGGACTCCCAAAAACGGACTCACACAACACCAGTTGCTACTCCTGAAAATTAGTGCTGGAAAGTTTACCAAGACAGTCTTAGCACAAGGAGTCCTATAGCATATAATTTTTGATCAGGTAGCCTTTCGGCTGTGCTAAGAGTGAATGTTGGTACCACACTCCTTCCCTAACTTGATGACGAAAACAACAGACAATTATTACGAGTACCAGAAATGTAAGCAATGAATAGAGGAAAAAATGTTGAGGCATTTCTTGCTATTCATCATCAGCATAGGATGCCCCAATGAATGGATGGCCATTCATTTTAAGTCACCAGGCCAATAGGGTTGTATAGTGTAAAATGTAGCTCTTTATATCTATAATATTAACTCATTTCTGCTTTGCATGGTGAAGTTTAGAGGCAGAAAAGAAAAAACCTTGCCCTCATTTTGGGGGTGCTTTCTCAGACAGTATTATTTGTAAGGGGTTTTTTTGTACATTGTTTTTAAGGAATTTTTTTGTTTTCCCTTTTAAAAATAATTCGGAAATGTCTTTGTTATGTAATTACACCAAAGGACAGATATATATCATCTAATGCACTTCCATTTCATAGAATCATAGAATATCAGGGTTGGAAGGGACCTCAGGAGGACATCTAGTCCAACCCACTGCTCAAAGCAGGACCAATTCTCAACTAAATCATCCCAGCCAGGGCTTTGTCAAGCCTGACCTTAAAAACCTCTAAGGAAGGAGATTCCACCATCTCCCTAGGTAACCCGTTCCAGTGCTTCACCACCCTCCTAGTGAAAAAGTTTTTCCTAATATCCAACCTAAACCTCTCCCACTGCAACTTGAGACCATTACTCCTTGTTCTGTCATCTGGTGCCACTGAGAACAGTCTAGATCCATCGTCTTTAGAACCCCCTTTCAGGTAGCTATCAAATCCCCCCTAATTCTTCTCTTTTGCAGACTAAACACTCCCAGTTCCCTCAGCCTCTCCTCATAAGTCATGTGTTCCAGCCCCCTAATCATTTTTGTTGCCCTCCGCTGGATTCTTTCCAATTTTTCCACATCCTTCTTGTAGTGTGGGGCCCAAAACTGGACACAGTACTCCAGATGAGGCCTCATCAATGTTGAAAAGAGGGGAATGATCATGTCCCTCGATCTGCTGGCAATGCCCCGACTTATACAGGCCAAAATGCCGTTAGCCTTCTTGGCAACAAGGGCACACTGTTGACTCATATCTAGCTTCTTGTCCACTGTAACCCCTAGGTCCTTTTCTGAAGAACTGCTGCCTAGCCATTCGGTCCCTAGTCTGTAGAAGTGCATGGGATTCTTCCATCCTAAGTGCAGGACTCTGCACTTGTCCTTGTTGAACCTCATCAGGTTTCTTTTGGCCCAATCCTCTAATTTGTCTAGGTCCCTCTGTATCCTATCCCTACCCTCCAGCGTATCTACCACTCCTCCCAGTTTAGTGTCATCTGCAAACTTGCTGAGAGTGCAGTCCATGCCATCTTCCAGATCATTAATGAAGATATTGAACAAAACCGGCCCCAGGACCAACCCTTGGGGCACTCCGCTTGATACCGGCTGCCAACTAGACATGGAGCCATTGATCACTACCCGTTGAGCCCAAGATCTAGCCAGTTTTCTATCCACCCTATGGTCCATTCATCCAGCCCATACTTCTTTAACTTGCCAGCAAGAATACTGTGGGAGACCGTATCAAAAGCTTTGTTAAAGTCAAGGAATAACACATCCACTGCTTTCCCCTCATCCACAGACCCAGTTATCTCCTCATAGAAGGCAATTAGGTTAGTCAGGCATGATTTGCCCTTGGTGAATCCATGCTGACTGTTCCTGATCACTTTCCTCTCCTCTAAGTGCTTCAGAATTGATTCCTTGAGGACCTGCTCCATGATTTTTCCAGGGACTGAGGTGAGGCTGACTGGCCTGTAGTTCCCCGGATCCTCCTTCTTCCTTTCATTCATTGTGAAGTGTCTGAGTGAGAGAGTAACTTGCTGCTCCTAAAATAAGGGATTTAACACTGGGTTAAGCCAGGCTTAGTGCAAGCAGATGGTGGTAATATTTCCACACACAATTCTAGTCGCTATGTGACTTCTCTATAGTCCTACATAGACATCCTATTGTGTCAAAGGGTCTGCAACACAAATCAAATAAATTTCTGGTAAAAAGGTTTGTGCTCTATCACAGGAAGGTCACGCAGTCCAGAGGAATCCTTGGGTAGCTTAGAACCTTATATCTGGCTGAGCCTCAAAAATTAGAACAGCAGGGCCTTCTGCATCCAGAATACACTTGAATGGATATCAGGCAGCTCTAAATTATGCCAGAATCCAGACCAGTACCTGACCTGTCCCAAAATCAGGGGGAATACCAGATGGCCTACAGTAGAGCTACTTGGGAACCTGAATTTCCATTCAGTGGGAAACTGACTTTTTTTCAAACAAAAAGCCAAAATTTTCTGCAACATGAAAAATATATTCAACAAATTGTTTCATTTTATTCATTTTGTTTTGTTATAAAATATTAATTGTAATATATTATAAAGGTCAAAACAAAATCAAAACAAAATGTTGTGACTTCTTCCTGTTGAAAAACTTTATCAGAACCGACACATTCCTGAGAAATATTTTGATTTTGACAAAACTGATTTTTTTGGACAAACTGTTCCAATTATAATTTTTTTGACTGGCTCTAGCTTAAAGCCATCCTTACATCCCACCTCCTGAGCTGTGGTCATAGTGCCGAATCCAGGCCCATACGGCCATTAGATATTAAGAAGATGATTCCACCAAACTCATTTGTACTAGTGAATCAATTAGAATTTGAACGGGAATCCGTGGAGATAAAAGGATCATTGTCCCCCTGCACGCTGTCTCATCACTTCAGCCAGGTTTTTTTAGGCATTTTATATTCAACTTATATACTTACCTATGAAATGGCCCATGGTGGATGAAGAAAGTCCCTGCTTCTTCTTAAGCATCTGGAGCATCTCAAATTTTCCCCATTTTTCCTCCTTGAGCACAATATTGTACTATAATTACAACAAATGATGTCTTTATGTAATATGCCACCTTGCCTGTCAATTTGTCATGAAGTGACAAATGACAAATATTTGCACTAAATATTTTTAACATAAGTAACTTAAGCATGGTAAGATAAATGAGATTTGTTACAAAATCACATTATTGGATACCGAACAAAATTTTATATCGCTTGATGTAAAATGACCAAGCTTGTCAGATAGCAATGAGGAATATTTGTCAACAGCCTGATGATGTTTGAAATGTTCACCACTCAAACAGAATGCATGATTTTTCACCATTGGTAGTTTGGCCATTTTAAAGTCCCTTTTCTTCCAGTATATCAAGCAAATTATTTGCCCAATTTTGTAATTTGACAGAATTAGGCCCGGATCCCACAATGAGCTCTATGCAGACACATCCCAGAGCTATGCAGAGCCCAAGTGACATGAGTGGGTTAGCTGCAGGGATCTGCCTGCATCAGGGGCAGTGAGTTGTATGGGCCCGTGGTACCCATGCTCCAGAAATTCAGGACCCCGGAAGTCCAGCTCCACCAATGTTCGGGCCGGTGCTCTCCCACACACGCCTCCCCTGGAGCATCCCTCACCCCCGCCTGTTGCCCCTGCGCACCTCCCCTGAGCATCCCTGCCTCACCTGCGCCCTGCGCAGCACGCGGCTGCCCCCTGAAGCTCCACAGCTGCACTCCCTCATTGGCCGCTGCTGACTAAGGGAGCGCCAGTGGCAGGCTGACTGCTGCACCTGTGGAGGGAGGAGGGGTGGAGGCATAGCAGCATAGCAGCCCCGCCCCCCCAGCAGGTGACTCGGAGGGACCTCCTGAGCAGCAGCCTGGGGCTTGAGTGAGTGTTGTGCTGGGGGGAGAAGAGAAGGAGAGGGGGGCCCCTCCCCTGGAGCTCGCTGCTGCCGCCGGTGGGAAGAGGGCTGGGGGGAGTTCTACTCTCTGACCCCGGCCCCAGCCCCAGGGCAGCCTGCCTACTGCACCCCAAAGTTTGAACTCCTCATCCCTGGCCCAGCCCCATCCCAGAGCCCGCACTCCCAGCCTGAGCCCTCACCCCCTCCCCCCTGAACCACTCCCAAACCCCTCCTCCCCAGCCCCACCCCAGAGCCCGCACCCCCAGCCAGAGCCCTCATCCCCCACATTCCAACCCTGTGACCCAGCCCTGAGCCTCCTCCCACACTCCAAACCCCTCGGCCCCACCCCATTAATTTTTGTGTAATAATAATCAACAATGGATAAATTCTTAATAAAGTTACCCAAAGGAAAAGGACAAAAGGGTAATTCATCAAGTGATGGCCTTGCAAACTGAAGTGATACAAAAGAAAGATGCGGCAAATCTAAAAGATAAGAAATGGAGTTTTCATCTGTGGCGATCAAGATTTACGTCGTTAGAGTACAATAGCGAATTAGACAGAGCTTTTTGCTTTTGAGGGGTTCCAAGAGTGTTTGGTGGTTTCCGTATTCAAAAGAGTATTAATGAAGTTGATATTCTTAGTTAAATAACTTTTCTTATGATAGTGATATTGTGCAATATAGGGAAACTGTTAAACACTTACTGTTTCCAGTCCATTTTTACATTCTTTAAAAATATATATATCAGCTTACAAGGCAGGTGGAGAGGGGGGTGGGACTTGGACCCGTTCTGGGCACCACCAAAAATTATACAAACCTGCCGCCAGAGGCCTGCGTAGAGATGATTGCAGGATTGGACTTTAGATTGCCAGCATCCCAGGGCAGACACTCTGTTTTTTGCTGTGTGTGCACAGTGCCTAGCACAATTGTGAACACTACCAGAATGCAAATAATAACTGGAATGCAAAAACTTAATCTAATCAATGAGCCCCCAGGCATTAGTGTCTAGAGAGACATGTAGGTGGCAGGCAGCTGGTGTTGTGATGATCCCTGTGGTAACGTAGGCTGCAGGTCATCAGAGTTCAATTGCACCGCCTACCGAAAAAACATACAGAAACCCCACCTGCGTCCTCCTTCAGGAGCATGGTACTTGAGTAATACATTGTAGCAGAATGTAGCTAAGTCCCAACACCTCTGAGTGCTACTTTCTTGAAAATACTTTACAAGCCTGAGCACTTTTGACTTGATATCATCTAAATGATGTCAAGAGCCACTATGTAACCCAGGCGTATACCAAGTCCAATACTATGCTCCTAAGAATTAAAGGCTGGTTATGTTTTATGACTTGTATAAGGCAAACAACTTAAAACATCTGGAATTAGTCAACAGCTGCTTTTAAGGAATTTTGACTTTACATCTGGGCCTGAATATTTTCGCTTAACTATAAGGATAACACTGGATGTAAGAATCACATCCTGAGATCACTGCACTTTAGTGGTGCATTTCCACACAGCATCTTTAGCTTTAACACACACACGCTCTTGTTCTGTCTCTCTCCATCAATCTCCAATCTATCTCAAATACTGAAGAATCCTGCTTCCTTATGACAGATTTCTCGCTTAGGTATTTGCAGCATAATGACCTAGAATTTCTCCCTTGCCATCTTTAGAATCAATAACCTTAAAATAATATTGCTGCTCCCTTCTGAATGCAGGTCTGAACATGCAATCCAACGAGAGGTGAATATACAGGAAAAAAAGGTGAAAGAATACTTCTAACCACAATCAAACTGTCTCACTGGAATTGCAACACAGGTTTTCTTTTTATAATTTACAGGTGTCAGAATGCAGGCAAACACAGGGTTCTACATTTTCCCATTATTAGAAGTATCTTAAATTTGCACAGACGTTTTCTGTTAGACTTACAACAGAATGTATTTCCTTTACTTGCTGCCCAGCCTTTCCCTTCAGGTTTAACCTCATTTTGGAGCACTTTGTGCTAACACATTTAAAAAAACTTCAACTTCACCACCTTAACCTACCCTTCTGGCTGGAGATGCTGTGCTCTTAAAATGACAAATGACTGTCACCACACTTAGAAGCAGTTTCAGGGTGAGGATCTCCTACCAAAGGTCACCTGCTATTGTGCGAGATGGGTTAGTGCAGTATTTTTGTGAGATTGGAGCTGCAGAGTGCACCAACAAAGATCTTTGGAACAAATCAAGGTACATTAACTTTTCAGCACAGCAAGTGGGGAAATTGGGCTCCCCACTCCCAGTATTGCCAGTAAGAGTCACTGTACATCAATAACTCTTCATACAAAGAATAGAACGCTTACCCCCACCTAAATCATACAGCTTACAATGGGAAAGCACTTCAGCAATGGCACAACATTCTATTAGAAATGCTATCATTGTGCTGGCCAGACAGGACAAACATGGGGGTCTCGGTCCCTAACCTTGCTATATTTCCAAAGCAGTACACAGGGATTTAGCCCTGTGGTCCCCATTGATGTTACTTGGAATTGGGTAGCTAATCTCCCCAGACATTTTCTTTAAATATCGATTATAAGGTTGTAAGCGTATGATGCTGTATCTCATTCCCTGGTGTCTGATTATGGAGTCTCCTATTGTCTGTACCCTTCCAATTGTTCTCTGTACCTTATCATCTTGCCATTTATGGTGAGGTATAAGATGTATTAGGGAGATGAGGATATGTAATATGAAAGGTTGAGAAGAAACATCAATGAGCCTTTTATCAAGAGCCAGTTGCTCCCACATCCTCTGATTTAAGATTATGGAAGATGCTATATAGTGAAAATACTTGATCCTGAAAGATACAAAACTAAATTCTCCACTTTTTTTTTAAATTCTTTTTCTCTGTGGTTAATCTCTGTCTATACTCTGAAAAGGAGCTGGGTTCCCTGTTTGTTTCTCAGTAATTTCATATCTGATTTCTTCCAGTGTGTTTAACTGCCAGTCACACAAACTCTACCTGGCATACAAAAGTCAAAGTGGGTTCTTTCATTCTCCCATAGCATTACCAGTTAACTCTGAGCCCTCTGAGGTGTACTATATATGTAAGTGAGGTACAAATGAGACCATTTCAAAATGGATGAAGTTAGTTTTGATGATGCATGAAAAGAAAAGATTTTTTATATCCAAATTTGATTTTGCTGGTCTGGGAATTAGAGTGAAAAAAAAAAGCCATGTAAATTGAGAACATTTCTACCTAAGACAATAAAAATAGAATATCATGATTCTATTTGTAGTCACTCTTCAGAGTACAACTACACTAACCCAGTCTTGGTGCCAGGGAAAACTGTAAAAGGAAATGAAATTACATGGTCTGAATGGCTGCTGTGCCAAGTTTAATCTTCTTAAGGGCGAACTCTGCAAAAGAGAGGTTTAATACATTTTTGCCTTGCATTTGTGCATGGAAGTTCAGTAATTGCACATGCAGATGAACAATTAGGCAGGCATGTAACTTCTGCATATGAGTGCCCACATCAGACCCAAAGTTTTTAAAACAAAACCTGGTCTAGATCCTCTGTTCATTAAATCTGTATAGTTCCACTGAAGATACTGAGTCAGATCCTCAGGGGGTGTAAATCTGCGGAGCTCCACTGGCATTAGCAGAGCTATGCCCATTTAAGACAGCTGAGCAGCTCGCCCTCAGTCTGCAATATGAAGATTAGCATATGATATTTTTAGGGATGTAGTCTCTCTCTTTTATAGACACTGTGGTAAAAATCACTTCATTGTATGGTCTGTCTTTATTGGGATACTTATGAGAGAGCTGTCCAACGATGAAGGATGGAGTAACCACCACAATGAATCAAACTGCTCTGAATCATCATGTCTAGCCTTTATTTCTGCAGTATCTGTGTTCCGCACTGTCCTGTCTGACAGCTCCGTACTCAGATTGTTAGGATCTCAGGTAAAGTCACAGCTCCAGAATCTGAGTAGTGCTGTAGGTGACAAGAAATCACCCTGAAGTTCAATGAGCTTGACTGTCAATCCAACCTGTTTAATGTAGAAAACATGCCCAGATCTGGATATGGTACAAAAAAATGAATTATAGACATTTTAACACAGATGTCTCATCCCTTGTGAAAGAGTTTTATGTTTGTATAATACTGTAGGTATGGTGGGGCCAGCTCTTGAGTCTGGCTGATTTATACTCTGAGCAGGACCCAGAGGGCAAGGAGGGGCTGTAAACTACCACCTTTGGGTGGGAGGTGGGAGGGAAATTCAACTAGTACAAAGTAGAGTGGCTGTAAATTGCACCCACTGGTAACAATCCTCTGGGGTCCATTACACAAGCAAATGATTGCCAAAGAATAGCAGCACTGTAGCCACATCCTCTGCCCAGTAGAGTCCCTTGATGCCCACTGCCCAATAGCCTTTGTCAGGGAAGGGTAACATAGAACTAGCTAAATCAGCATCACATCTCCATGGATTCCTCCATACCTGGATAATCCTCTTCTGCTCATTTAGGACAGCTTTATAGCTCCTTTGCACCACTGCACTGGCACAAAAGGGCTCATCAAGGGCCAGGATCAGATCCAAAATGTACCTTCAAAGCCTTAGAAAATGCAAATGAGTTACTGCATGAAGATCTTGTTTTAATTAAAAGAATCTAATCATTCTCTCCTGAACTATAGCATTCATTTTAGCTTATTTCAGACTAAGTGGTTTAGTTTTATATTTTACAGGCCATTAGAGGACAGCAGCAATTTACAGCAATAGAGTGTAACCAAAGATCATTCTCAGAATTGTCGTCTTATTACACACAGTTGGGCTACAAGCTAGTGGAGAGATAGATGAGTTCGCAATTGGCCAAATGTATGGAAATCATAGAGCCCCTTGTGTGCACCCCCCCCCCCAAAAAAAGAAAGAAAATAAAAAGTACAGCACATGGTTTTAATTAGAAATCTTCAGATAGTAAATTACAATAAGCTGTGACATGTAGGAAAAAAGAGCTCACTGCTACTATAGCCGAAATATAGGCCATTCCACTGCAACTGCATCATGTTACGGTTATATTGAATTAAGTCCCATGTATCCCAGAGTCCTGTAATTGATTATATTTGGTTACAGGTTTTTTTTTTGTTTTTTTTTTAAGGAAAGGGCCAAGATTAGTGATGGGTGAGCCTCCAATGGTTTAGAGGTTTGGATCAGCTCTGATTAATCCTAAAATATCTGGCCGCCTACCCAAACTTTGATATATTTCTCCTCCATCCTCGGTTCTTCCCAGGCTCCCTGTTTCTCTGCTGACCACTGCACTCTGATGCGTCCACCCACTCTTCAGCACACCCCATAATTTTTGCCCCTCCTTTTTGTTCTCCCAGCCAAGTCCTTCTCTCTCCCACTGATTTTCATATTTCCATCTCCCCAACATTAGAAATCACCTCCCCATCCTGCTTCCCAAACATGATTGCTTCCCCAACAGTGATTCCCATTCACTGTTCCCGCCTAGGCTGCTTTTCTTTCTCTTTACCCCATTCCATCAAAACCTGGTTCAGATCCTCAGTCAATAGCGGATTTACCATGGAGCCACTGCGCCATGGAGCCAGGCCCACACTCCAGGAGGGCCCCGACCAGGCCCACTCTTCTCCACCCCCTGCTCTCTCCTGCGGGGGGCAGAAGCTTGGTGCTCCTGGCAGTGAGGCTCCTCCTGCAGTAGGGCAGCCAAGCTCCCCCTCCCCTGCCTCTTCTCACAGCGTGCTGCATCCCGCCCTTCCCCTCCCTGCCACGGATCAGCTGTTTGCCAATCAGCTGTTTGCCGGCAGGAGGGTGCGGGAGGAACACAGCCGCAGCATGCTCACCTGGGGAGAGGAGGCAGAGAAGAGGCGGGGGTGGGGTCTTGGGGGGGGGGGGTGGAACGAGCAGACCTACTCTGACTGCAGAGCTGCACAGCCAGGCTGAAAAAAGAAGGTGCTGCTCAGTTCCCGGGACTTTGCAGCTGGACACCACCTTCTGGGTCCTAGTGCTGGTTGAGCTCCCTTCTGTGTGCTGGGAACCATCTGTCATCTTGTACAACAGTGAGTGCCCATGGTGGGGCAGGCAGGGCAGGGGGACAGAGGCAGTGGGGAAGGAAGGGGATGGGATGGGGAGGAGATGGAGTGGTGGGGAAGGGGCATGGGATGGATAAGAGAAGAGGATAGGACAGGGATCGGCAACCTTCGGCACGCGGCCCGCCAGGGTAAGCCCCCTGGTGGGCCGGGACAGTTTGTTTACCTGCCGCGTCCACAGGTTCGGCCGATCACGGCTCCAGGCCAATGGGGGATGTGCTGGCCTCAGCTTCTCGCAGCCCCCATTGGCCTGGAGCGGCAAACCACGGCCAATGGGAGCCGCAATCAGCCGAACCTGTGGACGCGGCAAGTAAACAAACTGGCCCAGCCTGCCAGGGGGCTTACCCTGGTGGGCCGCATGCTGAAGATTGCCGATCCCTGGGATAGGGGAAACGGGGACCCAGCATGCGGATCCCCTTGGCAGCAGCTGGGGCACCCCTGTTAAGCAGGCCCATCAAACCCTCACCCTGACAAGCCCCATCTCCCCTGCATCTGTACCACACCAATGAGCCCCCCCAGACACCCTCCCCACTGAGCCCCAACCACCTACACCTAGACCCCCACCCAAATGAACCCTGTAGATAAATCTCTGTATTAAGCATCTTCACATAACTTTCATATGACTTTGTATTATGCCTCTCTATATAGCCTTGTATTAAGCCTATCCATATATAACCTCTAACTTTCATATGACTTTGTATTATGCCTCTTCATATAACCCTGTATTAAGCTATTTTCATATAACTTTGTATCAAGTCCTTTGATATAGGAACTTTGTATCAGATCCCTGTATAGAAAACTTTGTGTTAAGCCTTGGTATAATGTTATAGCCCCTAAGGATAGCTAAAGTAGAAGAAAAATGTCTTTTTGCTAGGAGTAGAATAAGATTCCCCCTCCCCACACTCCCTTAATCAATTGGCATGTTGAATGAATGAGGTGTGAATGAGCAAGGCGTGGAAGGCAAGCACCTCCAGACAGCTAGTTGGAGAGGGGATGGAAGCCAGACCTAAGGACAATCAAACTTCTCAAGTGGGCTCACTAAAGAAGAGCAGACATATTGACGGCCTCGGCGGGGGTGGGGGGAGGGTTAGAATCAAGAACCTTCTTTTGGAAACACCCTCTTTGAATAGCACCATCTTTTGGAAACAAGCTCTTTGAACAGTATTGGGACAACACCCAGAAGGAAACAGCACAAAGGACCAACGGACACAGATTTTGAATCTGGTATAGATTTGCATGAGAGGGAAGCTGCTATAAATGAGAGGTGTCTTGCAGAGGACCCTGGATCTTGTCAACATCGGAGCATTGATCCAGATCGGCAGAAGCCCGGCTCCACCCCTCCCCTATCTAACTCACCTGGCCAGTGAAGTTAAGGGGAGCAGTTAATTGGTAACAATAACAAGACGGAGTGTGTTTGTGTATGTGAGTGCATGAGTGTAATATAGATCATATGTATATGATACAGTGTTGATTGATGCATGTATTACCAATGAATGTGGCGTTTGCCTTATTCCCCCTGAAAAGATCCTGTGCAGTACTTTAATTACAACAGCCCCACGTCCCCTGCACCCAGACTCCCCCCCTTCCCCACTGAGCTCCAACCACTTTCATTTGGTCCCCCCTGCAGACTCCCATTGCCCCTGCACCTGGCACCTCCCTGTGCATCCAGATCCCCCACTGAGCTGCCTGCACCCAGACTTCCCCCACGGGACCCTCTTACCCCCATCTGGATACCCCCACACTAAGTCCCTCTGCACTTGGATCCTGCTGCCGGGCTTAGCCTCCCTGCCCACATCTGATGTGCCTGGCACAAAAGGGGCAGGGCCCCAGGGTGTTTCTGTGGCAGGCCTGGCCCTTGTGCTGTGTCAGGGTCAGGTTCAGTCTCACTGCCAAGTCCCTGTCCAAGGGAGGTGGGGGAGGCTGCAGGGTATTCTCCCACCTCCATGCAGCCAGTGGCCTGTGCTTCCCACTACTGTGGTGGAGCTTCCACATTTATTTATTATTAAAAAAAATCAGAATTTTAAAATATTATGCACAGAATTTGCTGCAGAATTCCCTCAGGAATATGGGGCACTGTACAGCTGTGATGGTGGGACTGTGAAGGGGGTGCTGGACAGTAGGAGATCTGTGGGTGGAGGAGCTGGGCAGGGGGTATGGTGTGTAGGATGCTGTGTAGTTGTGGTGGGATGTCAGAGGGAGGGGTCTCTAGGCAGGGGGTGCTGGGCATAGGGATCTGTGGGGAAATCTCTGGGTGAGGGGGCACTGGCATAAGGGCAGGGCACTGGGCCCGGGGGCAGTGTGGAAGGGGCACGCTGGCAGCGCAGGGCTGGGCGGGCCAGTGTGCGTCTAGCAGTTTGGGGTTTGTAAACAGTGCCCTTGTGCTGGGCTGAGTGGGGCCACTCCTGCTGCACTGCATCTCATTGCCCCCAACCGGCCCCTCGCTCTGCGCACTGCCCCCCATCACATGCCCTATTTCCCCAATGGGGGCCCACAAATATGTTTGGCGCCAGGCCCACAAAAAATTAATCCGGCCCTGTCCTCAGTTCACTAAATCTGTATAGTTCCACTAAGGATACTGGGCCAGATCCTCAGCTGATATAAATCTGCGAAGCTCCACTGACATTAGCAGAGCTATTCTCATTTAAGTCAGCTGAGCAACTTGCCCTCATTCTGTAATGTGATGCTGTATTTTTAGGGGTGTATTCAACAATTCTGTCAGACCATCTTTGTCTACAGATTGCTCACTCTTGGAAGTTTCCTCTGATGCAGAAACATAAGGTGGTCAGTGGAGGAACAGGAAGCAGGGGAAGGAATGAGGAGTGTCAAAAACTCTAGCTGTGGGAAGATGCCAGAACAATACATCTAGGATAGTCAGGACATCGAGGGAAAGAGGCTAGTGGAGGAAGGTTCTAGCTGGGTTCAGGCGAATGATGGAGAAGGATGGGGACACTTAAGGAAAAGAAGGAAGTTCACTATTGGCCCGATACAATGTCCATAGAAGTCAATGGGAGTCCTTACACTGACTTCAGTAGACATTGGATCAGGCCCCATATTTGCTGAAAGCAGATTAACGATTTGTGATGTTCTGCTGTACGACATGCTTGCTGCAGAGGACAGATATATTTTGTCTTTTTGATTTGGAAATTATTTTGAGTTATATTAATAGATCAGAAACATTCAGTAACATCCCAGGTATGGAGAATGACTTTCTTTGGAACCAGCTGTGACAGACCCAGACCAGTGGGGTACAGGAGTCTGGTAGAGGGCAAGTATACTGGTCACTGGATGAGTAGTTTTCTGTTCCCTGAGTGACCAGAGAAGGGGCTGCACTAGAGTAATCAGGAACCTGCTAGAACCAGTTAAGGCAGGCAGGCTAATTAGGACACCTGGAGCCAATTAAGAAGAAACTGCTAGAATCAATTAAGGCAGGCTAATCAGGGCACCTGGGCTTTAAAAAGGAGCTCACTTCAGTTTGTGGTGTGAGCGTGAGGAGCTGGGAGCAAGAGGCGCACGGAGCTGAGAGTGAGAGGGTGTGCTGCTGGAGGACTGAGGAGCACAAGCGTTATCAGACACCAGGAGAAAGGTCCTGTGTTGAGAATAAGGAAGGTGTTTGGAGGAGGCCATGGGGAAGTAGCCCAGGGAGTTGTAGCTGTCATGCAGCTGTTACAGGAGGCACTATAGACAGCTGCAGTCCACAGGGCCCTGGGCTGGAACCCGGAGTAGAGGGCGGGCCTGGGTTCCCCCCAAACCTCCCAATTGACCTGGACTGTGGGTTCTTCCAGAGGGGAAGGTCTCTGGGCTGTTCCCCAACCCACATGCTGAATCTCTGAGGCAAGAAAATCTGCTAATAAGCGCAGGACCCACCAAGATAGAGGAGGAACTTTGTCACACAGCCTAGCTCAAGTCCTAATAATTCATGTTGGGGGAGGCTATCTTGTCACTTGCTTGATAGATTCCAGTTTGCATGTTGGCTAAGGTAATAGTCAAGATACACATAAGGTGCAGTTCTGCCCCTCCTACTCATGTTGAGTTGAGGTTTTCATAGTCAGTGTGTGCTGACTAAAGAAGACTAAGTTGAAGCACTGACATCCTAGCAGTAGGTGCCAGGAGAGACTACATCTATCCTGTAGTTCAGGAAGAATCTCTTCTTTGGCTTGTTCTTTTGCCAGAGAAGCTGAAAATCATATCTGTGCTTTATATTAACTTTCTGAACATTCTTTTACCCATCACACTTCCCCTAAATATCTAGATATTTGGGCACCATTCCATTAGGGGGTACACTGCAAACCATGTTGCTATATTGGATATGTGAAGAGAAACTTCCCTTTCTAACTGGATTGCAGTCAGAAATATTGCCATCCCATTATGTGGCTACTTGCCCCACACAAGCTTCACTACTGTACCATTTAATAACTGGTGGTTTGGCCCACTGCTATTCAAAACCAAAACCAACCGCAAGTACACTTTATCAAATCTAAGCATTTTGAGATGCAGGTTCTTCTGCTTTCCTTTCATTCTTGTTTGTCTCCTTCACAAATGATTGCTGCAAGACAGGTAGTCTCTCTATGAGAAACACAATAAGAAATATTAAACAAAAGTTTGAGTGTCTGTCAGCACATCCCCTTAGGACAAGCTGCCACATAATAGCTGACGTTGGCCGTGGCTTCACGCACTCCTGTGCTATTTGATTTCATATGAGGCTCAGTCAGTTGCAACTGGCAGATATTATTGCAATATTGGAGTCCTGTTCAAAGTAATGGTAGATACTGACAGTATGAAATAGTCCGACAGTATTTGGTTTTTGTGCACTTTCAGTTCAGCAGTACAATAAACTATACATTGATGTGTTCCCTGCATTTAATTGACAAAACATCTGGAAAGTGGTACAGCATAACCACTCTCCAGGTAAATTCGTACACACAACTCCAATAAAAATGTCATGAGTACAAATTAGGGATGGGCCACTTCAAAACCTTTAGTGGTCTGGTTACAGATCTAAAAGCATGGAACCTGGGTGTGAAATTTCATGTGAATATGCATCTTGCAAAATGTTCTGAGCACAGGTAATTTCATGGTATTTTTCAACATTCAGCCTTGGAAGGAAATAGGAAATAGTGCCATTATGAAAATGAACAATGAAGTTTAACAAAGCTTTTAGTAATTCAAACTAAAGTTCTTATTAAATCTTAACCAGCTTGGTTCCTACTATAAATGTGTAATTTCTTGTAGGTGCACCTAAACATTTTTGTCAGCCCTGTAGTTAAGTGCATTCCAAAAACTGATTGGTACTAAGATTCCCTGTGATGATGACCAAAAACTGTAAATCTCCGTCCTTATTTAAAATGGTTTGTGGTACAATGTTTGGTTTAAAATTATGAGCCAGATCCTCAACTGCTAGCTTCATTGATTTCAACCTCCAATTATATGGGTCCAGATTCTGAAACCCTTTGAAGTAAATGGGATTACTTGATCAGTATGTTACTACGTGACATAACTAAGCATGGCATAATTGAGTTGACAGTTTTTTTTCCCGTTCTTAATTTAATTAGATTAAATTATTGAATATATTTTAAAAAATGAGTGCTTAGAGCAATTTATCTGGCCAGTAAACCCAAAACAGACAAACTAACATACTAAAACCATAGCTTACTACACTCTCCAGTGATATGTCAAGTATTGTACTTTTCAATGGTCAAGCTGTTTTTATGGAGCTTGTTTGCTTTGCTTTAAAACAAATAAAATAATGTTACAAATACCATCTACCTTTAAATCAGCCTTTATTCTCTACATTTCATCAATTTTGTTAAGCTGCTTGTTAACTATGAAAGGACTCAACTGTGTGAGAAAACCACAGCACCATGTTGCATTTCATTTTTGTAGCAGTAGATGGAGGAAGGATATAAAGATATTAGAATAGCTAATAGTTAATTATTCTGATGAGAGGAAAAAAACTAGGGCTGGACAACACTGGTGAAAAGTGTGGTGTCGGGTGTCTTTGTGAATTTTTATCAATCTATTTGGTGTAATTTTTTAGGCCTCAGTTTTTCATTTTTACAAATTGGCATTATATAACATGGCACATTTGTAAAATACTAATATCTGTACACAAACACCTACCAGCTCAGGTGCGATGGAAATGGTGAGAGACACATGCACAGTAGTTTTGCTTCAAGCAGTTTTGCTTTAAACCCCTCAAAACTCACCGCCTATTGTCCTGCATAGAGTGTACGTCCAAACTGAGATGGCAAGATATTGGCAGATGAAAGAGAAACAACTCCACCCAATCTTTTTCCACGGAGGGGGACACTGAAGCATAAGTAGACAATAGAGAGAGTTGGAAACAGAAGTTCTATTCTCTGGGAAATTCCAACATTTCCTTTCATCCCAAATTGGAATGAAATTTGTAAATGAAACTTCTGAAATATTTTGTTTGGGAAATATTGAAAGGACAATTTGGCTCTATCATTGCAATTTTATGTTTGTTATAATTTATAATACAAGAGTTGAAACGTTTCCTCATTGAATTGTTTAGATAATTTTCCCTAGGAAAAATCAACAAAATTGATTTATACCCACAAAATGTTTCTATTTCATTGAACTGGCATTGTCTTTTTTCACAAAATATTCAACTAGCTGTAGGGGACAAAAGTTCCTTGGCAATTCTCGCTGAGCTATTGGAGTGGATGAGATACACGCTTTATCCTGCGATTGCATATTCTTTTTATGAAAGCTGCCACCTCCCATGGCTTTCATGATTTATTCTCCCACTTTTGGATAGTGCTTTAGATCCATGGATGAACTGTACTCTACATAGCCAAGAGAATATGCTAAAGAACAAATGCGTGGACATTTATTTTAATTTTGTATGAATTCTCTTTGTTTGTCCACAGGGCTGCCCAGAGGATTCAGGAGGCTGGGGGTCCTTCCGCTCCGGGTCTTCGGGGCACTTCGGCAGTGGCTCCCGGTGCGAGTGAAGAAGCTCCAGGTCTTCAGCAACGGGTCCTTCACTCGCTCCGGGTGTGTTCGGCGGCACTGAAGGACCTGCCGCCGAAGACCCGCCGAAAACTCTCATGGGGGGCCCCTGAAAACCCTCGTGGGAACCCCTGCGTGGCCTAGGGCCTGGGACAAATTGCCCCGCTTGCCCCCCCCCCCTCTGGGCATCCCTGTTTTTCTGTACACATCACTTCTGTTCTCACATTCAAGTGAGTTTTAAAAGCACAAACAGTCATGGAAGAAGTTTCAAAGTCATGGAAGGAAGTGTTTGCAGGAATCTGAAACTAGCTGTGATGGAGATGTTTGTGCACATACCCAACCATAGAACAGAACACCCATCTGACCAATCATAGCTAAATAACGCAGGTTGAAGGTCAAGTATAAAGTATCCGTCTCAGAGTGAACTGTTTCCTATCAGTCCATAGGATGAAAAAAAATTAAAATAAATTTGAATAAATGAAGGGAAATTGTGATTTGCTCTCATACTGTCTGTAAGCAGAAAAGAGAAGCTATGTTTGTCTGGAGTTTCTATATAGGTGCAAAGCATTATTATTTATTGTTAAGGGTGCTCTTGCCTCCTCTAGAGAGTCTCATTAGTGCTGATCCCACCTGTAAATGAATGGTTTTAATCCAGCTATTTTATTTATGTATCGGCATTTCTATGTTTGTTTACCAGGTGCCCTTAAATACATTATGCCACCTTCTTCAGAAAAGTAATGTTTTCATTGCAGATGGAAGGATCCCACATCCACTTTCTCAGGAAACAGAGTTCAGCTAATGTTATTCAGTGATTCAATGACTGTCTGTGTGCACAGCAAGGGAGTAACCTAAAGCCGTTCTTTCAGCATTAGCATTGTTAGCTGAATATTTCATCTTCAAATAGTTTAATGAAAACATATCAATTAATCTGATTATTCAACTCAATTGAATTTTCAATTGAATATGAAAATAGAAAGTCCCCTCAACCTTAGGTGATGCTATGTTATTTCAGATCTTCTCAAGGGGAATCTAATCAACATTTTAGATGTCTGTACACAAATGCAAGGAGTATGGGGAATAAACAGGAAGAACTGGAAGTATTAGTACATAAGCTAAATTATTATTCAATTGGCAACATAGAGACTTGATGGGGTAAGTATAATGACTGGAATATTGGTATAGAGGGGTATAGCTTATTCAAAAAGGATAGGCAGGGGAAAAGGGAGGAGGGGTTATATTATACATAAAGGATATATACTCTTGTACTGAGGTCCAAAAGGAGATGGGAGACAGACCAGCTGAGAGTCTCTGGGTAAAGATAAAAGGATTTAAAAAATAGGGGTGATGTCATGGTTGGGGCCTTCTATAGACCACCAGATCAGGAAGAGGAGGTGGATTTCTAAAACAAATAACAGAAATATCCAAAACACAGGACCTGATTGCAGTGGAGTACTTTAATTACCCAGACATCTGTTGGGAAAGTAAGATGGCAAAACACAAAATTTCCAATAAGCCTTTGGAATGTATTGGGAACAGCTTTTTGTTCCAGACAGTGGAGTAAGTAACCAGGGAGACAACCATTTTAGACTTGATTCTAACCAACTGGGAGGAATTGGTAGCAATTCTGAAAATGAAAGGCAATTTGTGTGACAATGATCATGAAATGATAAGAAGGAGTGAGAGCAGCAGAAGAAGGATAATGGATTTCAAAAAAGCAGACTTTAACAAACTCAGAAAACTAGTAGGTAAGGTCCCATGGGAAGAAAATCTAAGGAAAGGGAGTTCCGGAGAGCTGGCAGTTCCTCAAGAAGACAATCTTAAAGGCACAACTGTAAACTATTCCAATGCAATGGAGATATAGGAAGAATAGTTAGATACCAGTATGGCTCCATCAGGTGCTCTTTAAAGAATCCTACAAAAAGTGGAAAGCTAGTCAAATTGATATGGACAAGTACAAAAGAACACCACAAGTATATAGGGACAAAATCAGAAAGGCTACAGCACAAAATGAGTTACAATAGGCAAGGGTCATAATAGGCAATAAGAAGAGGTTCTTTAAATATATTAGGAGCAAGAGAAAGACAAATGTAGGTCCTCTGCTTAGTGGGGATTGAGAACTAATATACCTATCTCATAGAGCTGGAAGGGACCCTGAAAGGTCATTGAGTCCAGCCCCCTGCCTTCACTAGCAGGACCAAGTACTGATTTTGCCCCAGATCCCGAAGTGGCCCCCTCAAGGATTTAACTCACAACCCTTGGTTTAGCAGGCCAATGCTCAAACCACTGAGCTATCCCTCCCCCTCATCAAGAATGCTGAAGTCCTTAATGCCAATTTTGCCTCAGTCTTCTCTACAAAGGGTTAATGATGACCACATACTCAACATAATTAATATTAATCAGGGGGAAGGAATGCAAGTCAAAATAGGAAAAAATACAAGTTAAATAATATTGAGATAAATTAGATGTATTCGGGTTGTTGAGCCTGATGAAATTCATCCTAGAGTACTTAAGAAACTAGCTGAAGCAATCTCAGAACCGTTAGTAGTTATCTTTCAGAACTCCTGGAGGACAGGAGAGGTGCTAAAAGGCTGGAGAAGGGCAAACATAATACCTATCTTTAAAAAGGGGAACAAGGAAGACCTGAGGAATTATTGACCAGTTAGCCAAATTTCAATATCTGGAAAGATAATGGAGCAAATTATTAAACAATCAGTTTATAAGCATATGTAGGATAATAGGGCTATAAGGAATAGTCCGCATGGATTTGTCAAGAATAAATGTCACACCAACTTAATTTCCTTTTTTGTTGGGGTTACCTAGTAAGTAGGGAGAAAGCAGTAAACGTGATATACTGTGATTTTTGTAAGGCTTTTGACACTGTTCTGCATAACATTCTCCTAAGCAAACTAGGGGAATGTGATCTAGATGAAATTACTATAAGGTGGATGCAAAACTAGTTGAAAGAATAGTTATCAGTAGTTTGCTGTCAAATTGGAGGGCGTATTTAGTGGCTTCTCGTGGGGTCCCAGTACTATTCAGTATTTTCATTAATGACTTAGATAATGGAATAGAGAGCATGCTTATAAAATTTGTATATGACATCATGCTGTGAGGGGTTGCAAGCACTTTGGAGGACAGGTTTAAAATTCAAAATGACCTTGACAAATTGGAGAGTTGGTCTGAATCCAACAAGACAGAATTGAATAATGGCAAGAGCAAAGTACTTCACTTAGAAAGGAAATATAAAAGGCACAACTACAAAATGGGGAATAACTGGCTAGGTGGTAGTACTGCTGAAAAGGATCTGAAGATTCTAGTAGACCACAAACTGAAGATGAGTCATCAATGTGATGCAGCTACAAAAAAGGCTGGGGTCATTCTGGGGTGTATTAACAGGGGTGTTGTATGTAAAATACAGGAGGCAATTGTACCTTTCTACTCGGCATTGTTGAGGTCCCACCTAAAGTACTATATCCAATTCTGGGCACCCCAATTTAGGAAAGATGTGGACTAATTGGAGAGAGTCCAGATGAGGACAGCACAAATGATGAAAGATTTAGAAAACCTGACCTTTGAAGAAAGGTTAAAAAAAAACTGGGCATGTGTAGTCTTGAAAAAAGAAGACTGAGGGGAGACCTGATAAGTCTTCCAATATGGTAAGAACTGCTATAGAGAGGATGGTGATCAATTGTTCTCCATGTCCACTGAAGGTGGCACAAGAAGTAATGGGCTTAATCTGCAGCAAGGGAGATTTAGGTTAGCTAATAGGAAAAACTTTCTAACGATAAGGGTAGTTAAACTCTGGAATAGGCTTCCAAGGGAGGTCATGGAGTCCTCATCACTGGAAGCAGGGATGGTCTAGGTTTATTTGGTCCTGCTATAGAGTAGGGGGTGGGACTTGATGAGTTTTTGAGGTCCCTTCCATCCCTACATTTCTATGCTTATATGATGATTTTAAGATTTCACTAATTCACCCTTTAAACCTCTTGGCTTTACATTATTCAGACATAGGTCTTTTTCTGCCCTGACAGGAACAAAAGAAACTAGTATGGTCAAGAGGTTCACAGTGACTTGACCTGGTTTATTCAGACAATTATGAATGCATCAATTATTACTCTCATTTATATTGCAGTAGTACCTAGAAGACAGCCAAGTCATGACCCCATTGTGATAGGCACTGTGCAAACATATAGAAAATGACAATATTTGATCAAAAGTGCATACAGACTAAAACAGGGCTAGAACAAACAAGCCAGTTAGTGTGGAGGATGGGGAAGACAAAAATACAGAACGTGTTTAAAAGTTTCTTTCTCTCTCTGTGGCTTGTTTGATACCCTTAGTGATAAAGTTCATAAGATATGTCTACACTGCAATTAGAAGTGTGATTTGCAGCTCTTGTAGGCACACCCACTCTAGCTTTAATCTACCTAGCATAGCTATGCCTACACAAGCTTTGATTCACACCCCCAATTGCAGTGAAAACATACCCTAATATGCAAAGTTTCAGCAGTGTAGCCAAATTCCCAAGATGTTTCCTGAGTCTACCTTATCGGCTAACTAGACAACACTGTTCCAAAATATAATATAGGATTTAGTAATAATACTTAGACTTGCAATTTAAATTTTCAAAGATGTAGACATTTCACCATTAGCCAACTGATAGTCATAGCCTCATGCCAACTCATAGACATAATGAGTATTCCTAAATAAGAAAGTTATCAGACATACTGTCTGGATGTTTACTGCCATGCTATTTTTCTAATCACATTTCCACTTGAACTTAAAATGTATTTGCTTTGCTGGTACTCATACCCCTTTTGTGTTCATTTTCTGTAGACATTAAAGAGATCAATACAAATGCTCACAGTAAGCAAATTTAAAGCCTGAATGCATGAGCGCTAGCAGATACCAAAGTGCCAAGTTGTGAAGATAAAGTTATTCTGAGGATATTAGGACTTGACTATTTGGAAAATAATTTTCTCTGTCCTCTACTGCTGTCATTGTGTGCTTGTGATGGCCGTACTCATGGCTGTGAGTTACCTTGTTATCACTCTGCCATCCAGCAAGAGAGAGAGACTTGCTGATGTTTAACTGGGAATCAGCTCCCTGACACCTCCAGTCTGTTAGCACCTAAACAATCTCCTCTTGGCTATGCCAGCCCTCACTTTGGCTTGCAGGTTAACAATAGATCCACCCCAGTCCCTGTTACAGAACAGTAAACCCGTTGCCAACTGATACCAATAGGCCTCTGTGTCTCAGTGCTAGTGACCAGCAAAGGTAATTAGTATATTTTACATAGGGCAATGTGTAATGTAGCAGTTGACAGGTTCCCTAAATCCCTCAGCAGAAGCTCTTACATAGTCAGTTAAATGAGCCAGACAAGAATCTCCCAAAGCCTTTGCGCGTGCGCGCGCACACACACACACACACACACACACACTTGCTTTGGGGTAATGATAAAATGTTGCAGAGTAGTACATGCAACACATTTGCTGGAGGAAATAAGACATTGCCTAAGACAGCCAAGACCCAGCAGAGAAGTCCAGCCAGTACCAAGACTACAGCAGCAGGTGTCAACAGAAGCAGAGGCCTGGACTTGGGAACCCAAGCTTCCACCATAGAGAGACTGGGGCTGGGGTGGTTTGGATTCTGAGTTGATTGGTCTGCTGATCAAGGTGACTGTTGTTGATAAAACTGAGTGTTTGTACTGATCATAGCAGTGGAGTGATTGCTGGGTGAATTCCTGCCTTTGCAAAGGCTATCAGAGGGGTCTCCACTGCCAGGCAAGGGGAGGGAGTCTGGTACCCACTACTAGCAATGGAAGCACCCACATGACCACTATTTCTGTGCATAGGTGATGAAAGATTGAAATTTTAATTAATCTAGTTTAAATGATCTGCACTCATCTAGTAAATGTTATAGCAGCCTAATGTTTATAGGAACCATACTTTTTTGCAAGGGCTGTGAGGCCTAGAAAAGAAAAAATGTTAATATTTTCCCTAATCCTGTTTATCTGGTACCTCTTCCTAAACCGTTGCCTCTTGTTGAGAGATTCAAAGCCCCCCGTGAATTCTTTATGCCTTCCTCCTCCTTATCTGGGTCATACTCCTCCAATTAGGGAATCAGAAGTATACCAGGTGACTTTTTAAAACAAACCAACAAAGCTTGAATTTTGCATCTTGCCTGTCAAATACCTTGTCACACAACAGAGTTTTTTAAAAGAGTCTATGTAACTTTGAGCAATGAATGGATACATTTGAGGAAATTGCATTTTACCTGCAGATACCATCATTAAATGGAGACAAAAATTTCTCAGATGAATTATTCACTCTGAAATATTGATTTGGCTGTAATTTTTAAAAGTCCTTCGACTGAAAATATAGGTAACATCTGTCTCTTTTTAAAGCTTTGTGTGAAAATGATATCATCTTTGCTTGATGAGCTTGTTGAGATTTAGATCTTCTACTCATAATGGCAAGTAAAACCTTGAATACATGTGGAGGAAACTTAAATTTTTGCTTGCGTCTGCACACAAGCATGTAAGTTCCCTTCCTCAACTCCCATGTATATAAAACATTGTGGTACACACACATCCCATGATTTGTTGTTTGGTCTGACCATATGCACAGTGTACATTTTTCTACAGATGCTGATGTACTGCTAACAATCATAAAATTATGGGGAATATATCAGCTCATATTTTTCACTTGAATAGAAAAAGTATAATGCATAATACAGTATGTAGTAGTATAGCTATTCAGTACAGAATGAGTATAACAGAGTTTGCCCTTTCATAGTCTGATCCAAGACAATTACAGGCACATGCATTGCTGCTGCCATAAATACTGGCCTGGCTTGCACTTTAGTGCTATGAACTGTAAAACAGATATCACTTTAAACTTTCATTGACAATAATCAGGACTGAGTACAAGACATTTTTTGGAGAATGAGTTAAAGGCCATTTGGCCCATCACAGCTCATTCCCATGCACTCACTTCATTTCCATCTCTCCCTGCCCGGACACCACCTAATTGTTTTTTGAATTACAGTGTTTTACCTCAACAACCTGCCATTGTTATTTCCACAAGTTCACCATTCCACTCAGTTCAGCTGTAGAACTTATGGCACTTAAGAAAAAACACTTCCTGACATCTAAGTCATACCAATTTCTCTCTCATTTCTATGCATGCTCCTTAATGTGTCATGTGTATGAGGACGAAATAATAACTGGTATCCTTCTCTACCTCTCTCTGCTTGTCTGCTTTAGTCTCTTATTGTAGCCACCCCCTTAAATTCTCCTCTGTCAGTTATGCAGGTCTCATCCACGCATTTGTCAGCTTCTTCCAAGCCATGTCCTTTATGCATGGAATGCAATCCCTGAACTAATCTACAAGGTAACTGCTCTCTCCTCCTTCAACTCACTCCTCAGGACCTACTCTGTCATGCCTATGAGAAATCAGTCCTTCAATAACTGTATTGTTGTGTGACGCTCAGGGTTATCTAATCTTATTTCTTTAAAATGGAAACCACCAGAACCTTCATCTTGTACAATAGCTAAATGATGAAGCCACGTGATCTTATGTTTGTTATCCATATCTTCCCTTCCTCTCTTTGTTTCTTCTTGTCTCAGATTAGACTGTAAAAGCTGTTTCTTACTATGGGCTTGGCCTAGCATAGTGAGACCTCAATTCTGATTAGAACCTCTAATCGCTACTGCAGTGCAAATAAATAATCATAATAAGCTTGAATCTCCAATCTGCCAAAGTTATTTTGCACCAGGAAGTTAATCAAAAACACTGGAGAATTCCTCCTCTATCGGGGAATCTCCACCAGGATAACGATGGCAGAGGCTCTGCGGCCTCCTGTGCTTTTCTCCCCCTAGTGAAAGAAGGGAGGGGCTCTGTTGAGGTCAGGAAGAGGCATGGCAGGAGACTGTGCAAGGCACAGCGAGGGTCTTTCTGCGGAGTCTCCACAGGGGTAAGGTCCCTAAGGGAACTCATGTCAGTGGCATGTTAAAGCCGCCAGCTTGGAGCTGTGCTGAGAATCAGAGCGCTGTGAAGGGTTCCATCTCTCCTCTACACCAACATAGAGCTCAGACATAGCAGAGAATCAAATTCCATATTTATCACTTTTATTACTGACAAATTCCCTAGATATGATTTGGGCCCTCTTTTTTACTAGGCACTTTACAAACACACAAGAAGAGACAGTCTTTACCCTATGGAAAGCCATCAAATAAAAGGAATTTGGGGCCATCTTAACAGGTCTTATTTTTTAAAAGTTCAGATGGAAGAATAATAGATGTAAAGCAAACAGAATGTTTGTGGGAGAGAGAACGCTGGGACTCCACACTAATGAGTCTCTCGTTCAACATGTCACCTGCAGTCTTATACCGGTGACTCTTCCGGATAAGGCAGTATTTCCATTTAAGTACATTAGAATGAGATTAGTTGGAGCTAAATTTGAAGCCCTGGCAATGTTCCTATTGAGTATGCTGTTCTGCGTGTTAGCTGTGTTGCTGGAGCTCTCCAAATGATCTGTGAGGCAAGCAATTCTGTCAGTTTACCTCACACATCCAGTGCAAATGAACCTAGAAGAGGAGAGTTAAACTAACACTGACTCCAGATTTCTTCATTTTCACACCAGCCTGTGGCCAAAGTCTGTTCCTCTACTCTCCTTACTGCCTCTGTGCTAGTCTATCACATGTACTAGGAGGAGGGGGAACTGCTATTTTAGATACAGATAAGGAGACATGAATATGTTTAATAGGATATTATGCTTAGCAAAAATTAACAATCTATCTACAATCCTACCAGCTTTCCTCTCTCTGTGGGAAACTCTGCCCCCTACAAATGTCACCGTACTAATGTTTACCATGTCTTCCCCATGCCTCCTAGGACCATTATCCCATTCAAGCATGCCCTCATGCCCACATAGAGCCCCCAATCACACTCACAGAGCACCTTAGGGCCTGTGTCTGTGCTCATTTTACTAACTCTTTGGCCTAACTTCAGCATGAAAGCCCCTTGGTTTAGGGACCTTGTCTCTAATTTCCCCAGTAAAGCACAGTCTATTTGCAGAGCTGAACTGTAACCACTAGGGGCAGATATGTCTCAGACCGTTCATAGAATCTAAACATTGCCAATGAAACACTTGACCTGGATGTTTTTTGACGTTATTTGTGGCTCATAATGTAGACACAGCTGATAGATTTACAGTCCCTGCAGACAATCTTCCAAACTCTGCTCTGGCTCATCAGACTTATCTACTCTGGTTTCTCTTCCAGCTGTTTCCTTTTCAAATGTTTTGCTTTCAGAGGCCCTGTGGTGTTGCAGCTGTCAGAAAGAGAGGAGGAAAAAGCAAGTGAGAGAAAGGAGGAGGGGAAGTATGTGAAGGAAAACAAAGAGGAATGATTTTGCTGCAAAAAGGGAGAGAAGGGTTTGGGGACAGATAGAGACCTAGAAGCTTCAGAGCAGAGAAGCAGCAATTTGGAAGCAAATAAAAATGAGGGTTATAGGTCCCTGGATGCTGAAAGAAGAAAGATCCTGGAAGAGGAAAGAGAAACTGGACCCTGAGATTAGTGAAAGAAATGAAACCCTTAGAGCAAAGGGAGAAGCACTGATAGCAATAATTTAATATCTTTCTCCTGTATTTACAATGCCTGTGTGGGGCTGCAAAATGCAATTTCTTTCTTACCAGTTTGTCCTTCATTCAGCAAATATTTTGTTTGGCTGCCTTGTGTTTGCTGATGCTGGCTCAGAAAGAGAAGCAATGCTGTCAGACCTGGAAACAATATTAAACAGATTAACTGATGCATCAGGGTGAACTCGGATTTTGCTTTTGGGGTAATCACACTCAACGGATGGTTATTGTCATTGTGAGATGGCAGATTTTCATAAAATATGCTTAGAAAATGGGACAAGTGTAATCAGCATATCCAGTTTTCATGTTAAGATGTATACGCTTGTATTCACTGTAAGAATGGTGCTAATCATTGCACAAAAGCTGTCCAGTGCACATGTGACTAATCAGGGTGAAATTTCCATTTGCTTGTTTATTAAGCGCTGCATTGGGAGGTGTTACAAGGACTCCTTGAACAATATATGGAGAAAAAATAATTATGCAAGGTATTGTGATTGCTGGAAGTGGATACACATATTCTAACTAATCATGTCACTGCCCAAACCAAGGTCAAAATCCCATTTGAAAATATATCTATCAGTGTGAAATAGGAAGCAAATTATCAAAAAGAATGTGTTCTAATAAGTCAATATGTGCCATAAACCAGAATTCATTCTTTTGGGTGCCAATGCAGATCATTGGTTGTTAAAGAGTTGAGAGATTTCTCCCACGGTGAATAAGAGGAAGTCTGTCTTCAGGTTAGAGATACAGTCATTTCTGTAAGTACCATGTGGGAACTCTAAGAGCAAAATTAACTTAAAGTGCCAGGCAACATCATAGAATCCAAAAGCCTTATTTATAACCTTAAAATGAACTGCAAAAGTTTGGTTGCAAGTTAAAAAATATGGCTGGGGAATTTAAGTGAAAGATAAAAACTAGATGTTTGGTGTTTACAAATAGAATTAGTACAGTTAGTATTTTAACAAACTTGCCTCTGTAGTATGCTCCGAAATGTGGGCTGCAGACTTCAGTTTCCATGTCAGAGTAATGTCACAAGTATCCAAAACAAAGGAGAAAAACCAGGGATCGTATCACACTGGCTAAGTGTGTCATGATTAAAATTGGTCAAGAATTTTCTGTTGAAATTATATTAGATGGAAAATGCAGTGCCTGCAGAATCAAAATTTTCTGTGGGAAAATTTGGATTTTGCATATTTTTTTTATATTTTGTTAGAAAAACTAATATAAAATATTCCATTTTGGGGGCAAATTGATCACAATCAAGATAATTTGGTTTGTTGAACTGAATCCAAGCATTTTGTTTTGAGTCAGTTTGACATTAATCTGTGTCTGCTTAAGCTGCCACAGTGCACCATGTGAGTTGCAGTTCAAGTGCCTCCTTCCCCATCTCCTCCATAGGGCAGGTTCCCAGCTGGACTACATCTCGCATAATGCTTTGTGGTCTGCTGCTGGTTGAACCGATGTAGTGCATTATGAGAGATGTAGTCAATATTGGGGGCTGACCCATACAGGAAAATGGAAGCGTGAAGTGCCATGGCAGTTAGGGGACATAGATTGATGTTTAACTGATCCAAAACCAAATGTTATTATTCAATTCTATTAACAGAATCAGAACATTTCAATTCAGGCATTTCAAAACATTTTGTTTCAATACCAAAGGTAGCAATTAAATTAAATTTTTCTGAAGGTTCCATTCTGTGGGAAAAAATTAATATTTCAACTTTTTGTTCTGATTCAGGATGAAAACAACTTTCAAAAGTGTGCCATGGGACAGAAATTTTGATTTTTGACCAACTCTAGTCATGATCTACTCCCCTCCAGACCACCAGATCCTACTATTGTTATTAGCTAGTGGACATACACTAAAAAATATAAGTGCTAAAGGTCTTTGCTTTGATGTTCTATTTCTAAAAAGTCTCTTATACTACACTCATCACCCTAGTCTCTAGGGTACATTGTCTACTGGTGAACTATGGGATGGAATTGTTTCTGAATTATTTCTTCAAATCTCTGTCATGACTATCACTCTTACTGGCAGAAAAAACAGGAAGTCTATAGCTCAGGAGCTGTAATCCTCTTCTCAGATCTTGTTAAAATAGAGCACTCATTAATAATATTTTAAACAACAACCGTATATATTGAGGGTTTTGAATAATCAAACCCATCATCTTAAAGTTCTGCAAGTCACATTAATTCTCAGCAGGACTGGTAATGTCACTTCAAGGATAAGAAACCATCTGAAAGCTTCCTCAATACTTCTCTTATTCTTCATTAAAGGAGCTGGTGTGTTTTGTTTTTGAGAAACAGAACTAGATGCATGTCATGTAGAAAACTAACTTCAAAAGTACCTGGTTTCTCACCATCAATTATTAGAAGCCTCCAGGTGTTTAGTCCACCACCTTCTTACAGGAGAAAATTTGCTCAGGTTTTTTACAGATTCAGGAAGACATATAGCCAGTAAATCCAGTTTCAACCTCAAAGGACCTATTTGCTAGAAGTAGGGTGATGATTTTTTTCCTCCTACAGGCCTCTAATCACCGCTAATAATTGGAGGTTTATATCAGACACCATTTAAAACTTCTACAATTTTGTTTGGGCCACTAATTAACATTACTGAGTTATTTCCTGAAACAATGGAGAAATGCAAAGTTCTTTGTAAACAGCAAGTGGAAAGAATGTAATGGAGATCACTGTACACATATTCAAATGGAATGAGGGCAGAAATGTGCAACATTCTCTTTATGACCACCTGATCAAAATGATGTTGCTACCCAACCATCCCCATACACACTCCATTCACCCATAAACAGGCTGAGAAAATATTAGGGGGCAAATTTGCTTGGATTTTCTGTGGTACTGAGCTCTCATATCTCCCAATGAAGACAAGAGAAGCTGCAGATACTCAGCCCCTCTGAAAATCAATTCAGAATTACACCCCTTCTCCATTTTATTTTTTCTCCAAGGTTTATTTGAGTTGAATGAATGCCAGTGCACTCTTTACTACTGTAGCTTAGAGCCTACAACCACTTTTAGCCTACCCGCCCTGTCTAGCTCTGCCTTCAGTATTTCTGAAGTTGTTTTGGCTCAAGGAGGAACTAGTGATTACAGAAAAAGCTTCTTTCTCTCCACATCAGAGCAAAGCTTTAACAAATGTTTCTTAGATTCCCTGCCCCTTTCCTGTGAAGATCAGATTATTCCTGAGATACAGCAACTGCTCAACATGAGCCAGCAGAGTCTGCAGAGCCCTGGCAGAAGCATGCTAATGTCTTGAGGGTAGTTCCTCTGTATTCATTTATAATGCAATTAAATAGAACAAATACTAAGGGGGAAAATGTTAAATGTTAAGTAAAATGGACAATATGGTACATATGCATACAAAAATAAGGGGGGATTTTTCCTCCACCTCCTACTTTTTATATAAAACATTTTGTAAGTGGAATAATAGATGGTTAAAATATAAAATTATATAATGAATTTACTGGAATTGAGGTTCGAGTTCAAAACTATTTGCCCAATGGGTGAAAAATGTCATGTTGGGGATTTATTTATCATCTAAAGAATTACTTAGCCCTTTTGGGTTAGCCACCGCAAGTCCCTGAATTTGGAACCCTATAAATCTCAGATCTAATCTCTAGCAAGACTAGCACTTTTCATTTAAAGGTGTGTAGAAAGAATAGTAATATGGCAGGTGACCAGCTTGGCTTAACAGTGAAATCCTTGCTGATCTTAAACACAAAAAAGAAGCTTACAAGAAGTGCAAGATTGGACAAATGACCAGGGAGGAGTATACAAATATTGCTCAGGCATGCAGGAGTGAAATCAGGAAGCCCAAATCTCACTTGGAGTTGCAGCTAGCAAGGGATGTTAAGAGTAACAAAAAGGGTTTCTACAGGTATGTTAGCAACCAGAAGAAGGTCAAGGAAAGTGTGGGCCCCTTACCGAATGGGGGAGGCAGCCTAGTGACAGAGGATGTGGAAAAACCTAGTGTACTCAATGCTTTTTTTGCCTCTGTCTTCACAAACAAGGTCAACTCCCAGACTACTGCACTGGGCAGCACAGTATGGGGAGGAGGCAGGAGCGGCGCCAGGGTTTTTGGCGCCCTAGGCGGGGGTCCTTCCGCGCTCTCGGTCGGCGGTGGCAATTCTGCGGCGGGGGGGTCCTTCCGCGCTCCCGGTCTTCGGGACACTTCGGCGGCGGGTCCCGGAGTGAATGAAGGACCCACCGCAGAATTGCTGCCGAAGACCCAGCGCACGGAAGGACCCCCCGCCACCGAATTGCCGCCAAGGGCGGCGAAATGCCGCCCCCCCCCCCCAAATCCTGGTGCCCTAGGCGACCGCCTAGGTCATCTAAATGGAAGCGCCAGCCCTGGGAGGAGGTGACCAGCCCTCTGTGGAGAAAGAAGTGGTTCAGAACTATTTAGAAAAGCTGGATGAGCACAAGTCCATGGGGCCGGATGCACTGCATCCAGGGGTGCTAAAGGAGTTGGCAGATGTGATTGCAGAGCCATTGGCCATTATCTTTGAAAACTCATTGCGATCGGGGGAGGTCCCCGATGATTGGAAAAAGGCTAATGTTGTGCCCATCTTTAAAAAAGGGAAGAAGGAGGATCCGGGGGACTACAGGCCAGTCAGCCTCACCTCAGTCCCTGGAAAAATCATGGAGCAGGTCCTCAAGGAATCAATTGAAGCACTTTGAGGAGAGGAAAGTGATCAGGAACAGTCAGCATGGATTCACCAAGGGCAAGTCATGCCTGATTGCTTTCTATGATGAGATAACTGGCTCTGTGGATGAGCGGAAAGCAGTGGACGTGTTATTCCTTGCCTTTAGCAAAGCTTTTGATACGGTCTCCCACAGTATTCTTGCCAGCAAGTTAAAGAAATATGGGCTGGATGAATGGACTATAAGGTGGATAGAAAGCTGGCTAGATCGTCGGGCTCAAGGGGTAGTGATCAATGGCTCCATGTCTAGTTGGCAGCTGGTATCAAGCTGAGTGCCCCAAGGGTCGGTCCTGGGGCCGGTTTTGTTCAATATCTTCATTAATGATCTGGAGGATGGATCTAGACTGTTTTCAGTGGTACCAGATGGCAGAACAAGGAGTAATGGTCTCAAGTTGCAGTGCGGGGAGGCTTAGGTTGGATATGAGGAAAAACTTTTTCACTAGGAGGGTGGGGAAGCATTGGAATGGGTTACCTAGGGAGGTGGTGGGATCTCCTTCCTTAGAGGTTTTTAAGGTCAGGCTTGACAAAGCCCTGGCTGGGATGATTTAACTGGGAATTGGTCCTGCTTTGAGCAGGGGGTTGGACTAGATGACCTCCTGAGGTCCCTTCCAACCCAGATATTCTGTGATTCCATGATACCTTTGAAAACCTATCATAGGGCTAAACATTTGAAATGGTGATTCTCTTTCAGGGGTGGTTCCTTCTACTTTCCCCCAGAGTTCCCCTTTTAGTGCCATGAAATCCATGGACATAATTACCTAATTTTGATGGCAGAGCCCAGACCAATTAATAGCTCTGTTTTGGGGGGGAGGAGCAGGATTTACTGCCAGGGTGCTGGAACAATTTGTGTAGTGGGGGAGCTGAGAGCCATTGAACCGAACTATAAAGCTTGATATGATGGAAACCACTTCAAGCCAGGGGGTACTGCCGCATCCCCAGCACCTATGTCTACAGCTCAGGTTGTTTCCAATGAAACCTGGGGCTGCAGATTCCTTTGCTGCAACATCCCTCTCTGAAGCTGAGGTGGCTCCAGGGCTGAGCGGCCAGTGTGTCCTCATTTGCATGAGATACAATCAATGCACTAGACCATTCTGTAAGAGATGGGCCCCATCTCTACATTACAGTCCATGTGCAGGATGAGAGACATATGGCAGTCTCCACTATGGTGGCGGGTACTGGTACGAGGAGCAAAATGTCCTGTTGTATTCCTAGACCTCTTTATGTTTAAGGATACCTGAACGATTCTTAGTATGTTTTAACTGTATAATGCTATGTACCTGGCTAGCAGGCTCTCTGTCTGTCACACAGCTCTCTGTAAAGCTCTCACAGTTTGAAACTGATGCCCCCTCCGGGTCTAATCCAGAGACCATTGGAGTCATTGGAAATGTTCCCATTGGGGGAGCTTTTGAATCGGGCTCTTTGGACATAATGGCACATGAGCCAAAAGAGTAACAGAAGGGAGCAACGTTCAATAGTATTTCCTAGGAGCATCTTCTGAGCCAGGATTCTTTATATTGCTCTTTAAGTAAGCAAAGAGTTTAATTCTAATCCAGAGTATAGAGATGAATTCCCACTTCAATGAACTGTACCAGGATGAATGTGAATGCAAAGGCTTAGCATTTGGCAGGCTATCTCCCACATTTTTTCAGCCTAACACTAATGAGTTTGATATTAGCATAATGTAACCACTACATTTCATTTCTAACCTGAATAATTAAAAATAATAAAAAAAAAACCAATGTGAAATAGCTTGAAATGCAATCTGCCTGGACTTCAGCTGCTAGGAACTAATCTTTCTTGGCAAATTGAATTAAATACTGCAGTGCTAAATACTTTGGACCTGACTGTGCTGTTGGATGTGCAGGGTGCAGCAGTAGGGAAGTGAGGAAAAAGCAGAGACTCCAACCTCAAGGGCACTTGAACTGCAAACAAAACAGGCTGCCCCTAGATCTCTCTTTCTCTCTCGCACATGTACATGCTGGACTGTGTTGATGTGCACTGCAGCTGCACACAGAAAGGGCACTAGTAAAAACAGGCCATGTGTCCAGAAGAAAAATGAGTGGAAAAAGGGCATGGCCACAACATCCAACCCATCATGGCATGCTCCCTCTACTAAGTTGCGCATATCATTGGTTCAGCGAGGGGAGTAAGATAAAGAAATGCTAAACTGCTTAATCCTCCATATTGACTGTGTACAGCTTTGCCTGGACCCATTGGAAGGCCACAGGCCATATCACACACCGGAGATGTACAACTGAGAGAGAGAGAGAGAGAGAGAGAGAGAGTAATTCATAGTAGGTCAATGATGTGCTCGTGAGTCTAGTGAGTGTGTCTGGTACATCAAGGCCCTTAGGCACCATCATCGTAGTAATAAATAAAAATAATACCACAGTGTGCTATTAGAATTCTGTTCCTGCCCAGCAGGCAGTATGTGAAGTACAGTTATGGGGTCATTATAACAAAATCAATCCATTATATTGGGTGGTGTAACAGTGCAAAGGCCTGGCTGCACATTAACGGTTTTAATTGTCAAGGTCAGTGTCACTGTTTCGTAACATTAGAGCTGCTCTAAAGTTTCCCGTTTGCTGAAAGTGCACATCATGGTGTCACAGACCTTCACACTTTCATGAATTCTCTTAGGCAGGTAATATTTTTCTGTGCAATTTGAATTAACATGATTTAGCCTGTTGTTGTTTATGGTATTTGGGAGAAGTACATATGGATGCATTGTTGCAAGCTGTAGACTCACATTCTGTTTTTCATGTAGGAAGAATGAAGATCTGAAAAATACAAATGAGAGATTTTCCTAATCTGCTCCTGTGCCCCGCGAATAGCTTGCTGAAAAGTTATTTTGATTAAAAAGTTGTGAAGCCATTTGGATGAAATAATGTAAAAACTGTCCCATGCCACACACACATACCTCTCTCTGTGGGGCCTTTTGCCTCTCTCAGCCATAAACACCAACGCTTAAAGATTACACAAGGAGTTCTCAATCCATTTTCCTGACCTCAGCCAATACTGCATCTCTCAGGCTCCAACAGCCCTAGCCTCTTCCTCCTTTTCCCTGAATCACCAGTAATCTGCACAATAGGTGATCCTGATCCTCAAAAGATGACTTGTGCTCCATTCTTCTCTATGAAGCCTAACTGATGCCTCCAACCCCTGCCTCTCTGAAATGCTCTCCCGAGCTCCTTTGACTCTTTCCTCCTGCACAAACTCCTAGTCAGACTTCTTAAAAACCTTGAAGATCTCTGCAGGGTCAAGCAGATGCACCTCCAGACTGCTACCGCTTCAACTCCAGTGTGCCATGGCTTTTTGCCATGGCTCTCGTGTTTGAATTTCATGTCTGTTCTTTAGTGTAGACTTCACCAGATTATAGAGGAGATTTTCCAAGGCATAAATAGAAATCCAACTTCCAGTGACTTCCAATGGGAGTTGGATGCCAACCTGCTCTTTGTGCTCTTAAAAATCTTCCCCTATCTCTAAAACAAAGCAGCACAAATGGATGGTTCTTTCATTTTAAAGTATTTCTAGAGATCATAAATTAAGCCTTATATAGACAGTTGAAATCTGGTGCATTCTGTAGTGGAAATATTCCCTAGAGTGCATTGTGCACTAAGACCCAGAACTTGCTTAATGCAACAGTAGTCAAGGGCCTTTGCTGATTTACTGCCAGATGCATTGGACCCCTGAGAATTTTCAAATGCAGGGATGTCTAAAAGGAGAGATTTCCGAGGAAGAGTAGAGAAGATTGATGAGGGACACAGACGTGGCATTGTCTAGTAGGCCTGTAGGGAAACAAAGAAATGGAATTCTTATTGAGGATTCCACAGAAAAAGCGGCTCTCTACTTTCTTTTCTCTTCCCTCTAATCTCAGGAAAGACTCCTTCAAGATACTGGAATTCCTCTACATTCCTGAATGACAGTACATTCTGCAAAATTACAGTGAATAATTTGTGATGAAATTGTGCACAATGTTAAATGCCAGCATTCTTTAAAAACATAAAATCTCATTTTCTAATCTGTTTTCTATAGCTTCCATTGCCATAGGATCTAAATTCTTAATTGCACACTATTCTTTCAGCAAAATTCAGTTGTTCAAAACTGTTCAGCAGGTAAAGAGATTTATTTACATTAATCCAGTTAATTTGTGTTGGCTGCACAGCACAAAGAAATGGTGACTAAACTCTGACTAATAGGTATTTAAAAATCCATTTGGGTTACATCTCTTTGTTGCTTACTGCGTTCTGGGAAGTATGAGTCCTGGGCGACAGTGTCACATCTTGCAAAGTAACATGACTGATGCAATTCAGTTTGCTACATGGGGATTAAGACATTTGAAAGTATAAAATGTATCTATTGCAAAGTGTTCAACAATTTAAAATGTTTCCATGAATTTCTTAGTCTGGCTGGAGGAGTATTTGTAAGGATTCTCCCCATTCCTACCTCTTAACCTCAAATAGAAAAATCTCAAGAGTCCCTTCTGAATTCCTTGACATTGCTGAGCTTGGTATGGTTGAATTGTCCACTGAAATCGATGTGAAAGTGGCACACTTTGGCCTGGTCCCCACTAAGCCCCCACTTCGGACTAAGGTACGCAAATTCAGCTACGTTAATAACATAGCTGAATTCGAAGTACCTTAGTCCGAACTTACCGCGGGTCCAGATGCGGCAGGCAGGCTCCCCCGTCGATGCCGCGTACTCCTCTCGCCGAGCTGGAGTACCGGCGTCGACGGCGAGCACTTCCGGGCTCGATCCGGGATCGATTTATCGCGTCTAAACCAGACGCGATAAATCGATCCCAGAACATCGATTGCCTGCCGCCGGACCCAGAAAGAAAACCCACTTAGCCCCTTTGGTAAACTGCAGGAGCTGCGGGCTGTCAATGCCTGGCAGGCTCTACATTCTGCTGAACCATTTGGCACTGCCGTATAGAAAAGGGGTGGTTGTTTTCTCATTTGATAATCAAAGAGAAGGTGGTTGTTTTGTCTTGCATGGCCAGAAAGCACTGCACAGAAGTAAGAAAACGTTTGAATGTATGTGACAGACACTTTCCAGTTTTACTGCCCAGGTAATCACAGCAGTTGCTTTGGTGTTTTGGCTAATAAGAGATGCATAGTAAGATACAGAGACATTGTACAGACCCTGATCATGGTGGTTGGGGGAAGGGAGGAGATGGGGAAATCTTGCATAAAATTTTCTGGAACAATAGAAAGACTGCTGATTTCCATGCCCTCTTTTTTTCCTATAGTAGATACTGCTGTATGGGTGGGGTCCCCGAGATTGCCTTAATTATTACTGGCTGGCAAGTAGTAACGTATTGTATAAATAACCAGCTAGAACAGACTGTACATTCCAAGGAGAGACGTTTAATTGTTTGGAGTCTACCAGGAAGTCAACTCTGCCCTAATTTCCGATGTGATTCAATAGGCCATTTTCCAGAGATGTTTGGAGCCAGAATACAACCATTCTGATATGACCGTTGAAAAAATATTCCCATGATTATAAAACCACAGAGGGACAATTTGTTTGGGGAGGTGCACTGACAACTCACAACAAAACAGTGAATATTATCAAGCTGATATTGTGTTCCTGAAAAAAGAAATGATAACTTCTTGCGCACATTGAGCTGTATTTGGCTCTCAGCTACATGGGGGCTACTCCCATTCACTTTGGTGCTCTTGTGTAACTGAGAGCAGAATCTGGCCAATTTTCTCTGAAGTGTGCAGCGTTTATTAATGTGCCTCTATTTTAAAATCTCTGTACTGTCCAATTTAACTTCTTTGAGCAGGAATGTAACCTTACCACCCTGTCTGAGTAAAGAGCATGGTGTAGAGTCACAACCTTGTGCTTTCCCCTGCTCTGGGGGGGAGTAAAGCCCTTTTGCTAGTACAATGTACTCACCCCTCCCCATCAACTCACACCTACCCTCCTGTAACAGGGGAGAGAAGAAATCCCCCAGTGACTGCTGCCCCTACCCTGTAGGCTCCAGTGACATAGGTAGCCTGGGCAGGAGTGCAAGGAGGTTCCTTATGCACACTTACTCCCTGGCATAGGATGTGCATGAGGGCTCACAGCTGATTCCTGGATGTTCATTTGTAATCTTATAATTCCCAACACTTAGCATGGACAGAGCATTTTAGTCAAAGGACTTGACATCATCAGTACTTAGCACTGGATTGGATTTGACCTATAACTGCAGTAATCATAACCCAATCGGTTGGATTTGTATAGGTCAGTCAGACATCTGTAAAACACAATGCGCTCTGCCCTTTCTTATATTGGTGAGCATCTGTTCATGTAAGTAGCCCTGCTGAAGTCCATGGAACCACTTGTGCAGTAAGGTGCCCAATATGTGGCCCAATATGTGCTATAGTTGCCATATACAGACACAATATAGAATGAAGTCCCATTATTTCCCTCTGTGAGCACAGAAGGATTTAAATGTTCCCAACTACTATGATTCCACTGCACAGCATGCTATAAAGAGGCCATGAACCCCTCCCTCCCAGAACCCTGCTCCATGGTGGCTGTCTCTGCAACAATGCAGAAGAGACCTGGAGAAAGGACTGGAGTGTAGAATTGGATCTAAGAGTATGTTAAAGAAAACCACTTGCAAAGAGGGGTTGCACAGGGTTTCCTGGGTCTGAAATAATGGCCACACATTGGCCCTACTAGTGCTGTGACGCTGTGAGCAAATTATTGTGTCCACGGCCCCAGACCTCATCAGGGACCCCTTTGCAACCCTCAGTTATTCAGAGCTTGAGCTGCAGTTGAAGGATTAATCTTATCCATTGCTCCTGTTCCTGCACACTGGGAAAAATCCTGCCCCTATTAAAGTCAGTGGCAAAACTCCCATTGTCTTCTAGGGGTCAGGATTTCACCCACTGTTTAACCTTTATTCTCTCCTCCCCTCACTTTCCAGCAAATGACTGCAATGACATGTTAGACTAGTCCCCACTTTTACATTTTAATCTGGAGAATTTGATCAGCATTAGCTCCAAGGATGCTTGGTAAGAGTTAAAAAATTTGTATTTGCCAAGTGTTTTACTGAGGAGAGGGGAGGGAGAGAACCTGATTTTGCTCTCGCTTAAATCAGTGTAAATCAGAAGTAACTCCACTACCACTAACTTATAGCACTAGGCTGATATAAGTGAGATCAGAATCAGACCCAGAGAGACTCTTGAAAAGACTGCTGCACCTAGGCAACAAAAGGAAAATGGCATATTGTAACACTCCTATGTGAAAAAGGGGAGAAAAAATCCAGTGGCTGCGAGCCAGACCTACTAGGTAGGAAACGCAAGCAAACAGCTTATGTTTTCATGTTATTTTGTCATTCTTGGAGGGAGGAGGAAAGATTCCACATGTCTGAAGGAAAGATGCTGAGATAATGAATCATGTTATCCAACTTGATATGATTGCCCTCTTTAAATATATCAGAGGGATAAATACCAGGGAGGGAGAGGAATTATTTCAGCTCAGTACTAATGTGGACACGAGAACAAATGGATATAAACTGGCCGTCGGGAAGTTTAGGCTTGAAATTAGACGAAGGTTTCTAACCGTCAGAGGGGTAAAGTTCTGGAACAGCCTCCCGAGGGAAACAGTGGGGGCGAAAGACCTCTCTGGTTTTAAGATTAAGCTTGATAAGTTTATGGAGGGGATGGTTTGATGGGATAACGTGATTTTAGTCAATAGGTCAATAACGTGCCATTACTGGTAATTAGTAACAATGGTCAATGATGGGATATTAAAAGTCACTACAGAGAACTTTTTTTCCGGAGGGTCTGGCTGGAGAATCTTGCTCGCATGCTCGGGGTTCAGCTGATCGCCATGTTTGGGGTCAGGAAGGAATTTTCCTCCAGGGTAGATTGGCAGAGGCCCTGGAGGTTTTTCGCCTTCCTCCGCAGCATGGGGCAGGGGTCGCTTGCTGGAGGATTCTCTGTGACTTGAAGTCTTTAAATCATGATTTGGGGATTTCAACAGCTGAGTCAAGGCAGAGAATTATTCCAGGAGTGGGTGGGTCAGCTTTTGTGGCCTGCATCATGCGGGAGGTCAGACTAGATCATCATAATGGTTCCTTCTGACCTTAAAGTCTATGAGTCTATGAGAACTTCAATGATGTTCTATGGAAGCTTTACTTTAAAAAAAAAAAAAAAACCACCACCCACCTTTGCATGTGTGTGTGTGTGTGTGTGTGCGTGTGGGTGGGTGGGTGGTTTAGCAAAGGCATTTCAAATGTAGATCCCCCTGTCAGCATAATCACTGCACTGCAGCTTGACTGACTTCATATCCTGTGTATATTTGGGGGTGGGGGTGGGGGTGGGGAGGGAAGGGGGAGGAAGAGTTGCTTACGGTTGTAAATACTAATAAGTATGGTGTAAACCGCCCAGCTAAACTTAGCAAGTGTCAAGTCTTGGTGCTAACATTACGACTGTTACGATCCTCCATGCATTCTTATGACATTACAGATGAAAAAATGGAAACAATTAGGTCAGAACTCAGTGGAACTTAATAACATTTTCAGTTCACTCACTAACTGTTTCAGCACTCCACCAAAACAGTCCTTCACTGTGTACATTAGTCATAATGTGTAATCTTATTTCTACAGTGTATTCAGAAAGTTTCTGAAGTGTAATGTTCTAATGAACAGTAATATACACACTGTAATGTGTCAATATTGCTATCTTTTTTTTGAAGCAGTTGCAGAGTAATCAATACATTCTAACATGTCTCATCAAAGCTTTTTGTTTGTCCACCAGTCTGAAGTGAGTGAGAGAGAGAGAGAGCTGTCATGTCTTCTAAAATTAAAATGCTTCACTTTTAAATTACTGGATGTCACTTCAACAAAGTCTTCCAGTGTCTCTCCATTTTCCTTCAGAAGACTAGTAACACTTCAGAAGCATCAAAAGCAAACAAGTTGGCATTTATGATTTTCTATTTAACATAAGGAAACTATTTGTTAAAGTTGCAACATGTTTTTCATCTTTTTACATGAAAAATACAAAGTTTGTAAAAGGAAAGAATCCTTTTAAAGGTTCCCTTAAGCCATCCCTCAGTGTGTAACAACATCTCTTAGGAAACCTGTATTTAAGAGGTTGTTTTTTTAACGAAACAAAGAACAAAGACAACATTAAATCAGAGTAAAGCACAGTAAAAGTAGTGCTAGAAAGACAGTTCAAAATACTAAAACAAAATGTGTGAAGGATTTGTCAAGACACCATAGACACATATATAAAGGGGATGCTATCAAGCAGTTTAAATTCAATTTAACCTGCCTTGAATGTTAAATTTAAGGGACCAAAACTTGCTCCCACTCGAATCAGTGAAGATACTTCTCCAGATTTCTATGAGGGCACAACTAGGCCCATAAACTACTGTGCAACACCAATTATTTGAACGTCTCAGATTCATGTTCCAATCTGGTGTTTAGACCTGAACTGCTCTCTGAGATCTTGGATTCAACCCTGATCACAACCTTGAATGGCAGTGGCAATTTCCAGATCTGACTGGGGCTATGGAGGAAACACTAACAAAGAGGAAGGAGTCTACGGGTATGTCTACACCACAGTCCAAGGTGTGACTGCATTTTGGGTACACATACTCATGCTAGCTTTACCTGTGCTAACATGGCTAAAAATAATAGAGGTGGTCGCATAGGCTTCAGTGTGAGCTGTATAAGTGTACTGGAGACCCTGTGTATGTATTCACGTTGCTAGCCCATGTTGAAGCATGTGCTGCTCTGTCTCCACTGCTATTTTTAGGTGTGCTAGTGCCAGTAATGCTAGCACAGGTCTGGCTACCCATGCTGAAATCACAGCTCAGTAGCATAGACATGCCTAAAGTGGGTCTGAGAGTCAATAAAAAGGCAACAGTGTTGAGGGGCATCTGAAAGAAATTCAAGTTCTAAAGACAGTGGTCCCATGAGGAAGGTTGGTCCACACAGGAAGGGTCAAGGAACTGGAGATGATTGTGGAAGAGGAGATGAACTGAACCCGAGGAAGATGAGAGCTAAAATCTCAAAATATCTCCATAGTTTTACAGAACTTAAAATCATTCGTTCATGCGGAGATCTCCTAACAGATTAGTATTCATGTGATGAATGTACAAATCAATTATGTTTTGACAAGCACACATGATTGTAATGCAAATATGCTTGTCAGAGACATGATTAGGCCAAATCCTCAGGAGGTGTAAAATGGTGAAGCTCCACTGAGCTCAGTGGAACTATGTCAATTTACACCTGCTGACAATCTGGCCTTTTGTCTTTTAACATACCTTTGTGATAGTTTACTGAATGTGAATATCTCTGGGTTTAAGGCCCAGAGCCATATGAAAGGAGCAGAGAAAAAAGTATGCAATGGTTCCAATCCCCAGACCATGTTGAAACCATATGTCAATGAACGCTGTCAAAATTCCCATTGATTTTCATGGGAATCAGAATGGTGTCCCATATTAGTTTAGGTTGCTTACACCCATTTAGCTAGTAATTCTGTCTGGCTGAAGAATGCTTTCACTAAGGATTATATCTCCCCTTCCCCCCCCCCCCCACCCATACAACACACATGAAAATTACATTAGATTAAAGTTGTGTTTGTGTTCTTACACAGCAGATGATGAAGATAATCCTTTCATGTCCACTATCTGTTAATTGGGATCCATAACTGCTTAGCCCAGGATGTTGGTTGACCAAGTCATGGCACCTGTGATTTGATTGGCCCAAAGGGGTGGTCTTGCCATAAAGGGGCAATATTTCCATTGGAGAGTACTTTTTCCCAATTGCCCCAGCTGTGATGGCATGATGGCAGTGCCTCCAAAGGTGGTGTTAGGAAGAACAGCAGGACTTACTCTGCAAGGGTTAGCTATATGTTAGCAGGTATATCTGTCCCTCATTGCTGCATATCCTTAGCAAGGAGACTTTATGTAACCCATACTGTTTTAGACATCTAGGGACAAGACCCTCAGCTAGTATCAATCAGGGTAGCACCACTGAAGTCAATTGACATCAGCTGAGGATCTGGCCTCTAGATTTTTTGCTATCCGAAATGAGAAATCCAATTCTTCTGCAATTATTCAGCAATCTTAAAACATTACAGTAATGCTTCACGTCTCTGCAAAGGTACAGAGATATGCTAAACTGGCTACCACATTAGACAGTTACCCTGTGGCCTGTGCTGTAAATGAAGAGGCTTTGCAGGGTTTATTAAAACTTGCTCCTCTTTATCAGAGAGCTACTAGAGCTGCTGGAGTAGCTTTTCTTGCTTATGGGAAACCCATGAGGAGAATATGAACTGGGAACAACTGTATGGTTGTAGCCCAATTCTTCCTATGCTTGCAAAAATCAGAAAGAAAGGAAAAAGTGATCAAGGGAAGAAATATTATAAAGTGTGGCTGTGGCTTCAAGTTGCTCTGTGCGTTTTTATACTGTTACTTTGCTTTCAGGCACAATAAAATGCCAGTTATTAATACTGCAATTACCCAGCCTCATCGCTGCTATCCACACATATTGACTATGACTAGAGTTCTAGGTGATATTGTTTTCTTTAGTGTGACCAAAGTGAAATTTAATTAGAGATACATCTCTCAAATGGACAAGAGAAAATACAAGGATTAAGGAACTAATCCTAATGCTTAATTACATTTATAGTTCTAGATGGGGTATTATTGACACTCTCGGTAACCCTATTCTGTTGATTCTTTTGTGACTGCACAAAATGTTGTTATATAGAAAATATGTTATTCATTACATTACGTTAAAAAGTAGCATAGTCCTCCCATCAGCTTTGTGTATGAAGCAGGAAGATTTAATCACCAGGGTTTGTTCTGGATCATAGCCGTTCCTGACTGCATACCATAAATTCAGATTATTGGAACAAAACAAAATGATCTACAGGTAATAGAAACAGAAAAAATGCACTGATAGAGAGATCAGGGAACTGTGACTAAATGGAACCAGGTAAGCTAAAAGGCACTATTTTTAAATACAGGAAGAGTTTTGTTAGTTTTTTTCAGGAACAACTCATGTGTCTATATGAACATTTTATCCAGGAGACCTACTAAATCTTAATAAAATTAATGCACTTTATTACCTAATGTATATACTTTCACTGTGGATTTTTCAACTGTATAAAAATAAGAACCATCTGTGGAAAAACAAACCTCAACTTGTTTGTGCAATTGCTTCTCTGTTGTTGTTTAGATTTCTAGAAAACAGATGCGTGTTTTTCATTTGGGGAAAGTATACAGCTGTTCTGCAGAATTATCTCCAGAAATCCTACATTTTCCAGTAGGGGTCTATTAAATTACATGCAAAGCTAACCAACTTTCACCACACCATCTACACATCTACACATGTGTGCAGGCATACACGCACACACAAACTCAACAACAACAAATAGTAATGCTTACAAGTTGAGGAGTCCATTTACTCCGGAAATCCGTACATTTTAAAAATAGTCTATAATAATTTAGTTTAGAGAAAAGAAGGAGAAAATAGGGACATATTTACTTCTCTATGTGTGAGGGAATATCTGTGCAGTTGGAAATGTTACAGTCCCATATGGTATACACTTTAACAGGGATGAAACCAATAAGGTTCTAAAGAAATTCCTGTATAGGGTTTAATAAAGAATGAGTTCCTTTCTATAGCTTGCTTAAACCATCCAATAGAATTTTATAATAGGGGTATTATTCTCTGTTATAGTCTATGGGATGGTTTAAATATTTTATAGAGAGGTTATTATTCTCTATTAAATTTTACAGAAATTTTCCATCTGGGGAAAAGGGGAACTCATTCTATATGTGTTTAGAATGTTAACAGAACTCGGGATGTACTTTAAACCATGATACGGTACATTTTCCCCTGGTTCTTATTAGAAAACACAAGAGCTATAACGTTAATTGTGATGAAAAGTGTGTGGTATGCATGTTTATGTGCATTTCAGGAATCAAATTAACATATTTCCTCTGGGCTGGGGGACTTTATCATAAGGTCAGAAACACAAATCATAAAATTGGATTGACACTGCAAAATCTCAGTGCAGAAGGGATCTAAGTGTCCATTAAGAATTTGTAAACATATTCACTTGCTTCTTTCCAGGAGCAAAACAGTGCAGTTGAGATGAATTTTGGAAGTAAATTCTAAGCAGGTGGACAGAGCAGTAGGCATCCGGCAGGAGGACATTGCTATCCAGTCAGAGAAAAAGAACTGCAGGGGCAAGGGAATGATGTAAATCACAGTTGCCAGGCTGAATATGTTCATTGCACATTCCAAATAGAGCAGACATGCATGGGAATCTAGAAATATGAGCTGGTAACTAATAGCGATTCTGGCTCCCTGCATGGCACTAATGGCAGTGGAAATGAAAGCTGCCCATATGTGTTTCATTGCATAGCTCTGAAAGTTCTCATGGGGTGAAATTTATCTTTGTGCAAACTATGCCTCTCTTAAGTCCCACTTAAGCCCGTAGGAATAGTACAAAGCTTATGCACCACTGAAACCCCACCTAAGTGGTGCAATGGCCTTGTGCTGGGCTTCTGTGTGGGAGTGAATTTTACTATTAGGGCTCTAAAATGGAACTTGAGTGATGCTTAGGCCTTGTGTGCTCTGGCCTCTGCACAGCAGTGAACTCCAACCATGGCGAACCGAGTTCCCTCCCATGTATGAACATCATGTTCTATTGAACGTCATTTTTTTAAATTAAAATTGGCATTTTGGAGTCTCCTGCTGGTGAAGTCTGCAGGTAACAAGGGCAGGATGGAAGGTCCAGCTTGAGAGCTCATTTACCTGTTTCCACGCAGCTTTAAATACCTGCGGAACCATCAGAGGAAGGGGAATGTTACTGGTGAAAATGGTGACTAGGTGAAAGTTCTTCCTTTGCTGTTTATTCTGCTATCAAAGAAGATGAATCTTCCAGCAGTAAAAGGGCTAAAACAGCTCTATTTAATTAAAGATGGGAGTTGGGCTGGTAAAATCTACAGGACTGGGCTCATTGGGAATGTTAGTGCCAGACATGACTCCTGAGGTCTTCAACAGCCCATAGAGGAGGCAGGCATGTGTGTGCAGGTTCTTCTCTAGATGGAGGCTGTTACAACTGATGCAACGTGGCTTTGATGTCCACACAGATCAATACATTCACTGAACAAAGCATCTGGGCTAGGAGGTAATTTAATTTTAAATTAAACTCGGGGCATTTAAGGAAATATGTGTGAACTGAATTCTGTTAATCCGCACTACCTGTTTGTATACACACAATGGACCTGAGCATACTCCCCCTGACTTCAGTGGGGAGAAAGAACAGGCCACTTATCCTCACTGCATTGTCTTGCCGTCCCCATATGCAGCAAAACCATAGCTCCTGAGCATTTTCACACTACTAATGCCCACTGTGCTGTCACCTGCAGTTCTAATGCACAGTAGTTCACTTCCTGATGCTTTCACTGCTCCACTGTTTGGATGTCTGGGAGTTTGGTTAATGTCCTTGGCTAGCCAGCCACTGACAATAACTCTGCCTGAATGCTGCCCACCTGCTTGTCTGTCTATAACTTTCGGATACCCTGCCTGTTGTCACCTTGTCTATGTCTTTTCTCTCTCCTGTGCCAGCTGGCCTGGCTGGGGGCTGATTAATTGCTGTGGTGCTTTTCGTCCTCTGACTCTATGCCTGAGGCTACTTCTTACATCCACCAAAGTCCAATGTGCAAAGCCCATTGAAATCAGCAGAAATTCTCCCATTGCTTTCAGTGGGACTGGATCATGTCCAAAATCCCCAGGGCTTTCCCTGATGCTACAAGGATCATTATAGTGCTTAGTTCCATGTTCAAAATATTATGCTTCTGTCCGTAGTTCTATCTTACTAGACAGGTCTTAGTTCCTGGGGGAGCATCATTGTTGGCCATATCATCCTCAAGGAATCATCTCTCTAGCTGAATCCTTCCACCTACACAATATCCTACCAATTGATCTTTTTATTTACTTTTGCAGTGCCACTTCTGAGAAGGTGTCCATAAAGGCCATTTCTACTTTAAGATCAGTTTTCCTTGCAAGGTTTCTGTGCTTGCTGAACCTACTTCTGTTGGGTGCTTTCCCCTTGCCAAACATTTCTGTCTGATGTAGAATACTTCCCTTAAAGAAAACCATCTCCCATTTAGGCACCTGAAAAAAATTGGCTACATTTTCAAAAGAGCAAAATGCACATTTAGGTATCTCAGTAAAGGTGCAAGATTCTCCACCAAGTTCTCCGCACCCAGCAGCTCCCATTGAGCAAGATGCGTAAATGGGAGCCTGAGGTGTTTTGAAAACTGACCACAAATTGACGGTGGTGAGCTCTTTTTGGAAAAACTGGCCACTTGTTTATGTATTGTATCTCCAGAGTACAACAGGATCTTATTAAGAAATCCTTTTTGCCTAGCCAAATATTTACTATGTTCCTTTTTTGAGGGAAATCATGATGTAATTTTTCCTACTTTAGTTAAGAGGCTGTCAACATTTCCATTATGACCCTCCCTTTTAGAGGGGTTTATAACTGATCTGTAAGACATGCAACATACTCTGAAAACTGATGGGCATTTTAGTCCAGAAGAGTGTTCCCAAAGCATTAATTTAATCAGTTGGGCTGTAATTAAGTTAGAGGAGGGCAGGGATACAAATGTTTTGTAGGTTTAGATGTTTGCCTTCTATTTAAATGTTGTTTTTTTTAAATGACAGGCAGTTAATCCATTGTAACACCTGCTCTGGAGCTGTTAGGATGTATCCTGGCATAGATCTTTGTGTTAACTGCTTCATAGAATGCATTACTACAATTCAGCATACAATGAAACTTGAATGAACATAAGGAAGCAATTTTTCCACTCAGTTACATTGGTGTAATTCACTCTGTGCCCTGGCTTACAGAAGCAGAGTGGTAGCATTCTTCCTGGCCCCGTGGAAGTAGGCTGTACTGTCTCAGAAGCACTTTTCTCTTCCCCTGAGTTTCCTTGTGGGTGCTCCTCTGGATCTTCTTCTCGGGGTGGGGTTGTGATTTCCTTCTGTAGCACTGTCCCCTGCTCAAACACCTGACTTCCAGGTGGAGATCCAGGCAGAATGCTGTTTGAAACAGAATTAGCACTTGCTGAATCTCCATACAGTGACTACTGAGCAGGCACGGGGGGATGCCACCAATTCTGCCAAAGGTCCTGCTAGAGGCCATCCTGCCAAAGGGTAGAGGCAGGACAACTCCTGCTTCAGCAGATCCCCAGGCCCCGCAGCACTAGCAGGCCAATCCTCTTGCCCACTCCGCAGCGCCCCTCCCTCCCCCCAAGCACCTTCTACTAGAAGTGATGCTGTTTAAAATCCAAGTTATTACGTTCAGGTTGTGAATGTTCAGAAGTGGTTTCTTATTCCCAGACCAACTAAGCAATAAAACAATTTGCCTAAATGGAGAGAGGCAAATCCAACTCGTAAATAATCACAATGAAGTTTGCTTCTTTCGAGTAGTTATTGGTAAGAAAATACATAGCAGTTGCTTTTTAGCAAATAGCATTGAAAACTATCTCTGGACATGAGGCATTTTAAGGTGACATATAGTGATAACCGCCTGTCTCTCTTCCGGTCTGGCTAGCTTCTTTTGTTGGCATTCCATTCTCGGAGCCATGTCTTCATAGAATACAAAGTCAAACTCAAGCTCTTGGTCTTCCTAGGATTGGACCTAGCTCCCTAACAGTCTTTTTCACTAGCCATGTTGGCAAAAAGATTTCCAACCTTGTTATCGTGTATGCAATAGTGGTGATGCTAGTGTAGACAAGGCTGCTGCAGGTGTTATTACTATCATGTTGTCTAATCTGGGGAAGAGCAAGTCTAGGAAAACATAGCAGTAAACACAATGGCAGACAGCAGTGCCTAGCATTACGACCCAGGGAGCTGAGACAATGTTGTTAGCTATACTGGAACACTTTTAAAGTTATGAAGGGCTTAAAAAATCAAGAGGGAGTGTCAGGGTTCCTTCCCGACTCTGAACTCTGGGGTACAGATGTAGGGACCTGAATGAAAGACCCCCCCCAAGCTTATTTTTACCAGCTTAGGTTAAAACTTTCCCAAAGCACAAGTTCCACCTTGTTTTTGAACAGTATGCTGCCACCACCAAGTGATTTAGACAAAGAATCAGGGAAAGGACCACTTGGAGTCCTATTCCCCCAAAATATTCCCCCAAGCCCTGCACCCCCTTTCCTGGGGAAGGCTTGAGAATAATATCCTCACCAATTGGTACAGGTGAACACAGACCCAAACCCTTGGATCTTAAGAACAATGAAAATTTAATCGGGTTCTTAAAAGAAGAATTTTAATTAAAGAAAAGGTAAAAGAATCACCTCTGTAAAATCAGGATGGTAAGTACTTTACAGAATAACAAAAGATTTAAAAACACAGAGGATTTCCCCTCTAGGCAAAACTTTAAAGTTACAAAAGCAGGGATAAACCTCCCTCTTAGCACAGGGAAAATTCACAAGCTAAAACAAAAAATAATCTAACACATTTCTTTGCTATTACTTAGTATTTCTGCAATACTAGATGCTTGGTCCAGATATGCTTAAGGAGATGTATTTTTCCTGCCCTGGTTCCTTACTGACTCAAAGAGAACAGAACAAAAACACAAACAAAAACCTTCCCCCACGAATTTGAAAGTATCTTCTCCCCTTATCGGTCCTTTTGGTCAGGTGCCCACCAGGTTATCTGAGCTTCTTAACCCTTTACAGGTAAAAGAGGAATTAACCCTTTTCAGGGTAAAGTGGGATTTTATGCTACCCTTAGCTGTATGTTTATGACATGCCCCCCAAATCACAGACGATGCTGGACAGCCTGCTCCACACTGGCTGGGATTTCTTTCTGGAGCTGTAGGAGAAAACAGAATTAACAAGACACAGCATAAAATCCCAGATGGGGGTCTGCATTTTGTACCAGATGGAGGTTTTCAGAGCATGTGGCTTCATTCCTATATCTCAGGGATTGGCAACCTTTGGCAGGCCGGGCCGGTTTGTTTACCTGCCGCGTCCACAGGTTCGGCTGATCGCGGCTCTCACTGGCCGCGGTTCGCCGCTCCAGGTCAATGGGGGCTGTGGGAAGCTGCGCGGGCCGAGGGATGTGCTGGCCGCCATTTCCCGCAGCTCCCATTGGCCTGGAGCGGCAAACCGCGGCCAGTGGGAGCCGTGATCAGCCAAACCTGTGGATGTAGCAGGTAAACAAACCAGCCCGGCCCGCCAGGGAGCTTACCCTGGAGTATTGCATGCCAAAGGTTGCTGATCCCTGCTATATCTAATGGGTTTCAATAGCTACTAATATTGTTCTTGCAAAACTAAGGCCTGGTCTACACTAAAAGGTTAGGCTGATCCAGTTACATCGCTCAAGGGTGTGACAAATCCACACCCCTGATTGACATAGTTAAGCCGACCTAACCCCTCTGCAGACAGCTCTAGGTTGATGGAAAAATTCTTCTGCCAACTTAGCTACCACCTCCCGGGGAAGGTGCATTACCTGCACCGATGGGACACTCCCTCCTTTCATCATAGGCAGTGTCTACATATGAAACACTATACGCTGCAGCTGCAACACTTTGGCTGTAGCATTGTAGGGTTTCAAGTGTAGACAAGCCCTAAGATACATCAACTTGAGTAAATTCTGTTACTTCAGAATATTAATGGAGCTCTGTTAGGATCTGCCAACTCCATTAGTATACACGTTCATGTATAGTACCAAAGGGATGGGTATGGCATGAGTTTTCCCAGCCTTCAAAAAAAAAAAAAAAAACTGCTGTGAACCAGGAGACCAAAGGTCATTTAGTCTAATTTCTGTCACAAGAAATAGTCGGTAGACGCTCACAAAGGCTAAATTGAGGAAGATGAAAGGGAGGGTTTTTTAAAAACAAAAAAACAGATCATGTCAGTCCAGTCTTTTATAGAGAATTTATTCTAGTTGTTGACTAAAGAAATGCAAATGAACTCATATTATCATACATTGGAACAAATTAAAAAAAATAATGCTTCACTCTCCAGCTGAACATCTTGAGTATGGAACACAATACACCTGGGGGAATTCTGTGCCAAAAAATACAAAATTCTGCACCAAAAAATGCAAAATTCTGCATATTTTATTTGTCAAAATAATGCAATATAATCTCACCAGTTTCACTTATTTTGGTAATTTATTTAAACTACCATACAGAAAAGAAAATCACAATAACTGTTCAACATTTCCTAAACACATGAAATTTTAAGTTACAAATATTTGATAACCAATACCTTGCATTCCAGTTATAATCCTGGATTTTCATTTAAATTACATTACTTTTATTTTGGTGTATGGTGTTCTGTAAAATTAGAATGTTGCTTTAAATTGTTCAGACTTTCACACATGAAAGTCATACAGTTTTGCTAATCATTGTCCTGCATTTTTTTTAAATGGATAAGTAAAATAGATCCTCAGTTGTAATCTAACCCCCTTGTGCCTCTCTGGCACAGGAAAAAAAGCGAGAAAGCACATAGACCTTCCTAGCTGAGGATTCTGTTACTGTCATTTACAATAAGGCTCCTTTACACCACTCTGGCAAGGTAAAGGAGCCTTCATTCACTAAGGGTACATCTATACTTACCCGCTGGTTCGGCGACAAGCAATCGATCTTCTGGGATCGATTTATTGCATCTTGTCTAGACGCGATAAATCGATCCCGGAAGTGCTCGCCGTCGACGCTGGTAATCCTGCTCCACGAGAGGAGTAGGTGGAGTCGACGGGGGAGCCTGCCTGCCGCGTGTGGACCCGTGGTAAGTACCTTTAAGTTCGAACTAAGGTACTTCGACTTCAGCTACGTTATTCACGTAGCTGAAGTTGCGTATCTTAGTTCGAACTGGGGGCTTAGTGTGGACCAGCCCTAAGAATGGGAACAATTAACTAACAATGGAAACATTAGCAGCCTGCCTGCTTAGTTGTTACATTTCTGCTCTGCCTCAGGAACAGAGCCTGCTTCACACAGCCCTATGCCTCCCAGCCTGGGATGCAGCAACAGGGAGGGACAGAGTATGGGTATCTTACACTCATTTGTACGCATGCATGCCCAGCCTCCCTCCTTCCCCCTACCCCTGTGATCTTCTCCCTGCTGACGTGCCTGTGTGTTCCCCACAGATTTCTTGGGTCCCCCATTTTCCTGCGGGGGAGCCAAGAAATCTGCAGAAGATATGAATTCTGCACCTCCACAGGGGTGCAGAATTCCCCCAGGAGTAAACACGAATATATGCAATGTAAATCTACTAGCAAATTTATTAAATGGGTATAAGCAAAAGATAAACGACAGTGGGTCAAGATAAAGAATAGAAACCTATAACATATCTCAGGAGGCAGTACTTCGATACTAACCAAGTTTTTGGAGTGTCTTGTCATAACCAGGTGAAAATATAGCTTTATTTTTCATGTTGTTCTCTTCAGAATCTCTAAGAACCCCTGGTATTATATTTTGCCTCTCTTAGGAGAGATTCTACTGTCTTCTGTCTCCAAATCATCCAGTTTGTGTTATCCAGGAATGACAACATAACCCCAAAGGTATGTGGGGTAAAACATCTGACATTTTTATAATGGTTTATGGTTTCTTTTTTTTTTTTTGGTTCCCAGAAAAAATAGTTATAATAATGTGCTGCACTTTTCTGTAGCAGTTTTCACCAGAGGATGTCACAGCCCTTTACAAACATGTGTACCCCAGCAAGGCAAGTTAGTGTTATCACAGCGACCTTTACAGATAGGGGAACTGAGGCCCTGAGATGACAATTGACATGCCAATGGTGGCAAAGCAAATTCAGTAGATCAACTGGGATCAGAACCCAGAAGTCCATTTCCTTAACCGGTCCACTCCACACATTTTCTGATTCACCTATTGTTATCATTTGAAACCTATTATGAAAAGTTAGAAATAATTAGGGCCAGACTAGAAAGGAATCTACAAAAAGAATTATTTGAATCCATCTGTTTGAATAAAGGTGAGTGTAGTCATTCAGTACTCTTAAAAAACCTGGGCAGCGATTGACCCAGCAGGGGTTGATTTATTGTGTCTAGTCTAGATGCGATAAATGGATCCCCGAGCACTCTCCCGTCGACTCCTGTACTCCATCGCCATGAGAGGTGCAGGTGGAGTTGATGGGGGAGCGGCAGTAGTCGACTCACAGCGGTGAAGACACCACAGTAAGTTGATCTAAGTACGTCCACTTCAGCTACGTTATTCATGTAGCTGAAGTTGCGTAACTTAGATCAATTCCTGCCCCCCCCCTCCCGGTGTAGACCAGGACCAAGGAATAAGAACTGGAAGGGCTATTTATAAACAGCAAGGTTAGAGTTTGTTTTCTTGATATCTCAAAAATGATATGAAAGAAATATCAAGGCTCAGTTAGGTTGCTGATGAATGAAAAAGAAAATCAAAAGTAGGGCAACAAGACTTATACAAAATCGATGAAAACTTTACCTGCTTCAACTGGCACTTTTCTATTGACTTTATATAATGTGGAAAACAATCATAAGAGAAATAGTAATGTACTGTATCAATAACTGAAAGCAGCACAAATTGAGTGCAAACAACATGAAAAGAGAAAGTCACCAGTCCACTTAGTCAATAAAGATCACAGTTTTCAGGAACATGCTTGAATCGCTGTTATTAATCAGACTCCCAATTTACAACAGATGATATTGTGCAGTTGATGATTGATAATCCTTTCAGGCGTAATGTCAGTTCTTCCTTGAACCATGAAGACATGGTTTGTGTGTGTTTGAGAACTCGTAGATTGGTGAACTCCACAGTTCACCAGCTGCCCAAATTACTTTCTATTGAGAAAAAGTGCATTTATTGGGGAAAAAATATGAAAACCAATTCATAAGATTTCTCTGTTCATTTTTGTGTGTATGGAGGTGGATTTACAACATATTGAACATAAACATAAAAGCTATTAGAAGCAATTGTTCTATAATAAAAACTGAATGCACATAATGTTGCTAGAGCACAAACATCTGTCACTCATGCAGACATCATCCTGTAAACCCATCTAACTAACTCCATTTTCTTTTCTGATTGTATCAGGGTAGCTTGAGGCATGACAGTGATTTGAGTGACAGACGTCCAACCTGGAGCACTGCTATGCATACTTATGCTTTGTTTATGGGGCATCATCCCTCTTGAAAGATGTAAATTTTTAAATTTGCCTTTATTAAGAAAAGGAAATATAAAGAGAGGTCATTACCTTGGAATGCAAAGTCAGAGTTATTGTGGGTCTCTGACTTTCATAAAAATTTTACTAAGTTTTTAAATTGACTTTTTGGTTTTTTAATGAAAAAGAGCATGAATAATTTAAAAGTGGAAAGTGTTGGGTTTTTTTTTTTATTAGAATGCACTATACCAATACAGCAGAGGAGACAACACTAAAGACAGAGCTTAACTTAATCCTTCTCCCTCAGACATTGATTACAATAATGAAAATAGTTATAGAACCTCCATATTGAAGGCAGATTTTTCCCTACCTTCCTGTCAAATTAATGTTAGATTTCCGGAATGTAACCTTAATAAACTTAATCAATTAGATTTAATATCTGTATGTGTATTTTGAACTATAATGAAAATTGGCTAATTACTTAACTCCCCTAAAGACAGAGCACATGAGGTTTTTGCATTTAATGATATTAAAATCCCTTTTTAAAAAATTGTGCAAAACATTTTGCGTTAGTCCTGTTACACATCTGTTATAACAAATCAGTTCCAAACTCTGACATGCTTGTGAAGAAATCAGCCACTGTTGCTTGTGGTATATGTATGAGATTCTAAATACTTACACTTCCATTTTGGTCCCATTTGACCATATCTTCGCTTTTTGCAGTATAGCAGATGTAATGGGTCATGTATCCTGTATAAACAAAGTTTCTATCACTCAATCTGAAATGTAGGCGAAATATGGTCCCTTGCCACTATAACCATGCTCTATCTTTAATGATACCAATCTGTAAGTTGGCATTCTGCATTATGTACCTATTTGTCAAGCAGCAAATTGATTTGTTCAAGTGAAAAAGAGAGAATAATGCACACTCTAATAAGCTTGAACTACTGTAGTGTAGTGCAAGAAGGGTTAGGTGCTTATTTTCTAAAGGGCACACTCTCATTTCAAATCCCTACCCCTTTGACAAATAAGGTAATTTCTACCTGATCATTGTTTTCCATGTTCTGGTTCCACTAACCTAACATCCCCAGTTATTCCATCACACAGGCTGGGCCAGACAAATGACTTTTTTCAAAACAGCATCCATTTTGTGTTTCCCTGTCATGAACTTCATTAACAATATCCTCAAAAGAAAAGAGAATCCTGCAATGAGTCCCTAGTGAAAACCCAGGGAATTGTCTCAACCCAACATAAAAAGACTGGGGAAGCTGTCTTAAACTAACCAGAAGAGAACTCCATATAATAACAACAGAATCAACAAAACAAAACACTGAGCAGGTTAAAATTAGAATTGCAGTTTACTGGTGTCCGTTAATCCTGAATATTTGTTTTATTTTAAAGCTCTTTAAAGTGCTTTAGATATGGTAGTGATGGGCTCTAGAGAAGATAGATAAATAACATCAATGAAAAGAGAGGCCGGCGAATGCTACTAGAAAGTCCTCTAAAATGATGATTACAGCATAACAAAACCTGCTTAAAGGTGGACTTTCTAAACCCTCTAATATTGGCATGCTCAGTTCGATTCCTTTGAAATTCGGTATGCCTCAGGAGGGTGCTGGGTAGGGATCATTTGAGCTTGGGATAGCAGAGATATAACCTCTAAAAAGAATAGCCATTTTCTAAAAAAAATTCTAGGCAAGCTATACCAAACTACTGATGTGATGAAGGTCAAAATAGTCTCCATCTGTCGAGCTTTATCCAAGTTACTGCATGGCATCCAGTAAATCTTTGGGGGACCCAAACTGAGAACAGTAGTTGAGAAAATGTACTTTTTTTTTTTTTTTTTTTTTTTTTTTACAGTAAACATGCACCCATACAGAAAAACTGACATTTTATATGCTTTAAAGCTTGGCTCTTGTAAGTGCTCTGAAATCCACAGATTACTTAGTAATTTGGAGTGCCTCATAGAGGCATGGGGTAGTGTTAGTGAGCTAAATTTGGGGTCACGTGATCAACAGATTTCTGAGTTACAGCCTGCCCTGCAAAAATGGTTTCTTTCTATGGTCTGGTACTGTTAAATTGAGAGGTTGAGATTGATGGCTGTGAACTCACCCCCCCTGAGCCAGTATGAGAACAGACATACAGCATACATATCCCAGGCTTTAAAGCATATAGGAGGGAGATGGGAACATCCATGTCGAGGAATGGAGAAGTTTGCGTGTCTCAGAACTATTGTTTCAGGTTCTATTCATCTCCCTGGAGTGTTTTAATTCAACTGGGAACATCACATTGAGATGAATGGGACATTTCATGCCTTTCAGAGCCTCCTATGCTGCAGATGGATGTGTAGAGGAGCCCTTTCCCTCTCGCCTTCCTGTTTTGAAGGACAATATTCTAAGTGCTCTAAAATCTGCTTGCTTGCGCGGATTGTCTTGAAATCTGCTATGCCTTGTGGAAGTATAGAGAAGGCTTAGGAACTTAAATTCAGAGTCATTTTAGCCAAGAATTCCGGAGATATAAGCTCTGAGGAAAAACTGCCATTTTTCAAGTTTCTAGGTGTATGGGTGTTGTGTGTGTTGTTTGTTTCCTGGCTTGCTTTTAGGCTCTTTTTTTATGCAAGGCTAGAGATCAAACTGTTGCTGTGATGTGGGTCAAAATAGTCTCAGTCGGTCAATTTTTACCCAAGGTAGTGAACGACAGCCACTAGTCTTTGTGAGGCCCAAATTGTAAATGGTATGTAAGGACACGTTCACTTGTTTGTGTAGAAGTGCAGTCTGGAAGGATTACAGTGCACATGCACCAGTAAAGAAAAAAATAGGAGAGGGTTTCTATTCAACCACTTTATGCTTGTCTGGGTAGTTGGAGGGAATGTGCCGATGCCATTTTCCCTGGCGCACCCCACCTCTGATGTGTCTATTTCAAACCTTTGTACACCTTTGCAAGAAAGATTTAATAACTCATGTTGCTTGCTACAAATTGTCTCTGTTATGATATAGCCCATGTTTATTTTAGGGGGATGTCTATTGTGAACACAGAGGAATAATCAGCAGCCTGTGTAACCAAAAAATTGTGTTATATTGGATGAGGAGGAGCTGGAGACAGAGGGCTTTGTATGTGTGTGTGGTGGAGGGTTTGGGCGGGGGACAGAGACAGGAGAAGGGTTGAGGCTGGGATGCGGGAGGAATGAGGACTGATGGTAGGCAAGCCTGGGGTTGATTTTGTTTGAGAAAATCTGTATTTTACTACGCCCTGGGTAGGGATGGGGGAGAGGGACTACTTCCAGATCCCAGGGCAGATTAATGTGATGTTTTGAAAGACACATAGCACGGAAGTCTGTAACTCACAGCACAGGTACCTTGACCAATGGGGGAAAAGAAATGTGTGCTGCAAGAGCTAGCAACATGTGGATTTTTGGGTGATTCTTGGATCACAAGATCACAGAAGTTGCGGGAGAGCAAGGAGTACACTATGACTTGGGGATTGCTAATTTGGATGAAGAGATGTGGCCTGCAATGGCATCATGTTTTGCCCACTCTGTAGCATCTAACTGGTGATTTAAGAGGTTATGATCTACTGGCCACTGTGGCAATTCACTCAGGTAAAACTGATCCAGGCCTTATTGCTGGTGTACATCTCATAAAATGTATGAGAACAGATTTGGACGGCATCAAAGATTTGTGTCCAGGAGCTGTGATTATTTTCTCTAATTTGCCTGAGCATCCGAATAATTGCTACAGTAACAGTATGAAAGCTAGTAATAAGTGTAGGAAGAACATTAATCAGGAAATTGAAGAGTTCATGGCTGACCAGAAAGTGTGTACTGTTTGGCATAGAAACATTGCAAGCTTTGATGCCTCACTGTTACTCTGAGATGGAGTACAGCTATTGGACAGGGATCAGAGGATCTTTTTCTCAAACATAAAACTGTCGGTATTGAGGAACAGAAACCTTTTCTGTGACTCTTCTTGCCAACCCTGCCACAAACTCCACCCTCCAACCATCCTGAACCCTGAGCAGTAACACCATTTCACTGAATCATACTTTGCTCCAGGCACTGCATATGAGTCAGTTATAGGAATCATAGAAGATTAGGATTGGAAAAGACCTCAGGAGGTCATCTAGTCCAACCCCCTGCTCAAAGCAGGACCAACACCAACTAAATCATCCCAGCCAGGGCTTTGTCAAGCCAGGCCTTAAAAACCTCTAAGGATGGAGATTCCACTACCTCCCTAGGTAACCCATTCCAGTGCTTCACCACCCTCCTAGTGAAATAGTGTTTTCTAATGTCCAACCTACACTTCCCCCACTGCAACTTGAGACCATTGCTTCTTGTTGTGTCATCTGCCATCACTGAGAACAGCCTAGCTCCATCTTCTTTGGAAACCCCTTCAGGTAGTAAAGGCTGCTATCAAATCCCCTTTAGTCTTCTCTTCTGCAGACTAAATAAGCCCAGTTCCCTCAGCCTCTCCTCATAAGTCATGTGCCCCAGCCCCCAATCATTTTCATTGCCCTCCGCTAGACTCTGTCCAATTTGTCCACATCCTTTCTGGAGTGGGGGGCCCAAAACTGGACACAATACTCCAGATGTGGCCTCACCAGTGCTGAATAGAGGGGAATAATCACTTCCCTCGATCTGCTGGCAATGCTCCTACTAATGCAGCCCAATATGCCGTTAGCCTTCTTGGCAACAAGGGCACATTGTTGACTCATATCCAGCTTCTCCTCCACTGTAATCCCCAGGTCCTTTTCTGCAGAACTGCTGCTTAGCCAGTCGGTCCTCAGCCTGTAGTGGTGCATGGATTCTTCTGTCCTAAGGGCAGGATTCTGCGCTTGTCCAATCCTCCAATTTGTCTAGGTCACTCTGGACCCTATCCCTACCCTCCAGCATCTCTACCTCTCCCCCGAGTTTATTGCCATCCGTGAATTTGCTGAGGGTGCAATCCATCCCATCATCCAGATCATTAATGAAGAAGTTGAACAAAATCGGCCCCAGGACCAACCCCTGGGGCACTCTGCTTGATACCGGCTGCCAACTAGAAATCGAGCCATTGATCACTACCCATTGAGCCCGATGATCTAGACAGCTTTCTATCCACTTTATAGTCCATTCATCCAATCCAAACTTCTTTAACTTGCTGCCAAGAATACTGTGGAAGACCGTATCAAAAGCTTTGCTAAAGTCAAGGTATATCATGTCCACCACTTTCCCCATATCCACAAAGCCAATTATCTCATCATAGAAGGCAATCAGGTTGGTCAGGCATGATTTCCTTTTGGGGAGGGAGGAAGTTAACAGAACTAGAAATGTTTGTAGACCAGGGAGTGAGGATTTCTGCTTGCAATGGGGGATGGAGGAAGGGGCCTGGGCACAGTACTGGGGAGAGGACCAGTTTGGAGGGGGGAATGTCATGAATGGGTCAAGGGCCTGGCTGGGGAGATGTGCTAAAGCAGGGCTGGTGCAGTCCAGCTGATTGGGGGGGCTGGCTCAGTATGCAAATTGTGGGACATGATATGTACAACAGCCAAAAAGTCTGCTCACTCCTATCAACAACATATCTTTTCCAGATTAAACCCTAGAAAATTCAATAGAAGAAACCCACATTAATGCAGAGTTAAGGATGCTTGGTGGTATGTCATCCTCTTGCAGAATGTTGAATTGAGCAAGACTCACATTTCTGAAAACTGGGCAATGCATAATTGAGGTTGCCAATGCCTGGAATCCTGTGGGTGAGAGTGAATGAGTTGTAAAAGGAGGTAACGAGCCTGTACATTTCAGCAACTGTGGAGTTGGCAGAGTAAAGGTGTATATGTTAACGGGCATACTATGGCATTGCTAAAAGAAGGCAGAGTTGAGGTTGCTTGGGCAACCTTTACCATGTATTTCCTGGTTTTCAGAAGCCTGAACTTAGCTCAACTCAGCACTCTGCAAGGGGACGACATATCACCAATCAACCTTAACTTTGAGTTAACAGGGTTTTTTTTCTTTTGAACAAGACAAGGATTCTGGGACCATTTCTCCATTATACTCTGGTCTCCTTGCAATGTTAAGATGGCACAAAGGACCTGGATTCTTGCTGTAACTCACCTGGTGAACTACAGTGCTCCTCAGTTCAGACGTGGTGAGCCTGCTCAGGGAGGGAAGGGGCAGGATAGACCATAAGCCAGAGGTGCAAGTTAAACCCTAGGCTGCTCCAATTCACACCGGGGAAGACTGGTTCAGAATCAGGGGTCATAACAGAATTTTTCATCCTGCTCTCCTTCCACCCACTCCATAACAGTGCTGTTCAGAGAGGAGAATCAAGCCTTCTAAATAGTTTCCTCGTGACAGGAATCACCTTACCTGATATGCTTGAAGAAATAATCATGGCTTCTGTCTTGAAATATTTCTTCATTTTGAAGACCTGATCACTTTAAATTCAGTACTGAAAGGGCTTGTGCCCGACTGTCTCAGCACAACAAAGAGGCAGAACCTCTCTAAAACCCGAAGTAGAGTTGACTCTCTTGAAATGCACTGATTTTCGGATGATACAGAAGTGTAGACTGTTACTTCCTTCTTGTCTTGGATCAAACATTATTGCCATTATTTATTGTTTTTATTGTGATATGGCAGACAGTGTCCAGCTGTGGTGGGACCATACACACATAGTAAAAAGACAGAATTAGCATGTGATTATAGAAAGCAGGTGAGGAAAATGAATCAAACAGTAAAACAGCTAGTCAAAAATTATGCAAAATTGTGAATATGTCCTCCAATTTTTTTTGTTTGGGGTCATGTTTTGAAAAATCGCAATCATATCTAGACATGTCACATAAACTCACAGATTCAGCAAAAGGCGAATGGAACGTAGAAGGGTAAATCTCACTTCTTTTGAATCTCTTATTTCTGGTTTGAGGGCAGACTGTGGGTATGTCTACACAGCAAATTAAAACCTGCAACTGGCCCGTGCCAGCTGACTTGAGTTCACAGGGCATGGGCTGCTGGCTGTTTCATTGCTGGATAGACTTCTGGGCTCAGGCTCACCCTGCAAAGGGGGAAGGTCCCAGAGCTCGGGCTCCAGCATGAGCCCAGAAATCTACAGAGCAATGAACCAACCCTGCAGTCCGAGTCTTGTGAGCCCAAGTCGGCTGGCACAGGCCAGCTGCGGGTTTTTCATTGCTGTATAGACATATCCTATGAGATTGTAATGAAGTTAGGAAATGGCACCGTTTAAATCAATCTTTGTCAGATGAATGAGTAAATGTCTGCTTAATTGTCCTCCTCTCAATCTTTATCTCTCAGGAGGCTTTTATCATAATGAGAGTGTTAATTCTATTACATTAAATGTTTAAGAAGTTCTTATTTTCATCTTTTGTGAGGTGTAAGTTTTTGATTGACTGCTCAATGACCAGACTTTCCTTATTCTCCACTATAATAGGACTGTGAAAAAGAAAAGAAGTGGAATAGCCGGCCAATTAAATTACACAATAATGAGAAGTTTAGGCCAAAGAAGAGTACATTTTGGAAGTTTACAAATTACTGAAACATATGGATTTTCCATGTTTGTGACAGATTGGATTGAAAACAAAAAATGGCACATGAATCTATTAACATGACAGCCCAATAAAAAGGTAGAGAAAAGAAGTTAAGCATATAAGAATACATCAAAGTAATTTGAAGTGATCAGAGCCAAATCCACAAAGGAATTCTTCCCCTCACAAATAAGATAAAATACCCTAAAAAAATATTGCACATTTATTTCTATTTTCAACTCTCTGCTGGTTACATCTTCTAGTATTTCACAAAGGTTTTCACTGCTGTATCTTCTAAATCTCAGCTGTCTCCAAGGTAGAGGTGTGGGTCATACAAACAAGATTCAATTCATGACAATGGGTTGCAGTTAACATAACTGATCTTGTGACCTTGTTCCTCCTCCTGCTGTAATGCTCCAGTCTTGCTTTGCTAATGAAAGAGCAGCTTTTACCATCTAAAATGTGCCAGTGAAAAGTGATATGTTTATCAATAAGGAACAATATAGTCATACGTAACCTTGCTTGTTAAGGGTCCTGCGTTAGATCACACTTCCAATTGCATTGCTTGATCCAGTAACCCACAGGAGGGCTAATTTGTTGAGAATATAATGAAAAGGGGACAGGAGGGCTCTCTTTTCAGGGTAGAGTAGAATACCAAAGGTTTGAGGAGGTGGTTTTTGTCATTCGCTGTTTATAATGTCTCTTGTGGACAATGTGCTAGCCATATGCTATACTTAACTAAGACTCTAAAGGGATCATTATTTTTTACCTGTTGTAAGTAAAATAAAATGTCACCTCATCTGAAAGCGTCTTAAAAGCTTGGGTATATTTATATGATCTCTGCAGATACCAAGAAACTTAGAACTGCCTTGTTAGCTAATTTATACAGCAATTTATATAGAAAAAAATATTGGTCCAGTCCCCAGATCTCACCAAACTGTGCCAAGTGAGATGAAAACAAAGGGGCTATAAACTGAGTTTTCTGCTCTCTGATTGTTGGTCCAAATGGGGGTTGAAATGGCCCCTGGCCTACTAGAGCAGGCTAAGGGCAGCTCTAAGTTATGATGCCCAGAGAGATCCTTAGGAGCTGGCTGGTTATCACACTGGCTCTTCCCCCCAGCTATTCCTCTGGCTCACCCTGGAATGTCCCCAGTGCCAGCCACCTCTATGCCACCCACCCTTCTGCTATCTCAAGGCATTCACCAGCTGCCTGTTAGAACAGCTCTCCACCCCTTTAGCACTGCCAGAACAACATAAAGGAGACAGAGCTGGGGCCAAAAGATGATGCATCATATTGCAGAATACTTTCAAACTAATAAATGCTTTGAACAAATATAGCACCTTTTATTGGAGGATCTTAGAGGACTTTGCAAAGATAAGCAAAGTATTTTTCTTCCAAGGTAGGAAATACCTAAGCTCATGGTTCTAAGCCACTGAGTCCATCAAGGGGTCTCTCACATCAGCCCCTGAGGGGGAATATATGTGATTGTCCACCCAGCACCACCTCTGCTCCAACAGCGGGTACCTTTTTGACTGTAGTCCATGAAGAAGCACTCTTGGATGGTGCAACCAGTTCCCCAGCTGTGCAGCAATTTGTCTTTCTTGATGACTAATTTGCTTCTCTCACCACGGATTAATTCTTCTTCACCATAGCATTACTTTCATTGAAGTTATTTGAAATAACAGGTAAAACTTTTTGTGAGCTAGCTTTGTTAGCAACTGCATAGCCCGCAGCCGGTGACACTTTAGGGCCTCAAGCCCCACAGTTCCTGTTGCATCTGAGAGATTCCGTTGACTCTTGTTCTTAGTGTTTGTGAACTTTGTGTGTTTTTGTCATATTGTCTATTTATCTCTCTGTTACTATCCACTTTGGTCTTAGAGGAATGAAGAAGAAACCTTGTATCCTGTGTCTTGGAACAGATCACAAAGGGCTCCCTTGTAAGTTCTGCTAACAAAGACCTCAAGTCCTCCTAGCATCTTGGAAAGATTCTGCCAAAGGACATGCAAATTCCAATTTAAAATATTTTGTGATATAGTACAAAAGGGCCAAATGAAGATCCTTTTATGTATTCCTCCCAAAAACTGCTTGGATACCCTCTTCACCTGGGCTATAAACATCTCACAGAGTTCATTTGGCATCTACAAGTATTATTCAAAAAACTCTGCTTAGAAGATTCTGTAGTCTCCAACAGAAGCATGTCAATCTGCTGTCTGATGGCATCTCTCATTATTAGTCTGGTGGCTCATGACTCCAGTGACATATCAAGAACATTCAACATAAGAGAAGATTGCAACTGAAACAAACTCAGTCTTTTCATGTAGGAGGTTTGCATGGAGTCCTCTGCATATATTCCCTAAGGGTATGTCTACTTTAGGACTATAGCGGCATAGCTATATCACCATAGCTATGATGATATAACTGTAGCTAGGTTAATGGACCTTCTTCCATTGACCTACCGGTGACTACACTGGGCTTGGGGATTAGGTCAGCATAGCTACATCAACTGAGGTGTGGATTTTTCACACCCCTGACCAACATAGCTATGTCAACCTAAATTTTAAGTGTAGACCAGGTCTAAGTAATATAGGCTATATTTGACCTGAAGACAACAATCAAAATAGAGTCTGTCAGTATTACCAGGCTAGGGAAGATTAAAATCCTCTACCCACAGGAAAATTTCATTGGTTGGTTGGTTCAGGTTAATGGTTTTTGGAGAGTGGGGTGTTTCACTTTTTCCTGCCTCTCTCATTATGTTGCCATTGTATTATAGAGATATTCCTGAGTCTCCTACTTTCCAAGCATGTGTAATCTCCTAAATATTAATCTTTGGAGAAGAAAAAATGATTTACCTGTAATTGCTGTTCTTGGAAAACCATGGTATATGCCAGTGGTTCTCAAACTAGGGCCGCCGCTTGTTCAGGGAAAGCCCCTGGCGGACCAGGCCAGTTTGTTTACCTGCCGCATCCGCAGGTTCGGCCGATTGTGGCTCCCACTGGCCACGGTTTGCTGCTCCAGACCAATGGGAGCAGGAAGTGGCGCAGGCTGAGGGACGTACTGGCCGCCACTTCCCACCGCCCCCATTGGCCTGGAGCAGCAAACCGTGGCCAATGAGAGCCACGATCGGCCGAACCTGCAGATGCGGCAGGTAAACAAACTGGCCTGGTCTGCCAAGGGCTTTCCCTGACCAAGTGGCGGCCCTAGTTTGAGAACCACTGGTCTATGCTACAGTAGATGAACATCCACCCACCTTTCTCACCAAAGAAAGGAGAGCTCTGTAATCTTTTTTACCAATACATTATTAAATTTCATTTTTGGAGCTAAGAGGAAGGATTTTCATTTCCTATCTGAAAAGAATGGGTAGCTGGAGCACCAGTAAATTGTCTTTGTTATGCTGTAGTGGCTAGTTGCTTGGCCAAATAGCTCACAGGAGGTGTCCCATCTTAGTTGCGGGCAGAAGCATATAATAATGATGACCTGTTACTACATACATCTTCAGATCACTTTCTGCCTATGCCCATCTAAAAGACAAGGAACCTGACACAGAGGGAAAATAAGTGATTTGCCCAGAACAGTCAGTGGCAGAGTCACTTATACAATCTGAGCTTTCTAACCCCCAGTCCCTTTTCCGAACACTGCACCACACTATCCTCATGTAGATGTTCCTTGAATTCTTTATTCATAAATAATGTTAGTTAGATGCTTACTGAATACTCAATTGTGTTTTTCATGGACTAAAGTGAGGAATATTCTTTCTCCAAGGCAAAGCTGATAAAGAATGCAAAAAGGCAGTGCATCTCAATTCTCTGTCACTGCTGGCTTCTTGAACATGAGCTGACACGCACCATGGACTTTGAAGATGCAATGATTGAATCTGTATAGAGTTTACAGGGAGAAAAAACCTTGGAATTCTATCATCAAACATTGTCCTCAGTAGTGATTAATACAGGACATTAGAACTCACCCTGGGTAATATCTCATGGATAAATGTGTTAAAATAGTTATTGCTCTAAAATGCATTTTACAGGAATTTTGTTAATAAATATTACTAGAACATAGAAAACAATGTCAAAGGACAGTGTAATTGTACAGTGTATAATCTAATCGATGCAGAGTGACAGGAAAGGCAAAAGTTTGCCTTAGGATAAAATTTTCCCACTAAACTGAATAAATAATAGAAGATCCAAAAACAGAAATGAAAATTGGAACATTGCTTACGATACATATTTTATTTATATTCAAATACTCTCAATAAGGCTAATACACACAATATTTTCAGAAACATCTGTTTCTCCCACCCATTCTCCATTGCTATTTTGTTATCATCCATATAATCAGTAATTGTAATTATTTCCATTATTGTGTGCTCAGCTAAGAGTTTAGTTTCAGTAGATTAGATTGAATCTAGTTTGCTTTCATTATTTTCTATTTGTTCCACTTATTGCAAATTGTTCTCCTTCTTGTAATTATTTTCCATTAAGCCCTTTGAATTCCATGAATCCTTTCTCAAAACACTCAGCAATGCACATTTAGAAACTAAATCCACTTTCATCAATATCCACATTCTTGTATTTTCACCATTAGATACATAGTGTAAACCTTACACAGGTTTGACTCCTTTGTCTTGTAAGCTGGTAAATGAAAACTGCTTTCCTCTGCCAGCATTCTGTGGCTATGGGCTCATCTGCCCTTGAGATGCAGCTGCCCCAGTGAATGAAAAGAGGCTCTTTGGAATCATACCTTGTGGTCTGTTGTTCTCTGATCCACTGTGGTTCGGCTGCCACTGATCTCTGAGATGACACCGCGTTTCTTAACCTCCTCAGTGTAAGAAAGGACAAGGTCAGACTGCTCAAGTTAGGGAAATCTGGTAGTTTCAAGAGAGACATTTGAAATACTTTGTTTGCCCTGGCATTGGTAATTCAATTTGACCTGCCATCATGGCTGGTGTTATTGCAAACTCAGCAAAAGGCAATATTCTTCCTCAAGATGGGAGGGTATCTCATGTACCCTTTCCTTACTAAAGCTCTAGGCCATCCAGCAACCTTAGAAAGTGGCCTCATTGGGTCTGCCCCCTTTCACTAGGCTGTGTGCGATATATGGGCCTGTTTTGCCCATGTGGAGTCTGTTATATATTCACTTTCTATCCACTAGTAACTGAGTGTCTTCATTGTAGGATGCCTCGAGGGAACAAGCATATGGTGGGCCCACTGCTAGCCACATTTTTTTTCCCATGGTGGTTCAGCACTGGGTTATTGAAAGTAGCAAGCAGAAGAGGTTATATGACTTCTATCTGCCTCAGCTTACCCATCTATAAAATAGGTATATAGATAAATATTGATTATACAGCCATAGGCGCCAACTCTGTGGGGCACCCACAGAGAAAAATTAGCGAGTGCTCTGCACCCCCTGGCAGTCAAGCTTCCCCCTCCTTCTCCCCTCCCCGAGCATGTCACATTCCCACTCCTCCCTCTCCCTCCCAGCACTTCCTGCCCCCCTGTCGCCTAACAGCAGTTTGGCAGCACTTAGGACTTTCCAGGAGTGAGGGGGAAGACCAGGGACATGGCACGCTCAGGGGAGGAGGCGGAGAAGAGGCAGGGCGGGGCGGGGACTTGGGGGAAAGGGAGTGGAATGGGGCGGGAAGGGGGTGGGGCTGGGGTGGGAAAAGGCAGGGTGGGATGGTGACTTTGGGGAAGGGGTGGAATGGGTGGGGCGGGGCAGGGGCAGGAAGAGGCAAGGCAGGGGTGGAGTCGGGGGGGGGGGTCGAGCACCAACGAGTAGAGGGGAAATCAGTGCCTATGTATAAAGCTGTCTTAAGGGACCTCCAAAATATTCAGGTAGCTGGAATTTTGGGAACCCTACTTCAGTTTCTCTATGAATTTTGGACTTGGGAATAAAATAAAATTTTGGATAATCAGAAACACAAATAATTACGGTTTGAATAACTATTGTTTTGCCTGTAAAATAATTACCTTCATCATGGAGTGAGTATCCAACTTAATTAGGCCCCAATACTGCAAACACTTGTACATGTGCTGCACTTTGTCTCCTTGAAGGATCTCGGGCTTTTCACAGTGTTAACTATGTGTGTGGGTCTTTGCAGGATTGAGGCCATAGTTGATGTCTGTAAAGTATTTTGAGATTCTCAGATGAAGCCACTGAATTCCTTTATAATATCATCATCATCATCATCAATTTTTATTAAAATATATGAATGTGGATACATATTTTCTTCTACCAGTTTGAGATGTATTATTGGTTGTACTGGGATTCCCCACATTAAACATAGGGAATATCTCTGAAACCAGAAACTTTCAGAGCAGAAGAAACTTTTTAACACATAACCCCTCTGCTTGTTTAAAAAAAGAATATTACTATGGTTTTCACCTATCCTTCTCCCATTGCTTCCTTGAAGAGTAACTTAATTTTTAATAATATTTTAAATGACTGTAGCTGTTCATCTAAAAATTGAACTTGCCAGCATTGGACTTCACATTTGTATAGCGCCTAGCACACTGTGGTCACAGAAATAATCAATAAATAATAGTAATAATATATCAAGGAACTGGCAAGCATGTGCTAATAAGATCAAGTCACTACTATGTTGATCTAGGAACAGCTGTCCCTTATTCCCACATAATTTTAACAATAATTATTTATTTGTTGGAAGCAACTTCAACAAGAAAATGTGATTTAAAAAAAATATATTATTATTATTTTTTGCAAAGCATGATATCAGATTGCAATAAAACTGTGGTAGAAGAGAAAAGTGTTTGGCCAATGTTGTTTCCAGGGACCAGATATAAACATATTAACCTAGGAGTTTTCAAAGTGACACAGAACAGCATGAGGTGGGCTAATTTACAAGTGTGAGTTTATAAAGAAGGATTTTCAATTTCTGTCCCATAAACGGTGCCACTTGGCAAAAAATCAGAATAGATTAGAAAGGATGGGAGGGAATGTATAAATTTCCATATATCTTTAAAGGGGAGGAAAGGGCAATTTAACTTTGAGAGTGCTCTAAGAGGGTTAATTCAGGAGAAACTCTGCAATTTATTCTTACTCTCAGTAATGTTGGACCTTAGGGCTTGATGTAATGGAATGTGATTTAGAGTTCTGAATGTGCTAATTTTGTAATTCAGGTGTCCTGTGGAGAGGCTGTGTTCATGCCAGCTGTCTGGGGAATTAAATGCAGCTGATTTGTGTTGGGGAAAATGTGTAGTTTTCTTCAGGCCTAAACTGTTGTAAAATTTAAACCAATCTGTTTTTCTCCCTATTTAATTCAAAGTAGGGGATACAGGTAGGCCCGAGGGGAATCACTGAGTGCTTCCACCATACTTGTTGGTATTTTACATAGAAAATTCGGAAGTTGTGCTTTTGCTAACATATAATACGATCTCCATGAAAGCTGGAGATCTCGTTATTACATTAATCTTGTTTTCCGCTTTGTTTTTCCCCTGGTTTCTATGTACTGTATTAACTTGGACCCTCCACACAGACTCACTTTTTTCCCCCAAATAAAAACTTGCTACATTTTTAACACTGACTTTGGGGCATATTGTGAGCATGAAGCATTGCAGGGGCTAAAGATTAATTTTTCATAACAAACCCTTGTGTTAAATATTAATTTAATTTGTTTCCAGGAGAGATTCCTGAGGTCGGCAATTGGCTTCTAATGATGATTTGTACTGAAGAGTGGTTGTTATAGAAAGGTGAGCTATATGTGGCTCCTACAGAAGATGATGTGCTCAAACATTAGCTTCACAAACAAAGTTCAGTTTGCTAGATGAATTGTGTAACATTGTGTGAGGTTATTTTTATTTTATTTATTTTGAAATATTGCAAAATGTAGTTCTTAGAAATATTGAACTAATGGCGCTCCAGTGAAGCTAAACTGATTTCCACCAGCTGAAGAACTGGCCTTTCATACCTGTAAAGGGAAGTGACACCCCATCACTGGTTGTTTTACAAATTACTATGAAAATAGATAGACAAGGGGATAAGGCAATATCTTTTATTGGTCCAATTTCTGTTGGTGAGAGACAAGCTTTTGAGCTACACAGAGCTCTTCTTCCGGTCTGGCAAAGGTACTCAGGGCTGGTCTACACTACAGATTTAGGTCAACGTAAGGCAGCTTATGTCGACCTAACTCTGTCTACACTAAAGTAACTCACCTACTACACCGACTTAATAACTCCACCTCCGCGAGATGTGTAGCGCTTAGGTCGATGTAGTAAGGTTGACTCGGTGTCAGTGTAGACCCTGCACTGCTTACATCGAGTGTTGCCTTTCAGAAGCCATCCCACAATGCCCCACACTGACAGCTAACTCGGTGCAAGCACTCCCGGTGAGGACTTGCACTGCCAACACAAGGAGCATAGTATGGACATGTAAAACTGATTCAATTACTGCACTGTGCATCTACATAATTTAGGATGACTTAATTTTGTAATGTAGACTTGCCCTCAGAGTATCACAGCTAAATACAAGATGGAACAGATAGTTTAGCATAAGTAGTTAGCACATATTCTAAGTAATCATTCAACATGAAGTGGCTCATTAACACCCCAATAGCATAGGACAAAAAGGGGGGTTAGAGGGTTACTAATTGTAATAAATCTAGTGTCTGTGTTCAGTCCGTGATTTTTAGAGTCTAGAAAAGTTATGGATTTAAGCTCCCAGACTCATCTTTTGAAAGTGTTATGCAGGTTTCCTTTGAGGATGAGGATTACTTAGAGGAAAAAGTGTTCACCCACAGGTGATATGGTGTTTTTTGTCTTTTATCATTTTCCTGTGTCAGTTCATTCAACAGCATAGTGATTGTCTGGTTTCACCCACATAGCTGTTATTGAGACATTTAATGCACTGAAGGAGGCACACCACATGCTGTGATAGGCATGTGTACAACCCATGGATCTTGAAAGCTGTGTTTTGAGGTATGTTGATCATTAGAGCAGTGGAGATGTGTCTGCAGGATTTGCATCTGTTGTTCTGGCAGGATCTGGTGCTGCTTTGAGTTGGTGTGTCCTGGTCTGTGGGAAGCTTGATCGCATTATCCCACCATAACACCTTGCCTGATAGGTGAAACTGGTTAACTTTCTCCAAACCAAAACAATGACATTACCTTGACTGGTTTCCTTTCTAAAACAGCTGCCCGGGAAAACATTTTTGAAGAGGATGGTGCAAGAAGGGAGTTGAAGTCACCTTTTTATTTAGGAGAATAGTTTAACATATTCCATCAAGCGTGCTGCATTTTGAAATACAATGGAGGCCCCTTAAATACAAAATGTTGATGTATGGTGAAAAAAATCTCTCATGCTTTTATTCCCTCATTGATATCCATAGTGATTTTACCATATGTTGCCTTTATGGAGATAAGTATAGGTAATATATTATTTTTACAGATCCGTTCATGTAAACAAAATGAGAGAGGCAGAAACCTCACAGAAGGTAATTACACCAAAGCTTCACCAGAATAGCTGGGTCTTCCTACTGTGGGTATAGAAATTTGTCTGTTCAGCTCACCACAGCCTGAGGACATCAGATCCAACATTCTACATATCCACATACTTTCACACAGGACCAGTCTATACTCATTGACTTTGCTAGTGGTGGGAAGTTATTTTTGCAATATGAAGGAACTATGAAGGCTGAACCATATGGAAGAATTGGATTGCCTTATGTTTCTTGAGGTAATGTTAAAACGAGTGTTTAGGTTTATTCATATAGCAGATCTGACACTGATTATATTTCACTAATTTCTTCACTTTCTGTCATGTTTTTAATCATGTCATTGTTTCCCTATACAATAATTTAGAGGACATCAGGCTACATGTGATTTGAATAAGTAGGTATTCTCTGCTAACACTCATCAGACAAAAGTTGGTTACTGAGTAGGCAATGCCTGACACAGTATAATACAGGCAGCTAGTTTCATAATGGATCAAACAAAACACGAACGTTGCCCTTAATGGAAATCAAAATGGTTTAAAATTGCAAATGCATTTTTTTAATCAGACTAAGCATGAATTCAATCAATGATTGGTGTCTGACATGACTCAGCTTCGGAACTGTATTTATTGATTCATTTAGTTCCTGCCCTTATTCTTGTTCAAAGCACAACAACTTTGCAGCAACTCACTCATTTCCTTTCATACCTCCTGTTATTGTGAAGCTGAATTTTAATTAAAAATTATCTGAATTTAATTCCAAACTGTTTGCTTCTTCCATCTTTGTTAAAGTGTCCAGTGAGAGAGATGGAAAGGATCATCCTTGACTGTCCATTTGTACATTTCTCCCACATATGGCTCCAAACTTTCTTCCACGTAGCTCTTTAGGAATTAAGGCTCCTGAATTAAGATGTAAAGTCACTCACTGACATCTTCTCAAGATCCTATTCTAGCAGCCGCCGAGTTGCCTATAAGAAATAAGTCAACAAATAATAGCTAAGTTTGAAGGGCAGTCAGAAATTGCTGACAGTATCATTTAGTTAAAAAAAAAACAACCATGAATTATTTGGACCTTTCAAGTTGTGCATCTAGGACCTGATTGAAAATCTATTGAAGTCACTGGAAAGATTCCCATTGACTTCAATCGGCTTTAGGTATTATCACTGTTTTGATTAGACTCTATATGCATTTTTTTTGTACGATTGCAGTTGTGTCACTTTGTGCTGTGGTCCTATCAGATCTCACAAACTAATGGAATTCCAGTGCTTAATCACCCTGACAGAAAGTTTTTCCTAATGTCCACCGTAAACCTCCCTTGCTGCAATTTAAGCCCATTGCTTCTTGTCCTATCCTCAGAGGTTAATGGAGTCAAACTAATGGTTGACCAGGAGTCCTCCAAGGACTACATTACAGATAGTAATGAGGAGTCCGGTGTCACCTTAAAGACTAACAGCATAAGTCCAAATAAATCTGTTTAGTCTTTAAAGTGCCACTGGATTCCTCATTGGTTTTGTGGATACAGACTAACACGGCTAGCCCTCTGATCATAGGTGCTGACTCCGTGGGTGCTTCGGGGCTGGAGCACCCAAGGGGAAAAATTGGTGGGTGTTCTGCACCCACTGGCAGCTCCCCACCCTGCCTCCCCACCCCAGCTCACCTCCGCCTCCACGTCCTGCTTCGCCCCACTCCCTCCAAGCGCTCGCGCCACGAAACAGCTGTTTCACGCAGCAAGAGCTGGGAGGGGGGAGGAGGAGGAGGAACACAGCGCGCGCGGGGAAGAGGCAGGGCTGGGATTTGGGGAGGGGGTCCAATGGGGCAGGGAGGGGGCGGAGTCAGGGCGGGGGGGGCATGAGCACCCACCGGCACCAAGGAAAGTTGGCGCCTGTGCCTCTGATACATTACAGATAGTGGTATTGGTTATTCAATAGGTGACACTCTGCACACCTGCTTATCAATGAAGTCATGCCACAACAAGATGTTCAGGATGCTGTGCTACTGTAGTATGTGAACCTCAGCACTGACTGTTTGTCACTAAAGATCTCTGGGCACTTTGTACAACAGTTGTGGTATGAATTCTAGTGTTCTGATCAAATACAAATCGGCTATTACATTCTGCCTACCTAAAATTTCCCCTGCTGCTTCAGCTGAAGATTATTCTTCATACTTCACTAAATGTTTGTATAGTGTTACTGAGCTCCTGCATTTCACTCCAGAGGTAGCTTCATTTCAGTTGTAATTAAGCATTCCTCAGCTGTTGTGGGGATTAATTAAATATTGTATGTAAAGCATGGCTGATATCCTAGATGAAAGTTGCTTCAGAAGTGCAAGCTGATGTTTATCTTATTTTAAGAACAATGTTGGGTGGGATGTCATGACAAAACAATCTGGTAACTGAAAGGGGTGAGTTCATCAGGACATAATTAGGTTAGTTTCCTCAGCTGCTGATCAGTTTGCAGGTTTAATCCGAGCCATTTCATAAGAGCTAACGTGTTTTGCCTTGAGCTAGAATCTTACTGTCCCAACTAATGATCACACCCAGAGGTTATTAATATTTGGCAACAAGTCTAGTTTTATTCAGTGACAGTAGTAGAGCTTAACCTTATTTGAGCCCTTTCTTTTTCTTTTGGGAAATTAATTTTAAATGATGCAGCTGGACTGAAGAATGGAGAATTTAATTTTATCCTCACTGTAGGATGGGAGAGAATGCATATTTATAACATGAATGGCAGACTTTTCATTCTCTCGCTCGCATACTTTGCTTACTTACTATCTGCTGCAAAACTCCATACTCTATGTAACAAATTTTCTAGAGTTCCTTTAATTGTGGCATTCTGCAATTAATGCTCTAGTCATATGTGGTAGAGGTTTAACACAGGAATATTCTAATAGTTTAGACTACATTTCTCAATTTTCTCGCACTGTGGTACAACCAGGTGAAATGCTAGTGGATATTTTATTTCATATTCATCCTGTCCTCATTCTGGCTTAGCTGAAAAGTGTTCTGCAAGCTTTTCTACAGTGGTTCATATATTGATTTTTGTTATGTGTATATGTGACCATGAGAGCCCATAATGCCAACTGGCAAAGGCCCCACCGCTCTGTACTGTAATTCATATCAGGCCTGATACACTCATTGCCCCAACACACTGTTGCCAAAATATATATCTCAAAGGTGTCATGCAAGGTACCATATGTAAATTGGGAACACGTTCGTCCTGCAAATCATTGCATGATATATATTCAGGTTCTATGCAAAGAGTTATAGATGTAACAGGAAATATGTTCTTAAAATGTGTTTGGGAGACACAGCATGAACCCAGCCTGCCCTAGAAAAAGGAACATGTATTTACCTGTCTGCCCAGCTTGGTTACAGGCAGTGGACAATGGAAGTACATTTGCAAATAATGTCAACAAAGCCATCAAGCTTAATGAGCGAGGGAGAAGACTGTTTAGCAATCATACTAGGGGACAGGATCTGCACCCCAGGAAAGCCTCCCGGCTCTTGAAACAGAAACAATAGACCTTTGGTAATATAAGTGGGGGCAAAAAGACATTTGAGTTATCCAGTACTGCGGGGATGATAAGGTACAGTACCCTTTCAGCCTAGGAAAGCTGGATCCTACTGGCCTGAAAGCAAAGAACTGAGGGAAACTTGATGAGAGAAACCTGCTTAGACAAAGATTGTAACTTGCTGAAATTAAGTTTTAGTCACGAGAAAGCATGTTTTGTTTTGTTTTGTTTTGTTTGTAACCCGACCTGTCTTTTATTCTTGCTTAGTATCACTTAAATCTCTATTCTGTGTTAATAAATAGATTCTTGTTTTATTACAAAACCATCCCAGTGCTGTGTATTAGAGAGGAATGAGAGTCCTCAGCTAAACCAACAGGCTTGTGTATGTTCCATCTGTTTGGAGACAGCCAAATTGATCATTTCTGTAAGTACCACAGTGAGAGGGACTGGACACTGCAGTGAGATGTCTCCAGGGGACTCAGGAATTGGGGTTCACTGTTTGTTACCTGCAAGGCAAGGTTTGGACTGACAGAATCCTGAAGAATTTGTTGGCAAGGCAGACAGGCTGGTGTGTCAGGGAGCTGACGTACAGCTTAGCGACAGCAAAACTCTCACTTGCTGAGACAAAGAGGGGTAACACAGTGGCTCACAATTCTGGGTGTCCTGAGCACAGTGTCACAGTACGTAACACAGATAATGATCCTGACCTCCTTGTTGACATGCTTTGAGATCTGCTGATGAAAATTGCTATATAAGACAAAAGTATTGTTAATGTTATTAGCAGCCCACTGTGAATCTTTGTCTCCTTCTAGTGGCTGAACCACATATACAGGTTCATGAGTTTGCTACTGCATAAGAGCTAATGGTCCTAGTTCTTTAGTTTAGGCAGTAATGGTTGATGGTTTTAGATCCAGAGGCCCCAGGTTTAATTCCTACAGACAACCCAACCAACGGTTAATTGTATGATTATACTGATTTATAATTGTTTTGTTAAGTAGTACTGTTGGAGCAACGCCATCCACATGTATGTATCTGTCCCTTAGATGGAATCTGCATGTGATTTTAATATATGGCACTTGTACTGTCTCTGTGCTGTTATGTTTGTGTTTTCCACAAATGTATAGTAGAAAGAACATTCCCTAATAGAAATGAGAACAAAAAAATCACACCTATTTATGGCTATTACAATCCGTCAGACAATCCAAAATGTACCTGTTGAAATTATCTGCTTCACTTGTTGGTGAGATGACAAAAATCCTCTCTGACTACCCTTAATACCTCCCCCGCATCAAATTTAAACTTCTCCTCCCCTTCAAGGTCTTGCACACACCTGCCCAACCCTCCAACTCAGATCTTGTTCCTTGATTTTTGTTCACGCCCACCTTATTCTCCTTCCCTCTGGCCTCTGTTTTCTTCTCTCCACTCCTGTCTTTGTGCCTTTTTCTATGATGTCTCTTTCAATCAATGCCTTCTTCAGTCCCAATTCTGTTGAACCAGGCCATCACCCTGGCTCAGCAGTTAAATGGGCTAGGAATGCAGAAATTGTACTTTTCCAACGATCGGAGGCAGGGAGACAGGACCAAAAGGGGCAAGGTTGGGGACACAAGAATGTAGGATTTGCCATGCTGATCAGATTAGTGTCCTGTATAGTCTAGGATAGGCCAACAGTGGCCAGCACCAGATGCTCTGCTCTCCAGACATGCAGGGGGACTGTGCTGCAGTGCCTACTCCTAAACGGATATACCAGTAGGTGCAGTCCCTCTGTATACCAGGAAGCTCCCGGCACTCCTCCTGGGACAAAGGAGATCTGCATAGCCCTGGACTGAGTGCTGTATACCCACAATCAAACCCTTCATGCTTAGTTTAGGTAGCAGGAGCCCAAAGCAAGAAATGAGCTTTCATCCCTGCTGGCAGAGGGGTGTGTGTGTGTTAGAATGCAGTGAATGTATGGTGTTTACCAGCTCTCTCCAGCTCAGCCTCTTCTCTTGGGTAATACATTGAGCCAATGTAACATTCCATTCTATCCTGCCATGGCACAATTTACTGTGTCAACAATCAATACAAAATAATGATTTGAGGAACAGGTTGTTGCTATTGATTAGAACACTTTCTGCTGTATGCCACCTTCTAATTCATGGTAGTGTAGTGGGGAGAAATGCTTTGTTATTTACTGATCTTTCTGCCTACTTTTACAATATGTGTCCACAAAACATGCAGGCATTCTGAACTGACCCCAATTTTTTTCTCGATGAGTACAGGATTTTGATCAGAACTAAAAATGTCTTTAAAAGTCTATAAAATATGTATAGGAGCATTAAAATGACAAGTTTCCAGGATGTCATTTTATTACTATGGTACATCAATCCAGGACATGCCTGTTATGTTATATAACTGTTGAGCTGATCCTAGTTGATGATGGTGATGTTTTGTTCAAAAGCATTTTGGATTTAGAATAATAACCACAGAACAAATCTTGATGAGAAGACAATGCCAGCAAAAGAAAATGCGGCATATCTGTAACAGCAAAGCTGTGTGCAGCTGTGTTATTCACACTTAGAAAGGCAATCTCTCTGAAAATCCTGCATACCAATCTGGAGAAGAGCACCATAGGCCTGATCCAAAAGCTATTAAAGTCAATGGAAAGGGTCCCATTGATTTGAATGGGCTATGGATCAGGCCCTAATTGCACTGATGTTCCTTTTACTAGAGTGCCTATTTATAATGGAGCTCAGCAGTGCTTTTGTTTGGTTTCTCCCCTCTATTCCAGGTATTATTTTCTCTCACTCTGTATTTCTGTGAAACACAGATTGTCAGGGAGGAAGGGGAGAAAACACAACCCTTCAAACTGCAGTGATCTGCTGTAGACATCTCTCTAATGTTCTTGGCTGAGCCACAGTGAACAAGATGATGATGATCATCATGTAAAAGTAGTTAATAAAAGCAAAAGTGAAGTGGCATTTCAAGCTTGATTTGGCAATAAACGTCCTCATGCATGAATGTCTCACTCTGGTGAGAGAGAGAACCAAAAATACCCATGAAATAGGAAACTATGGAATATCAGATGGAGCAAGAGTTCAGAGGAAAAAGTCTTCAGACAATCAATGAGGTAGGCACATTTAGCCATAAAAATTTAAAGAAACCAAAACAAATTTCATAGGCACAATGGGTTTATTGATGTTTTCTAGAACTTTTTTCTCTAAAAAGTGTAAAAAATAAATGGTAAGAGAAAACAACCCAGATTTTTTTTTTTTTTTAAGGATGGCTGGAGATGTTAGCCATTTCCTTCCCTGCCAGACAGCACCCATGTTGGATTTGCCCACCTGCCATGGACAGGAGTAGGGCATGAGCTGTGGGAAATGCAAATGTTCCAGGCCTGTTCCCCATGATAGGAACTAGGATTTTCGTCAAAATCCCAGTGTTTGAAATGCCATGTTCTTGCCTTGACCAGAAAGCTAGCATCCACCAGTACCTGGCTCCTTTGGCAGTCTCCCAGCTTCTGTAGTGGGATGGAATTGTCCCATGGTAGCTACTGGCTATTTGAGCATACAGAGGGAAAGCTGGCTATATGTTAACTAAACATTTAAGCCAAACATACAGCTAGAAAATGCTAAGTAAAGCTGGAAGGGAGAGGTGTTTAAGGATGGCAGCTTTCTTCCCTCTCCCGACCCTCCATCCTCTTGTGAAATTTTAAATTGAATTTGCGTGACATATTGTCCTTCACTCACTTGATAAACAATGTGGCCCAGATCTTTAAACGGGGAGAGGGGGGCAGATCCTCAGTAGACTGAGCTCCATTGAAATGAATGGATCTGTGTCAGTTAATACCAGATGAGGATCTGGCCCCATGTGTGTAATTCCTACTCTGGAAAAAAAAGCATTTACTTAAAACACTGGAATCAATCCATCCAACTCACTGGTTGTCACGAGCAGTACAGTTTAATTCTGAAAAGAGAGAACAACAGAGCTAGCACAGAAAAGTGGTTTATTGAAGTCTTGACAAAGAACCCCGCACACACTCTGTCCACCAGTTACTCATTTGGCCGGTTTCAATCCACATCTTGCAATAACTGATATTTAACTATGCTAAGATGATTATTCCAAAGTGTTTGTACCCATCAGGTTACATGTGATGCTGAAATTAACTGTGTACAAAAAAACCCCAGAAGATCCAAAAAGTGGGCTATACATGCTGTCAACCTGCACTTAGCAGCATGACCTTTTGGGCTACCAGGGTCCCCATGGAGATCCAGCATTCTCATCTGTAGGAAAGTTGGAGAAGGCAGGCAGGCAAATAACCCCAGAGATTACAGAAGCTCAACACTATGCCAGGAAAAGGAGTTGTACTGTCCCTGTAATAACTGAGGAAAAGTCCTTCTCTCCCACAGTGGTGCTGTTGCTCTTAGTGAGGAAGGAGGCAGTAGCTGGTGCTCTTCAATGTTTTCAGAGTCCTATCAGTGTTGTGATCTGTTTTTAATGATGTAAAACAAGAAACAGTGGAAGGACTTACTATTTAATTGACATGATACAATTTTCCCAATTCACTCCCATTAGTGTATAATACCATATAGTGAGGTCAGGTTAAAAATCATGTATCTTAAAAAGCAATTGTTCACATGACTAATAACACTGCAGCAGATATTAAAGGGAAAGCAAAACAGATTTACTTTGCACTGTTTCTCCTGTTTGTTTACTTTTTCATTTCTCTCTGCTTTAATGGAATAATCAAGTTCACATTTATTTATAGTCAGTTTCCTGTGCACTTGATATAGTATCTTTTTTAGAAAACATTTCTGTGCCTGTGCATGTTCTGATGAAAAATCACTGGCTTTTTAGGTTCAGTATCTCTTCTGTTGACACCTGAAACTGGAAAATCCTATTTGATTTCAAAAAGCATAGCAATACAATATTTAGATTAATTTAGTTAACATTTCAGTGATTTTATTCCCAGTGACACAAAGGCAAATAAAGGGGCCATGGTGAAACCTATATAGTTAATGTGTTTTTTGTTTGATCTTGGTCCTGGATATATTAGTTTCTTCTGATGTTTGAGTGGCATTTATTTGTTAGGTTGAAGGGTCAGAGAGAAAGTTGTGCATTGACCTGAAAAAATGTGCAGTGCTATCATGATGATGAAGAAGATAAAAGAGTCTCCTGGCTTGGGAAGTATCAGAGTTGATAGGGAGTGTTTGAAGGAGAATGTGTCATAGAGACTAGCAGCAGGCTGAACAAAAGGAGGACGAGAAATGGAAGACAAGTTTATTCTTGGCTGACTTGATTCTCTATGGGTTTTCACGTTTGGGGTTTTTAACAAAGAAAGGATCATTATCTGGGCCTCACAACTATATGCATCTAACTTTTATCTCTTCTTCATGAAATGGGGGGGGGGGGAGAGTTCTTTCAAGCAGTAGAGTGTTGAATAATCCAGAGAACAGATGGGAAACACACAGGAATATCCTTTCAGCATACAGCCTCAAACAATGGTCCTTTTCAGCAGGCAGGTAGGGGTAGCTCATGCTCTCCCACACATACATGGCTTCAGTACTCCCTGTGGGGTGGCTCCATGCCCTTCCCCCATTAGCACCATTGGGAGCTGCCAGTGTTTGTGAACGATTTGCTACCCCATTTTGAACGTTACTCTCTGGAGTTTCTCTAGTTGCTATGCTCCAAATTACAGCCTGGGAGACTCCATTTCAAGTGTGATTTGGGTCTTTCCAAGAGTTCTCCGTCCTCTGGAGTTTCGCTACTGCCAAAGCCTTAGAAAGCAGCATGGGCGGCGGGTATTGTAGGCAAGGGTAGGCTGTGCCTTCCCAAACAGCCTAGCATGGCCCTGGCCACACTCCGACCATAGGCCAAGCCTCCTCCTGTGGTTCCCTTCCCAGAGTGCTCTGCCGTGCCTGGCCCAGGCTGGCTGGCCTGCCTCCTGCAGGGAGTCAGGGTGGCTTTTGCTGGGGCCCCGCCGCCCAGAGCACTGGGGCCAGGAGCGCTGCCGCCCGGCGCACGGGGGTGGCCGCGCCACATAGAACACCAGGACTGGGGCCTTGTCCCCTGGCTGCCCAGGCCGGGGACTGCGGTGAGCATGCTCTGGGCTCCTGTGGGGAAGGAGAAGAAGAAGGGGTGGCAGATGGGGGGAGTGGAGCCTTGGGCACAAGGGGAGGGGCCGGAGACTAGCTTCCACCAATGTCCGGGTTACCGGCCATCCATGGAAAGCAGAAAAGGGCAACTTCTTGCCTTCAATAGGTAGGCAGTGTCTCAGGAGTTCGGCAAAGCTATGAACTGAGTTTTAACTGAAGTACAGTAAACCACATCACTCACTCTTTCAATCTACTCTTCCTTTGCTAATCCACCTCTCATGACTTAGTGAGTAGTTCCATCCATTATCCATAACTCAATTATCACATAATATACACAATTGTGTATACTGTGGTGACAATCAGATATGTGTTCCACTCCCAAAATATTTAATATAGAGTTGGGGCTACTAGATTGCATATCCTACAAACGCAAGCCATGAAAAACAGGTAAATCATTCAACATGGTATCTACACTCTACTTAGCAATTTCTTCTCTCAGTCTCACCTTCCTCCCTTGCTCCACCCAAAGTTCATTATTTCCTTCCTCATCCTGAGCCATTTTGAACTCTACTCCCCACCTCTTCCTGCCCCTTGTAGTAATAGGGCCTACAACATGGTGGGAAGGGAACAGACATAGTAGGGGGGAGACTCGCAGCTAAAGGTGTCTCCGGCACTAGGGCTAGCAGCAGGTCTAGGGAGGAAAGTTGCAGAGCAGGGTTCAGAAGTGGATCACCCACATGACTCCTTGGCTCTTAGTGGTGCCTAGTCCCTTTGCAATGTTCAGTTCTCCAGCCTCAAAGGGTAGCAAGCTCCCTAATCCCATGGTTTCACCTCCACATCCCCACACTCACCTAGTGCCTCTACCAAATGGAACATTATTTTCCTTATATTTCCCTTAACTGTTATGATCATTCCATTTCCCAGGATCAAAATAGAGCATTTTAGGACTGTTTATCTTGAACATCAAAAATTACAATTTAACAAAAATGGAAAATAATGTTAAGTTTGCATTGGGGCTCAGAGGAGTGGGATGAAAGATTGCCCATGGGCTTAGGGAGCTGGGCTCCACAGCAAGGCTGAGGACTCATGAGTCACAGGGAATCAGTTATATCAGAAAAGGAGAGTAGCTCTCTGATCTGAGCATAGTCTTTTCTTGGCATAGTTCTGCTACCATGATTTAAGAAAATAGCTTTTTGCATCTAAAGTAATATTTCCAAAGTGGTCCATGTCCAAGATGTTACCAGAATATGTGAGTGCACACTTGTGGAGTTTGGAGTTTCTGGAGACTGGAGAACCAGGACAAGTGCAAAAGTCAGGGCAAAATTTCAAACAAGAAGTTATGTTTAGCATATTTCCTCTGCAAAATTTAATAAATATTTACTATGGAAAATTCAGTTGTCCTCTGAAGAATTATTGTGCCAAATTTAGAGACTATTCAACAATTAAAGTTTGAAATGGGATTTTAGTCCTGATTTAAATTGCAGTCTCAGAGCAACTTTATCTATGGAGTCATTACCAACATCTCCATTATAAAAGTATCCATTTACCGTGCTGAGGATGTTCACTTTTAATGACATCCCATTTCATTGAATGCACGTTGAGCTAATGCTCCAATCCAGGGAGGCTGACGTAGCCTTCTAATTCACGCAAAGGCAGAGGAGCTGCACAATGCACTTTTTTAAAAAAATGGATAGCGTAAAAGAAACTTACCGTTATGCATGTTGTATATTTTTAATTCCTTTGTGTCTTCATTTCCTTTGTTACTATTCTACCTCACAGTGGGCTGCCTATTGTATGTGTCCAATATCATGATTTGTAATGGCCCGTTTATGGCATTGATATGTATTCAATTACTGTAAAATTGTTAAGATTCGTGGAAAAATATTTTGCTCTTTTCAGCAATATGAAAATTGCTTTTGCCACATTAGATATATTTTCTACAAATCCTTATAAAAATAGTAATATTTTAACTTCATATAGCACCTCCCACCTTAGAATCTTAGGTTTTGCCATTGACTTAAGTGGGACCAGGATTTCACCCTCAATGTGCTGTTAAATATTTAAGCTGGCCTCCACAGCATAAAGAACTATGAAGTTTTAGGGTCTAGCATGAATGTCCCCAAAATAAACAAGATATGGAGTCATTTCCATGCTTTTAGAAAAAAATCATTTGTAGATCTTTTTTCTTTTGTTCAATGCACTGAAGAACAATTTCCATGATCACAAGTTTCCTTCTGTATGATGGCCTAGTGTGCAATTTCTTAGGCTTATCCACAGTGGCAATAAATTCCCTAAGAGCACATGACATCTGCCTGTGAGAGTAAGATTGTGCCTTATCCCATTCATATTGATGTCAAGTAGACTTTCACTGTAGATTTTCATTGGAGCAGGACCCAGGCCCATTTTGTGTCTTTCTAAAGTTCTCCATATTCAGAAATTTTTGGATATGTGAGGGAGAGAGAGAGATTAAAATGAAATCTCTGACATTTAACTTTTCCTTATAGGCAGATTCCACACTCGAGTTGTGATCTGGGGTGACCGAGAGTATCTGGAAGTCTCCCACTAAAGCACTGTCCAGGCTCAACACTGCTTATCTGACAAAAGCAGAGCTAAAGGTGGTGTAGCTACAGGACACGTAGAGCTTTCAGGTAAAGCTCTTCTGTTCTTCAGACATTGCCTGTGGTCTTGGAATATGATTGTTAAAGAATTTGACTTCAAAAGAAGTTATTTATTCATCCTTATCAGAATTTTTCATTTGAAAATTGTTTTGTACTTTTTCTTCCATGCCAACACTCTATTCTTTATTTAAAAATGAATAATGGCAGTGAGTGGATGATTATTACAAAACGATGGTCTTCCCACCTGTTTAAAAACAAAGATCATCACTTTTAAAAATAAAAATTGGTGATCAAAGGGGAGAATGACTGTGTTCCTTGCAAACAGCAAATCATCTTTATATTGGTGTATTTGAGTAAAGTAGATGGCCCCAGCATATTAGGTTACGATTACAGTGCCATGTGACCACAAAAACCAGTGATAAAGCAATGGTAATTGGTAGTTGCTGTTACAATCTTCTGTGTTTTTTTTTTAACTAATGGTTTCTTTCAGCTATAGACCTTGCTTCCACGATGCACACCATTGCAACCTCAAGCATCAATTGCTGTGGTGCACTACACACCTTAACTTAATCCAGACATTTAAACTGCAGGCTGCCTATTTAGTGGTGCTTCCTGGTGGCAGTTATATGATCTGTACTGGCTGTTTATTGGTTCCTGTATTGATTTAAGGCATTAATTTTGACCTATAAAGCCCAAAATGGCTTGGGAGCTTTCTATTTGAGAGCCCATCTGTCTCCTCCTACCATATGGCTACTGTTGTGATCAGCAGGGGTGCTCGACATGGATCCCCACAATTTAAAAGACAGAAGACTCCAAGTAAAGCATTCGTTGTAAGAAGCCCTCAAAACTAGAACAAGCTGTACCTCCTGGTCTAAAATAGAGTGGGTCTGTTAATCTTCAGGGCATGCTGTGAGCTGCATCTATTTGCACAGACTGTAGAGGGAGGGGCATGATGAGGATTAGATCTGTATGTGGGGTGGGGATAGTTCTGCTATGGGCTGGGGTAAACTGCTGTTAAAATTTGTTGTTGTTATTGTAAAACAAACAACAAAAATTTAAACAGCAGTTTGTTTACCCTAGCCCCTTGACAGGTAGCAGAATGTGCAGCTCTAATCCTCATCTGCTAAAGCAGGGGGAAATCATAGAATATCAGGGTTGGACGGGACTTCAGGAGGTCATTTAGTCCAACCCCCTGCTCAAAGCAGGACTAATCTCCAGACAGATTTTTGCCCTGATCCCTAAATGGCCCCCTCAAGGATTGAACTCATAACCCTGGGTTTAGGAGGCTAATGCTCAAACCACTGAGCTATCCCTTCCCCCTGTTTCTTTGCATCTGAAACCTTGTTTGGCAAAAAAAAAATACTGATCCTGGTTAACTAAAACATTTAGTGAATCCATGTGAATTTTGCTGAATTATTTCGGTAGAAATAAAATCCAAAATAACAAATTCAGAAAAAAATCAATGTTATGTTTCAACATTTTTTAAACAAAATTTTTCAATTCAGAAAGACTGTTCTTTTTCAAAATTTCCTTCAATTTTATGTTTAAAAAATTAAAAACATTAAGAAAGCACAAACACATTTTTATTTTCAGTTTTCTTTTTACTTTTTGAGTCCCTGAATTTTTTTTTTGGGTGGGGGTCAACCCAATATGATTTTTTTTGCCCAATTTCTCAGAACTGCCAGCAAACCAAAAGTAGCTCTACCCAGAACTTTGACTAGGCAATAGATCCAAATAACTGAGAGTGATTTTTTTCTTCAATATACTACAATATGTGTAATTTCTGCAACTTGTAATGGAAATACTAATACTGTGCACTTTTTCTGTACATATAAAATCAACCACACATGCAAAACTAAAAGATACAAAACAAAAAGAATACTTGGATTGTAAATTCAAAGAAAGAAAATAATTAGTAGGATTGCAGTTGATAAAATGAGCGAAAGCCAGAATATCTAACCTGCCTGAATGCCAAAAATATTTTAGATTGAATCTGGTTTCTAATTGAAGATGAGAATAAAACAGTTTTGGGAATGTCAGTTGAACAAGTTTTCCAATCTCTTTTTGATAATCCCTAGTTTTATCAACTACCACTTTTGTTTTTAAAACAAAAAGAATTTTGTTTTGTCTATGATGGCCAAACTGCAATTCTATACAATATTATGTGGAAAAATCTTTCTTCAGAAGGAAATATCAAAACACCTGTAAATTGTGATCATCAGATAGGAATGACAAAAAGACAGTAGTGTACTGACTGACCAGAACATAAAACATAATTGTTAGCGCTTACCTTGTTAGCCCATAAGGAAAGTTGACTAAGACAGCATAGTAGATCAGTCTGGTTTAGGTGAATGTTGAATAATTCTGTCTTTCTGCAAGTGCTCTCCCGTAACTTTGGTTTTCAGAAGTACTTCTGTTATGCTGCTCAGTTGAACAGTTTGCTTTATATTTCTGTAAAGATGTTTATAATGCACAGTATAAATTAAATCTATGTGATTCTTAACTTTTCTTTGCTGTAAGGGTTTTGTTGGACATGTGTCACCAATTCTATATTTTTCAGTATTCAGCAGAAGTGTTTTCTGAACAGAATATGATACATAAGGAACATAGCAGATTAAAGATAATATTTAAAAAAACCATAAAAACATATATGATTGGGTTGTAAGTTTTGTGAAAATTTACTTTTACAACCTAAATTTGGAGCTAATTTTGCCCTGGTCTTTAAGTTAACTGAAAGAGAGATTTCCCTGTACATTTTCATGATCTATTGTATGGCAGTAGCACTGCATTTAAGTTTAGACTCCAATAACTAAGCTATGTTCTATTTGTAAGTGCTGAGGTAAAGGTATTACACTGTAAGTGCTGTATATTATCTAGTCCAGTGTGTTGCAGCACTGGAGGCAATTGGCATAGACCCTCAAACTATTATTTGTGATTTGACTTTTCACAGCTGGAATGGCTATGGATTTGTTATTTGTAAAACATCCATGAATTTCACCACAGGCTTTTCAAGAAACATTGAAGCATCTGTGAATCAAACTGTTACCCAGCTGTTCATTCACAACCTGCAGGTTCTTCTAGCATGGAGTCCCTATTAATACTGATGGTTACACTGCACCCCTGATGAGCTCTTACAACATTGTTCTTCTCATACTAAAGTTAAAGGCATTTATTCCAAACAAGAAAAACAGTGTTGATTCTTCCAATAAAAAGTTCTTGCCAGTGTTCGGAGTTACTGCCAGTGTTTTGATGGCAACTATCCATGTTTAAATCTAAACCTTTTTTGCTTCATGTTTTTTGCACTGGGCCCTCCCTTCCAGGCAGAAACACCCATGGTGATTTCCCACAGAAAGAATAGGGAAAATTTCCAATAGGGAGGAAAAAAGATTTAGAAGCTGTAAAGAGTAAAAATAAATGCCAGACTAAAGTTATTTTAGAGCTTATCTTCAAAAGCACAATTGCTTCAGGAACCCTTAACAAGTAGCCTTTTAATAAAACCTTAGAAATTTTAATTTATTTTTTCAGTGACATACATATTTTAGGCTTTAATTAAAAGCGCTTAGTGATAGTAATTTGAAGCATTGTAGTCACTCACGTATTTTTTTTCAGAAACAAATTGCATTTATAAATCATTTGGTAAAGATTATTTCAGAGATTTTGCTTGGGGAAATGGAAAAAAGGAAAAGTCTTTTATGACCTTGAAAAAGAATGAGTGCTAAATCCATTTTTGATCACTGTCTGCAAACTCCCAGAGAACTGCTTCATCTTTAAGAATGTATCTTTGGTTATTTAAAATTAATAACAGGTGATACTAAAGTTTTGGAAGTTCAGAGAAGCATCCAGAAGTTCAGATGCTTACCCATATCTTATCTCAATGTGTCTGGCATTGAGCTGGAAATGTCATGAGACCAAACTTTCTTCTAAGATTTCCAATACTTCAGCTAGGCCAGAAATAGTACAAGAACAAACAATCTCATGGTAATTCAGGACTTCTGCTCCCAGGAAATATGGGGCATAATGTATAGGAAATAAAGTTTTCCAATGAACTAAAACGGGCTTTGGATGAGACAGAGAGAGGTTAACATCTATATGCTATAAGCAACAGAAAATAGGGTCTTATAATGGGAAACATTAAGCAGAGCTGGTAGCCCTATCTTGAGTTAAGGTTGCCTAACACTTCCCATTACAAGACACTATGTTTAGTTGCTTGTAACTTTGTCAAATTTTAACTTTTCATACTCAGATTTTCCATGTTGGATCACTGTCTCAGGCTGAAGTTATTTAGAAAGTTTCACAAAAGTGGTTGAGCCATTTCTGAGAACGTGATTAAGGAAGAATATGTTGTTTTGCACATGTTAAAAAAAGGCTTTGGGCTCTTTTGTTGAGAACTTGTAGGTCCTCCATCCTTCAGAACAGGTGCTTGAAATTTGCCAGCACCTTTGAGACAGGGATGCAACCCAAATCTCAGAGGGTTTGCAAAGTCATTTTATAGATTCTCCGGTCAGAATCCTGACCCTACTGACTCTAAGGGGAGTTTTGCCACTGACTTCAATGGGGAATCAGCATTTCACCTTCTTTGTTTACAGATGGAAAGAAGATCACACCCCTTTATGTTCAGTCCAAAATTATCCTGGTTACCTCACATTCTTCAGGTGATGAAGGAAGTATAAAAGCAGCAGTAGTGATAGACATTTAAAATAGTTCCTTACCACTTGTTTCTGTATCATGTGACACTCTAATTCTGATAATGGATAGAAAGGACTTCTTTAGTATAAAAAAAGATAAGAGATTGGATTAAAATCTTCTGTGATATGCCCATTGAAACGGTGAGTGACCAGCCTAGTCAACCCTATACATGCCAATTCCCAGAGAAGGTTATTTGGAATTATAATCAGAAATAATAATAACGTTTCACATTCAACGGTCTTACAGTGCTTTAGACAGACAAACTTCATTAACTGTCACCATGCAAGGCACTTCATTAACTCTGTTTTACTAGTGGAAATACTCTGTGGTGATGTGAAGAATTAGTAACATTTATTAAAAGATTGAGATTTGTTCTTTTTGTACTTGCCTAAATGTTTTGTATTTTCTCTGACTGGTTGCTGATGCCCAACTTGTTACAAAAATATGTTTCTTGTTGTATTATAAGCTCTTTGTTGCTTCATGTTTCCAGTCAGTGTTTGAGGCCATTCAGTATGGTCTTCACTGCATGTTTTGGCAAATTATAATACAGATTGGTAAAATCTGTTTGTTTTTATTTCTTGAAGATATGGATCAGCGATTCTCCCTCTTCCCACCACCCCAATCATTTGTGAAGCATTTTGGATCGTACAATTTCTGTAGGTCCCACATCTTTATTAAACTCATCTGTCATGCCTTCTGAGGATTCAGTTTTTGATGATAAAATAAGGCCAGAGAGGAGATTTCAGGCCAGTCCTTGAAACTCTGAAAAAAGATTTGTCTAAGCTTCTAAAAACTGCCATAGTTTTAATTTCATTAACCTGATTATTTCTGAACATTTATGATTTTCTGATGAGATTTTATTTTCATTTTGGGATGTCATGTTCCTGGCATTAGAATTATCTAGTTCATTAGCAGGATTCAGGTGACTTAATGGCAATCCGGGATTATCTGTATTATTATTAAGTAATAAGAAGTGTAACAGTTTCTCTTTTATTTTGCAGGGTTGAAGGCCTGATCCTGTGTCTAAATTCTGTGAGGGAACTTTATTAATAATAAATATCAGGTTCATCTTTAGATCTGAAACTACAAAGGAAGTCAGTATCAATATCCCCATTTCACAGATGGAGAAACTGAGGGACGGGGAGAGAAGTGACTTGTTCAAGTTCACCCAGCAGGCCAGTGGCAGACCCAGAAGTCAACATAGGTCTCCTGAGTCCCAGTCCAGAGCTCTATCGATTAGACTAGCCTATCTCCCATTATTACCATTCACCATTGGTATAAGTGGGGGCAGCTCTTTTCAAGTCAAAAGATTTCACTTTAGTTTACAAACCAAACTTTGATTTGAAGTGACAAAGTTTCAGAGAGAATATGAACCAGGATATTGTTGGTTTTCGTGTGTGTGTGTGTTTGTTTGTTTTTTCCAATGAAAAGGTGACTTAAAGGGAGAAAGTAATCATTTAGCTTTCTTCTGTATTTTGTTGTCTTTCAGTGCATTATCACCGCTTCCTGTGCTGTAGCAAAGCCTTCAGTCAAGGTTCAACAAATAATCACTAATGATTGTGCTGAGCTGAGTTTGTGCAGTTCTTTTGTCTTCCAAAGTATCATTTTATAAGTTTCCATATTATTCAGTGAATCAAAGCCAGAGAGCAGTTCTGTTTACTCCTTTTAGAAGCTTAGGATACTTATAGAGACAGAAGCATCATTTTGCAGGTATTGTTTGACAAAAAACCTGCATATTAAGCCATTATTTGTACATTAGGAAGTTTTCCCCAGGTAGGCTTTATCATTTCAAGACATTTTGTTTTATGTGTTACTCCTTTTTTGTCTAATCACCTCTAAAATTATGAACACTCCAAGAACAATACATCCTGAATAGCAAAACAGCTTGAAATATTCATAACTAAGAATGCAACTGGTAACACGCATAAACAAAGTTGTTTGGAGACCCCTTTATTAATTTTTAATTTATTTTCAGTGAATTCCTTATTACTTCCAAATTCCTGTAGGGGATTCTGTTAATTAGTCATGTGTAAAATATTCATTAAAAACAGCTTCCTATTTTCTTCTTTTATTGCAAATTTACATTTCTAATCTTATAACCAAAATAAATGCCATTGGGTAGAGGGACTACATTAATTTTGATCAACCCCATTGAAATAGAAACCCACATAACAAAAATTATGGTAATGAAAAGCATAACAACATTGTGATACCATGTAAGCAGAAACAAGTATACAAATGTCAAAATAATGTCTAACTGGTACAATTAAAAATAAACTAAGGGCAACATTATGAAAATATGATAAAGAACCCAGTTCTGCCACCATTACCCATCTTAAACAATATCTTACTCTGAAAGTAGCCCCACCAAAATGTATGAGATTATTTCCATACTAAGATACTACTCAGCAAGAGTAAAGGTCCAAAGAATCAGGCAGAATCTTGTCCAAAGAAAGTGGGTAATGTTGCTGGAAATAAATTTCACTTTCAGAGAAATAATGTTTTTTCCTTTTAAGCTGTTAATTCAGCCTCACTTCAGTTTACCTAAAAATCAAGTGGGCAAAGGCCAGTCTTGTGACTTAGGCTTTGTCTACACTGTGCACCTTTTAGTGTAGTGTAGCCGCTACAACTGTGCCCCTAAATGGCACACAGTGTAGACACTGTTTGTCAGCAAGAGAGAGCTCTCCCACCGACAAAAAACTTCCACCCCCCAACGAGCAGCGGTAGCTTTGTTGGCAGCAAAGCTCTCCTGCTTACAAAGCGCTGTTCACACCGGCACTTTTTGTTGACAAAATGTTGTCTTTTTTTAACACCTCTGAAGGACAAAAGTTTTGTTGTTCAGTTTCCCGTGTAAACAAAGCCTTAGTTACTGGACTGGCTCTCAAGGCATCTGGGGTCAATTCTTGGCTCTTCCACTTGCTCCCTGTCTTACCCTGGGCTACTCAGTCCCTCTGAGCTTCAGTTCCCCATCTGTAAAATTGGAATATTAATATTCCTTTCTCCCATTCTTTGTCAGCTTTGTAGATTTAGGCCCTAATTCTGCAAACAGTCACTCATGCATTTAACTTTAAGCACATGATTAAAACAACTGAAATCAGTGGCATTACTCTGTACTTAAAGTTAAATTACTGGCCGTCCTTATTCTGTTGCCTTTTTACACTGGAGTTTATTATTGTTCCTTCCTAGCTAGATGAACATGCAAAGCAGTTAGTTTTTCTAAGCATATTTGGCAAAAAAAAAAAATTTACAGAAAAATTGTAAAGCCCTAGGAAGTTCTGTACTGCAAATCAGAAGCCAAATCTATAACCTGGCAAAGATCTACAAAAAATAGGCACTATTCTCTCCTCTCAACAGGGCATGTCTCCCACTGATGTCAGACATATGGCTAATTTGCTAAAATAAAGCCGTCTGGTTTATTTTCTCTTTTGTTGTCAGGATGGCAGGCACTCAAACAGAAATTGTTGTTATTCTTGTTCACCATACGCCTTACTGGAGAAGAGATATTAAAAAAGCAGGGAGAAATTCACTAGCAATAGCACCTACTGTAGAGCAACAACTTCTGAGAGCATGAGTCATGGCAGCAAACAGGCCAAACCTGGAGTGTTCACTCTTTAATTTCTTTTTATACAAAATAAAGAAGTGATTAACATAACCTCCGCCAGGCAGAACAGACAGAAAAAAAGTCAGTCATAGAAGGGATTGGAATTAAAATAAATACAGCAAATGTAAAGGAAAAAAACAAGGTGTTGCACACACACAAAGAAAACTGCCACACCAATTGCCAACAGATCCAAACGAGAACCAAAATGAGTGATGCAGGTTCTGCAATACAGAAACCAGATATATTTTTTTAAAATGGCTTATTAGGTCCAACACTGCCATCTGTGTCTTTAGAGGGCGGTGGACATAATGAAACAGTCTGATTCTTGAACACAAAAGGCAGGATTTAGAGTGCTCACACAGGATTGGTGCCTTCTGTATACCACAGCACATAGCTCCAGGAGGGCACCCTGCATGTTACAACATACGGGTGCTTTGGGGAATGGAGAGGCAGGTGGGTTTGTGGCTCTATAGGCCATGTGATTATTCCCACCACATGGAGGAAGTGCAAGCATACTAGTGGCTATTGCAGCCCTGAGGCAGCAGTAACAGCCACGTAGTATTGGGAGGGGACCCTTCCTTCCCCCCACAAAAGCCTAGGTACACAGGCTGGTTATTCACTTTTGCATTGTCATTCCCCCACCCCCCATCCAAGCCAGTGCAAATTAATGCTGACTGAAGTGTTTTGGGGAGCAGTGGCAGACAGAGCTGTGCTACCAGAAAGCTGATACGGGGCAGAAGCCAATAAGTTCTATCCAGCCTCTGGAAAGTTGTATTCTGATGTCCCTAAGGCTTGGTCTACACTAAACCCCCAAATCGAACTAAGGTATGCAACTTCAGCTACGTGAATAACGTAGCTGAAGTTCGAAGTACCTTAGTTCGAACTTACCTCGGTCCACACGCGGCAGGCAGGCTCCCCCGTCGACTCCGTGGTACTCCTCTCGTCTAGCTGGAGTACCGCAGTCGACGGCGAGCACTTCCTGGTTCGACTTATCGCGTCCAGACAAGATGCGATAAGTCGAACCCAGAACTTCGATTGCCAGCCGCCGAACTAGCGGCTGGGTGTAGACATACCCTTAGGAAGTTTGGTTGCCTCTCTTTGAAACATTTCTCTTTTCATAGTGTCATTTGAAAAATAATGGCACCAGAACCAAGCACAGTAGTCTAGATGCAACCTCACAAATGCAGTGTACTGTAGCTTTGAGGCCTCTTGTTTTCCCAGAAACATTCTATTGGCCTAAGTCTCCACCTCCCTCCATTTTGTGTCATTACTTGCACCCATGCAAAGTGGTACTAAAATTGAACCATTCTCATTTGCTAGCATTTTACACCCACAACATTTTACACGGGTTTGACTACAGAAGATGCAAAACAGTGGAGAATTAATTCCCATTTATCCATCTGTGACAGGGTGGGAAGACCCCGTCCAGTGCAGAGTGAGTTCACCCCATCCTTCAATCTGCCCTCTGTCTCCAGGCCATGAGACCTAAGGGCAAGAGTTCATAGAGATGCCCTATATCAGCGGGGATCCGTCCGCAACACACTGACCGGCCTCGGGACGATGGCTTGTTCGCCCCCCCCCCCCCCCCCCCGGGCTCCTTCCTACCTTGTCACTCCAGTCAGCGATCTGTGCATCTTCAGGGTCTCCAGGTTCTTTGGCCGGTGCAACTCCCTGTAGATCTAACCTCCCTGGGGTGTCCACAGGTAGCTGGGCATCTGTGTGGGTCTCGGCACCTCTGGCTTCTGCAGTCCAGGGCGCCAGTGGTTCCTGGGCAGGAGCCGGCAAGGATCCACAAGGCTTTAAGGCCCAATGGCCGGAGTCTATGGAATCGCCTTGCTCTACAGGGCAATAGGGTCATGTAACTAACATCCGGGGTAGCCCTGCTCTGCTAGGCAGTAAGGCCTAGTGGCCAGAGTCCATAGGGGTACCCCAGGGTTTGCATCCAGTAAGGCCCGAAGGCCAAAGTCAATAGAGAAACCCTGGGTCTACATGGCAGTAAGGCCTAGAGGCCAAAGTCATTAATGATACTCTGGGTTCGCCAGGCCCTCCCTGCTCCACCAGATCTCTGCCCAGAGTCCTTGCAGTGGCAAGTGTGTCCACCACTGGGTCAGCAGGGATCCATCCGCAACACACTGACCGGCCTCAGGACAATGGCTTGTCCCCCTGGGCTACTTCCTATCTTGTCACTTCAGTCAGTGATCTGAGCATTTTCAGGGTCTCTGGGTTCTTTGGCCGGCGCAACTCCCTGTAGCTCTGACCTCCCTTGGGTGTCCACAGGAAGCTGGGCATCTGTGTGGGTCTCGGTGCCTATGACTTCCGTGGTCCAGGGCTCGAGTGGTTCTTGGGCAGGAGCCGGCAAGGAGCATCCTTCCTCTCCAGCAGTCCACCTAAACTGAGCCTGGCTGCTCCCTCTTATACTGCTGCTACACCTGGAGCATGCCCGGTAGGGATGTGAGGCAGGGCTTCCTCTGCCCACAGTGAGAAGTTAACCCTTCCCCATCCAGTGCAGGGTGAGTTCACACTGTCACACTATCCCAGCACAGAACTGGCCTTTTTTCTTAATGGCATTAGAACATGAGGCATATTTTAGCCACTATTTTCCCCATTTCACTGTCCTGATAATGATTTTCTAAATGAAACTCACAAAATGTATTTATAAGCTAGAACTTACTCTTCTGCCAGTGTGGAAATTTCATTTCTTGACTTAAAAGTTTATCAAACTGTGGTCCAACCAACGTCCAGAGTCCAGTCCAGAGCCCTTTTAATGTATTTAGCATCAGTGCTTAACAAACAATAGAATTATTTATTGTAGCTCCCAATTCTAACTGCAGATTTGATCAATGATAAATTAATCAACTCCTTAGAGTCACTGGAGGTTATATTGAGCAATGATGGCTGAACTGAACATGACTCATCCTTGATAAAACACTGTCCGAAAACGACTCACTTTTATCACTTATCTACCATATCAGCAATCCATCTCCATTACCTCAGTGACTTGTGTTCTTATAACTCTTCTGCATGCCACAGGTGCTAAACTCCAGATTAATTTTGCCTACCATTTTTTCTTTATCTGCCTAGTCTGTTATGGGGAAAAAGCTGGTGAGTCAGTGCTCTGCAAACCTAGGTTAACTCTCTTATGAAATGCTTTCCACTCTAACTGGTGAGTCAGTGCTCTGCAAACCTAGGTTAACGCTCCTATTAAATGCTTTCCACTCTATCAGTTGTCCATAAATTAACTCTTTTGGTATGCTTTCAAGTTCTTCACCTGAACAAGAGATCAGGTTAAAAATTTGATAAGTGTCCATCATTCCTTTTTTTAAGATTGGAGCCACACTACATTTTCTCCCGCTCTTGGGAGCTACAGCATGACTTCCAAGATTTGTGAAGTATTATTGCTAATGGTTCTGCTAGTTCTTCAGCCCATTCCTTCATGCCCCAATGATGCATGCATTCTGATCCTATAGCCTCTTTTTGTTAACTTTCGTTAAATATGTGTTTGCACTCTCCTTTCTGCAGATTAGCTTTACATTTTCCCTTTGGTTTCTTGAATTTTGCTCCCAGTACATGCTTGGTCCTTATTCCTTCCTATTAAAAGCTGAGAACTATTTACTTAGGAGTTTTGCCATGTCTAAGTTATTGAGGATTGTTCTTCCTATTCTATTATTCAGAGGTCTTGCTTTATCCTTTGATTTTCTTTTCCCCTAAATGTATTTTCCTTCTCTCTTCTTATTTCCCTTTACAACTACAGCTAGCAGGAGTTGATTATATTTTTAAGCTTCTTGGTTTTTTTCCTACAGTTCTCAACTGCTATCATGTATTGCAGTTTTTTTAATCTTTCCCTTTTAAAAGCTTAATGTAAATCTCTTCTGTACTTATTAAACTTCCTTTTTGAAGAAGGAGGGTTTAATGTTTTATTTGAAATTCTACAGATACAAAATCCACATAAAGTAAAATGATAAATAACAAACAGTGCTAGCTACTCTTTACATCAGAGCGTGGATTTTGACAGGGGACTCCATAGGTCTCAAAGAAACAATTAAGAAAGTAAATGTGAAATAAGATGAATTATTCTTTTGGTAAGTTTACAGAGAATTTCTATCATGAGGCTGTGTGTGTGTGTGTGTGTGTGTGTGAACACGTGCATGTGCTTTCCTACAGAGAGGGAGAGACTAATGTGGGGTGAGTTGATTTATACAGTCTGATTCTCCTCTCATGTTAGTGTAAATCAGGAGTCATTTCACTGAATGCAGTTACTCTGGTATGAATAAGGGTAGAATGTAGCCACTAGACCCCAGATGATGCTTAACACAGTGTTTCATGGTGTTTCACTAGGTTGTCCCGTTGAATGTTGTCCAAGATAATGTTGTTTGCTTTATTTAGTAGAATATTATCTATTATTGGCATTATGATAGTGGACAAATTGGAGAAATGGTCTGAGTTAAACAGGATGAAGTTTAACAAAGACAAATGCAAAGTGCTCCACTTAGGAAGAAAAAATCAGTTTCACACATACAGAATGGGAAGAGACTGTCTAGGAAGGAGTACGGCAGAAAGGGATCTAGGGGTTATAGTGGACCACAAGCTAAATATGAGTCAACAGTATGATGCTGTTGCAAAAAACAGCGAACATGATTCTGGGATGTATTAACAGGTGTGTTGTGAGCAAGACACGAGAAGTCATTCTTCCGCTCTACTCTGCTCTGGTTAGGCCTCAGCTGGAGTATTGTGTCCAGTTCTGGGCACCGCATTTCAAAAAAGATGTGGAGAAATTGGAAAGGGTCCAGAGAAGAGCAACAAGAATGATTAAAGGTCTTGAGAACATGACCTATGAAGGAAGGCTGAAAGAATTGGGTTTGTTTAGTTTGGAAAAGAGAAGACTGAGAGGGGACATGATAGCAGTTTTCAGGTATTTAAAAGGGTGTCATAAGGAGGAGGGAGAAAACTTGTTCACCTTAGCCTCTCAGGATAGAACAAGAAGCAATGGGTTTAAACTGCAGCAAGGGAGGTCTAGGTTGGACATTAGGAAAAAGTTCCTAACTGTCAGGGTGGTTAAACACTGGAATAAATTGCCTAGGGAGGTTGTGGAATCTCCATCTCTGGAGATATTTAAGAGTAGGTTAGATAAATGTCTATCAGGGATGGTCTAGACAGTATTTGGTCCTGCCATGCGGGCAGGGGACTGGACTCGATGACCTCTCGAGGTCCCTTCCAGTCCTAGAATCTATGAATCTATGAATGATCAGGATATTTGAGCTAGGCTCTCTACAACACAATACCAATATGTGGTAACTTTTTAAGGCTATTGTCATCATGCTACAGTTATATGACTCTTTTGTAAATTTGCACTGAAGTGGAAAACAGTAAATATTTAGTTACAAAATGAGAGGAAATTATGGTCTTGTGGTTAAGGCACAGGACTGGGGCTAAAGAAATCTGCATTCAAATCCTGGCTTTGCCGATTTCCTGTGTGACCTTGAGCACATCCTTTAATCTCTTGGTGCCACAGCTCCCTGTCTGCCAAATGGAAATGATGGAACTTCCTTTCACTCGCTCTTTGTCTGTTTAGGCCCTGATCCTGCAAGGATTTACTCGTGCCAATTTTGACTCACTGTGAGTAGTCCCATTGACTACTACCCAATGGGACTACTCACAGCATATAAAGCATGTTCAGTATAAATCTTTCCTGAGTTGGAGCCTTAGATTGTAAACTCATCAACTGTACATGTGGGCTTTTTTGTTTTTTGGGGGTTTTCTTCTGTTGCATCTTTAACTCAAATTAATAAATGTAATAGTATGTAAAGTGAACTCTGATTCACAAGATTTTTGGCATGGTCCTGTTTAATTTTAAATGGTACATCACAGTGACAAAGTTAGAGCTAAATAACTTTATTATCTGAAATTTAAAAAAAATCTTGTCAGTTTCATTGAATTGTGCAATAAATGCATAAAATTTGAACTTTCTTCCCGGTAAATTTAATTTCCTTAAATGAGCCCATAATATCATCAGACAATTGTTTTCTTTCAAAAAGCAGATTGAATTTATTTCCCTTTTATGACAGAGCATTTTTTATGGAGTCCTTAATATACCATATCACAAAATGCTTCCCAGAGAGTCAATCATCAATCTTCAAATTCTTTCATGTTACTGTATAATATACCATGATCTGTGCTGTGTTTGATATAACTTGAATTGTGGTTGGGAAGATTATTTATGGTTTGTACAGTATGGATTTTTAATGTTTCACACATTAGCCCTTAAAAAATTGCCTTTCGTTTATACTCCATAGATTTCAGCAAGTACAAACATATGGTTCTGAGTGGCCTGCCCAGCAGTTTCTGATGAAAAGATGAGGCAGGAATTCTAAACAAGGGCAGAGATCCTGTTTGCCATTTTTCTTAAACCCCATTATAAAGTCTTTTTGTGTTTGTTGGGATTTTGGGGGTGTGGGGGGAAATGGGGGTTGTTGGTTGCTGTTTTGGTGTGTGGTCAGGGTTTTTTTTGTTTGGTTGTTTTTTGTTCTCCACTCCCCACACCCCACCTTTTTTTATGATGACAGGCACTGTAGAACTAGCTTAGGGCATGCTTATTATAGACTGTATTTTAAAACTGATTAAAAATAAATTCTCCATGCCTGTTTGAAACTTATTCCACAGAGAATCTTGTTTCATATCAGAGTGAGTAAAAGAATCTGTTGACTAGTTAACTAGGTTCACCTTTTACCTCAGCACACAGTTAAAACCCCATATCAGGTTTCCAGTACACTTCATCTATTGTCCAGTCACACAGCTTTCACCAGTATAAGTCTTATAATGACTGTGGCTTTGGAGATTTTTACAACTTTTTTTTATTATTTATTTATATTTTAGCCTATCAAGTCAATCGGAAAGATCTTGGTACCATAATAAACAGACTTGTCTTTTAAATCACTCTGTAACATACAGCACTTGGCAGACTGTCAGATGCAAGAATGAAGAGGTAAGTTGCAGAATCTGCAGATTCCAGCCATACATGAGGGAATAGATTCTGGGCTTTCCAAGAACTTACAGAGAAAATGAAACTTGGCAGGACCCATGTGGAAATTCATTTCATCTGTTTTCATTTTACACTGTCTGTCATGGAGTTTTTGATCGTTAAATGAAAAAGAAAAATGAAATTTTGCCATATGCATTCTATAAATTTCAATTTAGCTATCAGGTGTCACACCTGCCATAACTCTATATGCTGCACTTCAGACAACAGACATAAATGTTTGTTTGTGTTACCTATATTGGGTTGTGAAGGTTTATTTATGGTAGTATTTGCAGTAAATCCACTAGTTTCAAACTGTTGCCATATAAACCTATCACTTGAAATAGAGAGAGTTGTGGTAGCTTGTATAAGAAACCTATTGTATAATGTTAATTAAATGGTAATATTTTCAATATTTATACTCTCTGCTCTTTTATTGAAATGTTCTGAGCCTTGAAATGAACTGTTATGACATTTTGAGCAAATTCCTGTAATACAATTTGTGGTGCAGATTCACCTAAACTGACACAGAGGTGTAGTTTACACTTCCTATGGCTAACTAATCCAGCAGTACCTAAGGGAGATTCATCTCTGGGGGTTGGGGGTGGAAGTGGGAAAGGAGGTAGGTTTGCTGCCACCTTCCATCCCTCAGAGTTTCTATAGGGGTGATGGGGCAGTTTTAATTGCCCCTGGGCCTCAATAGGAGGATTTCATCAGTAAAAACTGATTACTGGTTATGCTGAATGAGTGCATTCCCCATGGATGCCCAGGCTACAAAGTCTCCCTTGCCAGCAATGACCACTTGCTGCCCCCCAAGAAAGGGTAGTTTCTGGCTGCTTTCTGCCACTCCTCCACTAAATGGACTTTCCAAAATGGGGACTTTGTCCCTAGGCTTCACCCAGTTGAGGTCATTGGAAACCTGGAATAGTATGCCAATGCACCACTTACATTCCATGTAATCCCTGATCTGAGTGCATGTGTGTCATTTCTTAACAATACCCGTGTTATTGGCCCTGAGTTGGTAATGGTCTTACAGGCTTTCCATCAGATACAGTAGTTTTGAAAAAGTGATTTGTATTCTAAGCTTTGGGCTGAGATTAGAAATCCAGACGATTCAGCTTGTTGAGAGAGAGAGAGAGAGAGAAATCCTCTGGTGAAAGTGAGCAGCTGTGGAGTAACTCATTAGGCACTCTAAGTGAAAGTTGTCCACTTTCTGATAAAATGAGAAAGGACAGTGAGGGACAGTCATCATGTGACTAATGTTATACCAGTAAGTTGGATACAGATTGTCCAGTACTGTCTCCTACACACAGAGATAAACACTCCAAGGGCCAGTAAATGATTTAGGCTTCATAACTTTAGCTTAATACAAGTTTGGGAACATATATAACAATAATGCCAAAAGTCCCCCATTAAGTTGGGGGTAAGGTTGTAATGTAAATTAACTTAAAGTTCAGGTTTTTCTTCATATTTCTCTCCATCCACAGGAGGTCTGACTGCACCGTCCTATTCCATGTAGTAATGTTGAACTTCTGTGCTGCAGTGATGTTCAGTTGTTGCCAGAGCAGCCAATCTTCTGCTGCTACATGTCCTTGCCCTCCCTGAACCATTAGGTGATAGCTGCCATGCCATCACATTATTAGTCGCATACACATACCAACTCACTTTATGGATCAATAGCTTTCCCATGTGCCCTTCCTATGAAATCCATTTCTGTACAGAAATAAATATGGCATATTACGACTGCATCAGTAAGGAAAGCCAAAGCCCCATATATCTATTAATAAAGCTGTCAGGCAGTCAACTATTTCATGGAGTGTATCAACTACTTTGTTAGAAACCAAAAGATTTCATCAATTAAACCGCAATGCTTCATTCAAAGACCAGTGTTTGTGGCACAAAGACTGGATTCCAGTTATAAACTAATAAAGAAGATTTCCATTAGCACTTAGAGAGAATGCTTTCATGTTAGCCTGATTAATAGTACATTCTTCTTTTCCCCTGAGTGTCTTTCTTATTCTATTGAGACTACTGTGATGTGTCAGTATGAGCATCTTCGTTACCTTCTGATTGAACAAAGCTCTCTTAGACTGTCTTTGAAATCTTGAGGGCTTTTCATTTGAGACATTATTTTCTTAGCATGAACAAATCTTGTCATTCCAAACTGAGAAATAAACAGTATTTTATCAGAATTTTGGGACCAACCTTTTTCAATATTTACTCAAGTAAAAATTCCATTGAAACTAATGGGTGTTCTACATATGCAAGAACTACAGGATTTGGCCCTGTTTAATAATACCATCTACTTGTAGCAAAGGTCCATTTCTATTATAAAATTCCTAGGTACAGAGTTTAGTAACTATCTTTCCACCTCAGGTGTTTCTAAGGCATCTATCAATGTGTTACAAAAAGTGCCTATCATCTTGGTACATCTATGAAGGGCTTGTCTACATAGGGATGTTACATCAGAGTAACTTTAGTTTTTTCACTGTAGAGTGCCTTGAATCTGCACACAACCTGTTTTTAAAGCAAATTATTTGCCATCTTATGTTGCAGTAAATATTCCTGCTTGAAACAGAAGAAACTCCATTTCACAGAGAGTTTTTTTTCACTTTAAGGTTTGTATGGACATATTCCTAACTAATCTGCTTCAGAGCAAATAAAGTTGAAGGGGGAACTCCCAGACCTACTCCCAGTGCTGAGACAAAGCAAAGGAGATGCAACAGAAGTACCTATGGCAAGGGATAAGGACAGGACCTCTGGTAATGCTCTCACTACCTGCCCATACTATGAAGAACTGTATCGCCATTTTGCAAGCAATGCCACCACCACACCCAAGAATGATGTGGTGGACAGTTTTCCCCAAAGCATCCCAGACAGCACAGCAAGCATCCAGGATCCCATGGAAAGTTCCTTGACTCATGGGGTCCGACCAAGAGGATGTGATCTAGCAGATTCAGAGATTACACAAAACCCCCATGTGAGCAGCCATACTGAAACTGCCTTGGAGGACAGCTCTACCAGCAGCCAGCCTGAAAATTCTGCAGAGGGGAGCTGTACCAGTAAGCATGATGTGCTGTATTACAAAACAACTTTTTTTCTGGGTACTGGCTGTTCACCACCATAGGGGTGGAGCTAGGAGCATCTCTCTGCATGCTCAATTTTTAATCCCCTCCCTTCCCTGTGTGCTCATAATGGCATCTATACCAGAGACTTAAAGCTTAAAAACATCATTTCCCAGCATCAAATCCCGTAACCATCAGCCATATTTGCTACCTCCAACCCCATCTTCCTGAGTAGCTCCCTGCTTGTTCTCACTCTCTACCCCCGCCATCACTGTGACCTTCCTAACTTTCCACCCTACTCTGCTCAAGATGTCTGCACTATGGAGGTTAAAAAATCAAATGCATTGCATGGCAGGCATGTTTATTGTACCAGATACAGAAAGAGAAAAATCAATCGAAAAAATTCTTTGTCTCGGAATTTCATTACTCTCCTCAGTTTTTAGCTAACTTGAAATTTTTATGAGGGTAAATAGCCCAAATCATGCTTCACAGACATTTCAAGATACATGGGGATTTTAAGCAATCATAAGACAGTCATGGGTACTGGAACCCTCTGGGTTCAAAACAATTCCTGCAGAATTCTACTTATTTGTCATTTTACTTTATGCTGATCTGTGGATATCATCAAAGAGAACTTAAGGCAAAGACAGTACTTTATTTTGGCTTGGACATTGCAACTTTCTCGAGACTGCCCATATAGCTAGTGTTTCCTTCCACTTCTGCACCAGCTAGGGACACCATCCTGGTAAACAGCAGTGCTGCATATCCCTGGTTTGCCCACTGCGTTTCTGAACAAGACCCTGCTAACATCCCCCAATGTAAAGACAACCTGCAGAAATTCACATGCCTCCTGACAAAATACAGATGAATTATGAGATGCCAAGAGAGAATCATGGGAGTTTGAAAATTTGACTTAAAGTCCCAGATTTCCTATAGGTTCCAGTGAGCATTCCTACAATGCACTGCATAGAGCTGAGCAGTGGTATACTACACCATGAGATATCTGCCCAGAATGTTGCACAGTTAATTCAATCAAGCACAGACCTATGTAGATGCAATGATTAGCAAGGAAAGTACCTTAAACTGACATAACAAAGTAGTGCACACACTTCAGTTCAATATAGTTAATTTACTGCCCTTAGAGCAAACAAACTAATCCAATGTAACATCCCCATGTAGACAAACCGTAATACACTAATAAAAAGTCAAGCTAGTTTAGAATTTAATATGCAAGCCCTTAGCACAGAGGAATTTTTAAAGCAAATCTGGTTTAAATCATGTCACTTAGGTCCTTTATATATTGTATAGGAGTGCAAGGAACATTAAAAATTGTGGTTTCACTGAATCTCTTACATACATAACATAAAAATATTTTAAAAGCAATATTTGAAGTGCATTTTCCCATAGCGTAGACTAGTGAGTCTCAACACTTAAAGGAATTAAATTACATGACATACAACATCACACTCTGATTTCAAACCTATGTAATAACTAGGCACAAAAAGGAGAGTTAAGGGATTAAATGGGGAAGCTGTAATCCTGAAAATTTTGTTTTTCTAGGTTTAAGTCCAGCCATTACCATTATTTTTAATATTACTTTTATGTGCTGAAGACTAATATCCTGTCTGAATAATGGCTTTTATTGAAGGAATTGCTTGTATGCTAGACATAGTCAGGACTATGCTTATAGTCACTTGATTAAACAATCTGGAAGTTTACTTAAAGCGACATTTTAAAGTTGAATTTTCCAATCAGTTATTTTGCCATATTCTTCCTCGATATTATTCAGTAAATACAGCATTCAAGGAAGACCATGAAATTACAATTTAAAGATCCTGATAACAATGGATTTGTTTTGTGCCATTTTTAGCTCTCATTACAATTTTTGTTGCAGGACTGACACTACAGACTTAGTGTAAAGTATATTGGGCTTCAAATTCAATGATAACTCTCCGTTAGGACACAGAATTTTGTGGTAACACTGGCACAAGATTAATCCACACTGATGACAGCCTTACAAGGCTATCAGAAACAGAAAACAGCACAAGAAGTATCCATCGTATTGACAAGGACAGTAAGGAGAATGGAAAATGGAACAAAATTAGTCTATTTGCATGACAACCTAAGACTATAATCATATGGTTCAACTCAAATCCTATAGTAATGGACCAGAAGGAAACAGCATAAAAAAGATACATCATTTAAAACTATATTGTACCCATCAACCTTTCCAGTCTCAGTGTGGAAAGCATAAGTAGTGAATAAAAATTAATTTCAGCCTTCTAAACTAAGAGGGGATATACAGTACCCCAACAATATCTGACCTCTTTTTCACAAGTTTGAATAAATCCATCGTACTGCATATTCACAAAGATGAGACTTTGAGGTTATATGCTCAGCTGGCATAAACCGTTGACTTCAGTGACCTCAGGATCTGTCCTTAAATCGCTAAGAAAACCATCTACATGATAAGGAGGCTTTGAAAATACTAAAACAAAGATGACATAAGATAGTTAGGAAAGGCTTTTAAAGAATGAGGTTTGGCAAACAATGTGAAATATGAAAATCAAATATAAGCCCCCATCCTATATGCCTGAGTGGTTTCCCTGAACTAAGTGGAATTTCTCACATGCATACATTTACTCTTGTGCATAAGTGCGGGATTGGGGCCATAGTACTCTTGGGGGGGAATTATAGTTTGAAGTCCCACAGGCTAGAATAACATCACTGAAATTCAAGCAACTGCATCGGGGTGAAACAAAGGTTGTCCAGATTATCATAAATATGGCTACAAATGTACTGTAAATCTGTAATTGTTTTACCTATTAAATAATTAAAACAATGCAAACTAAGAAATAAGTACGAAATAAAGGTGATGTCTTTATTGGAAAGCTCTTAAGTACTTCGTCTGTGGGTCAAAATTAGAGTTATTTTAATTTAGTCCTGAACCTTTGCACTTTCACATCTAAACGATGCAATCCCAATTTAATTTCCTTTTCATTTTGACTGCAGAAGTTTCTATGAAGGAAGTTGCATATGAATCGCTGCACATCTGCAAATTGCTTCCTTACCACCCCACAGACAAGCCACTGAGAGCTAAAAATTCAACAGCAATATTTATTGGAAATAGTTATTTTAAAATAGTTCAACTGAGAGCTTTTGCATTAATCAGTGAACATTTCAGTGGAGACAGCTCAACCAGAACTTGAACAGTTTCATTATTGTGCAGTTCTTTTGAAGGACCAAACCTGCAGCTCCACACATGCAAAACTTCCATTGTCTTTGGCTTGTGTAGGGATTACTCAGTGATTTATTAGGTGGCTTGGCTCTCCAGGAACCTCATGCATGGCACTACTGTGAGACTGTCATAAATATGTATTTCTTGTTGCTTTTCATCATGATACTACAAAGCACCAGACAATATTTTTCATCCTGACTTTGGTAATCATACTTCTACTGATTTCTACAGCTGACCTGAAAATCACATAGACTGATGACCCAAAAGTTCAGGCAATTTATCTGAAGCTTCTGAAGGAGTCAAAGAATTAAGCAGCTGAGCTACTATTAAAAGATATGGTGTGCTTTAAGAACAGTAATTATATCAGGGGACCAGTGGATGCTGAACACAGAGCACTTTAAAAAGAAGCACAGGGTAATCCTGGGCATTAAAGATTGTTGTGGCTCACCTTTGTGCTGGGAAAACCATTTCACAGTATTTTTTGTAAAGAGTGATACGTAACATGGCTAATGAATAAATGCACTGCACAGGCCTGCGAGTCAGGAAACCAGGGTTCTAATCCCAGCTATGTGACCCGCTGTGTGATTGTGGGCAAGTCACTTCAAGCCCTCCCACCCTTTGTCTGCCTTGTCTATTGAGATTATAAACTCTTCGGGACAGAGAGTGCCTCTTACTGTGTTTGTACAGCACCTAGCACAATCTTCGTTGGGGCCTGTTATAATTGGGCCTACAAATTTACCTTCAGTGTGAGTTCAACTGTGAAAAGTGGTGGAAGTTCATAAAAATGACACAATAATCTATAACAACAAATGTTAACAAGAAGAGATTTAAAGAGACAGACTGAATTAATTTAAATAGAGAGTACTATTAATACCACTCAATGACTGTGTTAAATCATAATTGGAATACAAAAGGAGTAGGGAACTAGAAATCACTGGACCAAAACTGATGCTTCAGAAATTAGGCCTAAATGGTGGGCAGAAAAATGAGAAGATGGACTGTTCCAGTGATCACACCTTTTTGGGTCCTGTGTCTCTTTCTGTCCCCCACTAATTTCCCCCATTCCGCCCCCCCCCCTCTACTTTTCACCTGATCTGAAATCAACTGTAGTGCATGGCATCAGTGCAGCAAGATGAGATAGTTCATCCAGTTCTGCTTGGCAGGGGAGGAACCTGACCAGACCAAATGTCCCTGACCAGGGAAGCAAGCCAGTATCCAGAACAACTGCTGTTATGGCTGACCTGCCAGACTAAAGCAATCACTCATGACTGACCAACCACCCTGTATCCTGAAAAAATCAGCAAAATCTGCATTTCCCCCATCTTTCCTATCCTATCTCTTCTCTCCCTTCAGCGTCTGTCTGGACAGGAAAGTGATTATCATTATTACCAACAGAAAATTGAACAACAGAACTAAACCTTTCTTTCCCAATAAGAGGGACTGTTTGACAGAATAAAAGACTTTACCCAATATTCATCCTCTTTAGAAAGAGATTTTAATAAGTTTTGATTGTTTTGCATAAACTCTCAATTTGTGCATCAATGCTTTTTATCTTCTTTTATTTTGTTTCCCTTTTGTGTGTTTCAATCAATAAATTTCTAACCTTTAGTATGAAATTCCTAATGTGTTTGCCGCGGTGCTAAGTAGGCACAGGTCTCTGTATATGAAACCCCAAATGTCGTTTAACAGTATTTAATGTTGGATAGTAACAGGGTCATGTTTGGGCCTATATATTCCATTCAAATTAATACGACAGGTCTTTAGACCCTCCTGTAATACAAATTATTACTCTTCAGAGTTGTCTGGAGAGCACCTTGTTGGTACTGCCCAAGATTGAGATCTCCAGTCTTGACTGTCTCTCCCTGAATATAAACATTGGACGATAACTTATGAACTAATTCTGAAAGAACTCTTTGCAGCTGCAAAGCTCACCATCTCTGCTATGAATCTGCATCTCAAGAATTGTGCTCATATCTGTATGTATACTGATCTTTTAACCAATACTGTCTCTCTTTTCTTTTTAACAGATTTTAGTTTAGTTAATAAGAATTGTCTGTAAGCATGTATTTAGGTAATGTAGCGGGGCGGTTACCCCACCCTGGCCCGGGAGGGGTTAAAACAGCCCTGGGAAAGGGCTGCCCCTGGGAGCCAATAGGTTAGGCTGATTGGGGAAGCAGCCACAGCTGGGGCCACGCCCCAGTCAGGCCACAGCTGATCCTATAAAAGGCCAGTGAGCCAGGAGCTGACAGAGTCTCTCTTGCTGGGGAGAAAAGGGCCTGGCTGCCTGGGAGCTGAGCAGGGTACCTAGAGTGGAGCAGGGCTGGGGGCCCAGAGGAGCTGGGGAGCTCTGGCCTGGAAAACCCCCAGGCTGCTGGCCTTGGTAAAGGCTGGGAAGGGTACTGGGGCTGCAGAGGTGCAGGCAAGGGCAGCAGATCCAACCCCCCCTTGCCGATGATGAGTGGTATAGTCTGCAGTCTGCCCCAGTGAGCAGGGGCTAGATGGTGACTGGCAGTAGCCACTGAGGCAAGGTGGGGGTGTAGGGTTGGGGGTTCCCCTGGGTGGGGAGATCAAGAGAGTGGGGGTACTGCCAGGGGGGTACTACCCAAGGTAAAGAGGCACCAGGGGCTGGGAGGGACACTGGGGCCAGTGGCAGGCGAGACACTGGCCTGAAGAGGGCACTCTGAGCTGGAAGAGCTAATTCGCAGGATGACCAGCAGGAGGTGCTGCAAGGGTGAGTTGCCGCGTCGCACTATTCGTTAATCTGGGAGGTAATGTGTCTGATCCTTTGGGATTCGTAGAAGTTTTTTATATGATGAATAAGATTTTCAGTAATCCTCATCATATTTGACTTGGGTGTCTGGGTGGAGGCCTAAGGCGGGGTTACTTTAAGGAAACTGTTGTCAGCTTCTGGGTAACCAGTGAGATATTACAGAAGCTGTTTTGTGATGGCTTGGTAAATCTAAGTATTGGAATATCCACCAGGTTTGGGGATTGTCTGCCCCACTCTTTGCAGTTCACCCTAATTGAGTGACCTCAGTTGGCTCCCCTAGTACCCAGGTCACACCCTTACAAGGGGGTTTTAAAGAGAATTTGTGATCATTTAGTCACTGATCATAAAATAGGTCAGAGATAGAGAAATTAGGAATAAACAGCCAGTTCTCAGGAGTATAAGAAGATGGTAATGGGCTCAAAGGGACCAGTGCTAAGCTCAATATTTCTCAGTGTATTCAGTGATGATTTGTAACTAATGAAGTTTGCCTATTTTTTCCGTTTATAAGCAGCTTTTTGAATTGCTGAATGTATTCATGGTCTGTGAATTTCGTCAGTGAATAACTCTGAGAGCTGGGTTCTCTTGACTGCTATGGCCACTTTGCACAGTGTAAGGGGGCCAAAGAATCCTTAAAGCATGCCAGTGGAGAATTCCCCTCATGAAGGGGAACTCTCTGCTGGCACAGATCTGGTGATGATGGCTCCACCACCTCCTGTGTCAGCTGCCCTTCCAACCTGGTGTCAGGGGAAGGCGGGAACATGTTAGGAATGTTCCAAGGCATGGTGTGAGCAGGACAGGGAAGTGGGGCATAGCAGAGCTCCTCTGTGCCCAACCCTCCACTGACATGAAATAAATTAGGGTTGCCCCTGTTGTGACGTTATTGACATAAACTGGGACCATATAGATCATTGTTGCAACCAAGGTCCTGTAGTGGCACCCAAATCTTGTATAAAGGGGGTCAAATGGGGTGTCTAAGACAAGGTTATGGTTTACTGGTTATGATTATGCTGTCTATATGTGTGTATCAGTTTTGTAGTTGAAGTTATGAATATTGGCTCTATACTGTCTGTATGGTAAATTTATGCTATGCTTCTGGGTGACATCCCAGACAAACTGGGATTAGCTCTGCCTAGCCTGCTTGATGGCCCATTAAGGACCATCAGCTATACAATGGACCCATTGAGAGAAGGCAAATATGCCTTCAGACTCAGCAAAGTATGCAGGGACTGGCCCATGTGACTCCAGGCTCCATTTTGCTGTAATTTTCCATAGTAAGAACAAAGAGGTGTTCTTACACCTGGAAAAGACTATATAAGGCTGATGCCTCATCTCAATTTTGTCTTCAATCCTGCTTCTTACCTCTGGAAGGACTTTGCTACAAGCTGAAACTTTGAACAAAGGACTGAATGACCCATCCCAGCGGGGGATGTATTCCAGAGACTTAATTTGAACCTGCAGTTTATTCTATCACTGCTGCAAGCCTGAACCAAGAACTTTGCCATTACTGTACGTAATTGATTCCATTTAACCAATTCTAACTCTCATCTTTATCTTTTTCTTTTATCAATAAACCTTTAGATTTTAGATACTAAAGGACTGGCAACAGCGTGATTTGTGGGTAAGATCTGATTTGTATATTGACCTGGGTCTGGGGCTTGGTCCTTTGGGATCAGGAGAACCTTTTTTCTTTTACTGGGGTATTGGTTTTCATAACCATTTGTCCCCATAACGAGTGGTACTGGTGCTGATACTGGGAAACTGGAGTGTCTAAGGAAATTGCTTGTGAGAGTTGCGGTTAGCCAGTGGGGTGAGACCGAAGTCCTCTTAGTCTGGCTGGTTTGGTTTGTCTTAGAGGTGGAAAAACCCCAGCCTTGGGCTGTAACTGCCCTGTATGAGCAATTTTTCCTGAGTTGGCACTCTCAGTTGGGCTCCGCCAGAACCGCATCGTTACACCTGTGCAGCCCAAACTTGTGCCAAGGCCGGGCCACTGTGAATCAGGGTGTCACAACCAGTTCCCTGCATTCCTCACCTCCTCACTCCATCCAAGCTCGGCTGAGGCGAGTAGCGAATCAAGCCCTTAGTGTGCATAGCATTGATTAATTGTAAACATTTACAATATATGCTGTATTAATTGTACACCTAAGTCCCAGGGCAAGGCACTCAGACACCTGTGTGGCAAGTGGGCGATAAATGCCTGGGAAAACTGGAGGCAGCATGGCCTAGTGGATAGGCCTTGACTAGGAGTTAGGAGCCTGAATTCTATTCCCTGTTCTGCCACTGACCTTGGACAGTTCACTTCACTTCTCCGTTTTCCCTCCCACCCTTTGTCTGTCATGTCCATTTAGATTGAGGAGTTTGTGTAATCAAGCCCTAAACTTGGGGCCTCTGGACTTGGAGTGGCGTTCCTGGCTTCACTATGGCTGATTTGCACTTCTTTGGTGGCACACAACAGCTGTAATGTAAAGTTGGTCTCAAATTCCTCCTGTATATGGGGCTCTCCATGTGGCACATAGCTCCTGGAAGTGGCCCCCCACAGCATAGGGACATTGGGAGGGAGGAGAAAAGAGAGGTGGTGTAGCTGGAACACTCCTACCCTGTACAGCATGACTTTTACAAGTGTACATACAATTAGAATTTTGCTCTAGGTGACTATCTGTGAGCTTAACTTGAATTTTTGGCATGTATTTGCACTAGTAAATCACTTAAGTATTCGTAGGAAATGAAGAAGGAATGGTCACATATACTATCAAATGAAATTTGCTTTTGACTTCAAATGAATATTCATGAATAATTTCCTCCACTATTTGCTCACCTCTCATATTTAATGATCTGGGAGATGGGATGAAGAGCAAAGAGCTGAAATTTGCTGACAATGCAAAATGATTTCAGTTGATATAAACCAAGGGGCAAAGCAAGGAATTGCAGAAGGAGCCAATAAAACATAGGTGACTGAGTAACAAGATATCAGATGAAGTTCAGTGCAGACACAAGCAAGATAATGAACACTGGGAAAAAATCATTGGAACTACTTGCACATATTGATGGGCCCTGATTTAGATGTAACCTCTCTGGAACAGATCTAGGAGTTAGGGTGGGTATAGTGCATAGCAGCAGTCAGAAAGCAAAAAGGCTGAAATTCACCACTGTGCAGAGGGCCAACAAAAGTCCTATGCACCACTTAGATCCCACTTAAGCCCTATTGAAAAAGGACTTAGTTGGTGCATAGGCCTCTGCACAGGAATCAATTTTAACACAGAGAATAAATGGGAAAAAATATCACTGACATTTGGCTAGATTCTACACTGATTTACACCTTGTAGGAAGTGACATAGTTGCATTCTTATTTTGATTATTGCTTTCAAAATTTGGGAAAGTCAACTCAAAGTATATAGTCAGAATAGAAAAGGTGAAGAGAAGAGCAACGGACATGCTTAGCGGCTTAAGGCATGCAGGAGAGATTTAAAAGCGTTCTTAGTTAGTTTGAAAATCAGAAGAGTAATAAGGGCCTATGTGATAATTTATAGTACAACAGAAGCCAATCAGATGCTCCTATTTACTATCTCTGATCATAAAAGATTCTTCAGGCCATAACGGGATCCAGTAGCTGGGTCAGAGACGATACTTTTTAACCCATAAGTTATAGTAACACGTAATTGCCTTTTCACTGAGTTCTGAAGGTCTGTTTGACATTTCCTATGTTCCAGTGCTGGAAACTATGGCAACACACTAAAGAATAAAATCTAAAATCACTATGACTTTTTTTTAACACATCTAAACGGAACTAAAAACAGATCTTGTCTGTCAAGCTTTACACTAGGACATTTTTATAGCGGAGTTATAAATCCCCTGAAAATTGGGGTTGATTCTGGAAAGAATGGCAGACTTTAAGCTGTCATAGAGCATGGTTAATTATCCCACTGTTTGAAAGGTCAGAGTTAAACAATAATAGGGCCAGAGATAAATATTAGTTTCAGGTATTGCTCTAAACTACCAAAGAAAGGAGGAGATAAATGATGATTTAAAACCAAATAGCAAAGAAAAGCAATAATTTTTCAGGGAAGCCTTTTATATGGTACAATGGCAATAAAACAGGGAGGAACCAAACAACTACATGTGTTGAGCCCTGTGGAAGGGCTTATTACTAATAAATCACCACACTGGTTCTATACATTAATCATCATTTTAGATGTAAAAAATATATTTACAAAGTCCCTACACACTCCACCAAACCTTTCAGGACACTTCCCGAACAGTAATATAAGCAGAATAATAATTAATAAAGAGCTAGGTTCTGCTGCCACACTTACGCTGAATACTACCTTACTCCTCATGTCGTCTCAGGGCTTGTTTCACTGTAATATTAGCTTGAGGTATAACACAAGTGTTGCCCCTAACCCAACTCGTTTGAGCATACACACAAGTCTCTAACTTGAATTAGGTGGTACTTTAAACTCAAGCTAGCTCGCCACTCAGGGGCGTGGTTTGAAATTCAAGAGGTGCTGAAGTTTGAACTGGTAATACAGTGCAGATGGAGGTGGGGCTGGAGGATTCACCCCTACACAGATCCTCTGGTTCTCTTCCTTATGAAGTGGTTGCTAATGCCATGGAGTAACCTTCGTGGAGTTTACTCATGCTTTATGGACTGGGGCCGAAATTCCTCCCAACTTCCCCTGTAGACATTCCCAATGCATAGGGTTACCATATTTAAAAAATAAAAAAAAGAGGACACTCCATGGGCCCTGGCCCCGCCCCTTTTTCCACCCCGGCCCCGCCCTAACTCCGCCCCTTCCCTGCCCCTTCCCCAAAGTCCCCGCCCTAACTCCCCCTCCTCCCT